>NC_041386.1:705068754-705133709 GCF_002162155.2 Triticum dicoccoides | reverse complement strand
GATGTTGCAAAGTTCATAATACAGATGCTGACCCAGCCTTTGAACCTCTTCATAATGTAGATTGACACGGAGAACAAGGGAAATGAGGTGGTGCCATCAAAGGAGCAGGACAAGGCTAAGGATGATGTGCCACACTCAGAGATGATGCCCATCTAGGAGACGCCCGTCCAGAGCTCGACCACGGCCGACGACATGCCGGAGGTGCCACCCACCAGCAAGCGTCAAAACTACAGACACTACCATGAGGTGGGAGGGCCAACCACCTTGTGCAAGGTGATCATGCCCCCCCCCACCCCAAGCTCGATGCCATGCCTATGCCGTTGTACTTCACGAGGAACTTCCCTTCCGTGCCGCAAGAGTTCAAGCTAAAGACGAACACCGACTGCTTCTGGAGTGTCACTGTCCAGCTGTTTAACAATAGGGTCACCCTCGATCAGGCTTGAGCCACCTTCGCCGCCATCCATCAGATCAAGATATGCTTCATGGTGACCTTCAAGTTGCTGACTCCCGACATGCTGAAGGTCATCGTCTTCAATGATGATGACATTGAAGTGGTGACCAGGTGCGGGAGGCATGACGACACCTTCACCGTGAACGCCTAGGACAACCCCTCATATGGTCCAAATGCTTTAGTTTAATATCGAACTGCTTTGCGTTTCAACTTATCTGTTTATGTGTGGCACAATATTTATAACTGCTTAGTACTACTATCTTCTGTTCTGTGTGTGTTCTTCCTGGCGCCGCTATGTGCTGATAACCTCACCATCGCACCGAAGAGGTTATAAGACAATAGGCATTGCATGCAACCAAACAACAGACATTGTGTTTGTGCGTACACAAGCGGACAACCAAACACCGTGCGCTAAGCTAGCCACTAATGCGCGAGAACTAAATGCGGGCAGCCAAACAGGTTGCAGATGTTAGTTAAGAGGCTGCATTTTCTCAACATGGCTCACCCAGGCTTGAGCTAGCCAGGCCCGGTCACTACGGCTGCCAAACATGCCATAGTCCAAACAGAGCAGACTATGTGGCACAATGGATACGCTCGCCACATGTAATCTGGGGTACTATGTACCAAGTTTGGGACAAATATATTTCTTCAAAGTAGATCAACAGTGCTGCTAGCAGGAGGAGAGCCAAGATTGGATGGTGTGGGAGAGTGAAGGCGTGAGAGGTCTTCTCAACCATGCAATTATGATGTCTATAAATAAACACAACGCGGCACAAATAGACAACACGGAAATTGTAGTATTAAACGCTTCAAGGTGGAAAATAATGGCGTCCGAAACTATTCACCCCTTCATCTGACTCTAGCTATCCTTTTTCCTTTTGCGGGGGAGACTCAAGCTATCTTCCTCTCATGCTCATACATATCTTAACTGTGACATCCAAAAGCTTCCTGCAGTTCGATCTATGACCTCTCACTATTGCATCCATCTCGTTCCTGAATATGCACAACAATGAACAACAAAAATGAACATTGAAGATTTCAGAATGTATGCTCCCAGGTCATCACGCCATCACAAATATGTAGTTCACCATCATGCATGCCATCACAGAAATCGAAGTATGATTTAGGTGTGTTAATTCTTTAGTTATATGATTTTTTCCAGATATATGGCCATTTTGATATTCCCCCAGAGCTCTAAATTTCTGAAGCCAGATGTGCTAGTACACAGCCCTTAGTCGGTTTTACATACAACTTCTAGCCAATGAACATTAGTACTCATATATTTGGAGGTGATATGTAAGTTGTCTCAGGCCCGGTCCTAAGATTTCGGGGGACCAGGACGAAAGAAGAACATGGGCCCTTAAAATAATGATAATATTCTTGGATAATACAAGACCACTAACTCATTCAAATAAGAGAATCAGAGTCATATCTTATCCAACATTATTTCGTGTGGACGCTTGATGTGGTGCATTCTTCTCTTAGAGACTCGACTACTGACTGGGTAGGGTGGGGCCAATGATGTGGTGTCTCAGACAAAATAACACTCCAGATCAAGGATTGGTCGTAGACAACCAGGCATGGGATGATCCTAAGGGACATCAAGCAATTTTTTCTTAACCATCAAGTAAACCAAATTGCGATCGTTGGCTCACGTGAAGGACGTGATTTAGTTAAGTCGATGGAATTAAGATAAATATGTGCCAAAAAAGTTATAACCAACAAGATAACGACTACAATCAGCCTATATGAACATCTTAAGACCCTATGAAAGCATGTAGAATAATACGCTAAAGAAACAAAGCCCAAGGCCCAGTTTGGGAAAAACGATTCACCCTTCTTCCTCTTGGATACGCAGAGGAACATGTTTCGGTGCTCTAATGGTGATGAGGAAAAGTGTGCTCCTTGCTCCTTTGATTTGTTTATACGTCTTTATGTAAATCCATTTAAAATTCCTCCTCATGTTCGTACACGTGAAGGTACAGAAAGGCAAGAGGAAATGTGAGTGCTAAAGGAGGCATAGGCCACACCACCGGAAAAAACCCTGTATCTCTTGGGAATTTATAGGACAAAAATTAGGGCAAACAGAGCTACGAGGGGTCTCTCTCTCTTTGAATCTCAATACAAAGGTCTCCTCAATCTTCTTGGAGATCTATTCGATGTAACTCTTTTTGCGGTGTGTTTGTCGAGATCCGATGAATTGTGGGTTTATGATCAAGTTTATCTATGAGAAATATTTGAATCTCCTCTGAATTCTTTTATGTATGATTTGTTATCTTTGCAAGTCTCTTGAATTATCAGTTTGGTTTGGCCTACTAGATTGATCTTTCTTGCAATGGGAGAAGTGCTTAGCTTTGGGTTCAATCTTGCGGTGTCCTTTCCTAGTGATAGCAGGGCAGCAAGGCACGTATTGTATTGTTGGCTTTGAGGATAAAAAGATGGGGTTTATGTCATATTGCATGAGTTTATCCCTCTACATCATGTCATCTTTCTTAATGCGTTACTCTGTTCTTATAAACTTAATACTCTAGATGCAGGCAGGAGTCGGTCGACGTGTGGAGTAATAGTGGTAGATGCAGAATCGTTTCGGTCTACTTGTCATGGACGTGGTGCCTATATACATGATCATGGCTAGATAATCTCATAACTATGCGCTTTTCTATTAGTTGCTCGACAGTAATTTGTTCACCCACCGTAATACTTATGCTATCTTGAGAGAAGCCACTAGTGAAACCTATGGCCCCCGGGTCTATCTTTTATCATATAATTTTTCCATCTACTTTTATTTGCATATTTTACTTTCCATTCTATATCATAAAAATACCAAAAATATTTATCTTATCTTATTATCTCTATCAAATCTCACTTTCGCAAGTTTCCGTGAAAGGATTGACAACCCCTTTATCGCGTTGGTTGCGAGGTTCTTGTTTGTTTGTGTAGGTGCGTGGAACTTTTGAGGAGCCTCCTACTGGATTGATACCTTGGTTCTCAAAAACTGAGGGAAATACTTACGCTACTTTGCTGCATCACCCTTTCCTCTTCAAGAGAAAAACCAACGCATGCTCAAGAGGTAGCAAGAAGGATTTCTGGCACCGTTGCCAGGGAGGTCTTCGCTCAAGTCAAGACATACCAAGTACCCATCACAAACTCATCTCCCTCGCATTACATTATTTGCCATTTGCCTCTCGTTTTCCTCTCCCCCACTTCACCCTTTCCGTTTTATTCGCCCTCTCTTTCCCGTTCGCCTCTCTCTTTTGCTTGCCTTTTGTGTGCTTGTGAGTGGGATTGCTTGTCACGATGGCGCAAGATAATACCAAATTTATGACTTTTCGAATACCAATAATAATGATTTCCTTAGCACTCCGATTGCTCCTCTTAATGATGTTGAATCTTGTGAAACCAATGCTGCTTTGTTGAATCTTGTTATGAAAAATCAATTCTCCGGCCTTCCTAGTGAAGATGCCGCTACTCATCTAAACAACTTTCTTGATTTGTGTGATATGCAAAAGAAGAAAGATACAGATAATGATATTGTTAAATTGAAGTTATTTCCATTTTCACTTAGAGATCGTGCTAAAACTTGGTTTTCGTCTTTGCCCAAAAATAGTATTGATTCATGGAATAAGTGCAAAGATGCTTTTATCTCTAAGTATTTTCCTCCCGCTAAGATCATCTCTCTTAGGAACGATATTACGAATTTTAAACAACTTGATCATGAGCATGTTTCCCAATCTTGGGAAAGAATGAAATTAATGGTTCACAATTGTACTACTCATGGTTTGAATTTATGGATGATCATACAATTTTTTATGCTGGATTGAATTTTGCTTCTAGAAATCTTTTAGATTCAGCCGCGGGAGGCACTTTTATGGAAATCACCATAGGATAAGCTACTAAAATCCTTGATAACATTATGGGTAATTATTCTGAATGGCACACCGAAAGATCTACTAGTAAAAAAGTGCATGCTATAGAAGAAATTAATGTTTTGAGTGGAAAGATGGATGAACTTATGAAATTGTTTGCTACTAAGAGTGCTTCTATTGATATTAATGATATTCCTTTGTCTACATTGATTGAGAATAATAATGAATCTATGGATGTGAATTTTGTTGGTAGGAATAATTTTGGTAACAACGCGTATACAGGAAACTTTAATCCTAGGCCGTTCCCTAGTAATTCATCTAATAATTATGGAAATTCCTACAATAATTCTTATGGAAATTTTAATAAGATGCCCTCTGATTTTGGGAATAGTGTTAAGGAATTTATGATCTCTCAAAAGAATTTTAATGCTTTGCTTGAAGAAAAATTGCTTAAAGTTGATGAATTGGCTAGGAACGTTGATAGACTTTCTCTTGATGTTGATTTTTTGAAATTTAGATCTACTCCACCTAAGCATGATATCAATGAGTCTCTCAAAGCCATGGGAATTTCCATTGATGAGTGCAAAGAAAGAACCGCTAGGTTGCGTGCTAAGAAAGATTGCTTTGTAAAAGCGTGTTCTTCTAGTTTCCATGAAAATAATGATGAAGATCTAAAAGTTATTGATGTGCCCCCTATTAAATCCTTGTCTTGCAATATGAATCTTAATAATGATGGGACTGGAGATGAGTCAACTTTATTTAAAAGGCGTCCCAATGATTCAGAGTTTTTAGATCTTGATGCTAAATTTGGTAAAAGTGGGATTGGAGAGGTCAAGACTTTACATAGCATTGAACCCACCATTATTGATTTCAAGGAATTTAATTATGATAATTGTTCTTTAATAGATTGCATTTCCTTGTTGCAATCCGTGTTAAATTCTCCTCTTGCTTATAGTCAAAATAAAGCTTTTACCAAACATATTGTTGATGCCTTGATGAAATCTTATGAAGAAGAACTTAATTTGGAAGTTTCTAAACCTAGAAAACTTTATGATGATTGGGAACCTATTATAAAGATTAAAATTAAAGATCATGAGTGCTATGCTTTATGTGATTTGGGTGCTAGTGTTTCCACGATTCCGAAAACTTTATGTGATGTGCTAGGTTTCCATGATTTTGATGATTGCTCTTTAAACTTGCACCTTGCAGATTCCACCATTAAGAAACATATGGGAAGGATCAATGATGTTCTTATTGTTGCAAATAGGAATTATGTGCCCGTAGATTTTATCGTTCTTTACAATCTTTCATGTCCTATTATTCTTGGTAGACCTTTCCTTAGAACGATCGGTGCAATTATTGATATGAAGGAAGGGAATATTAGATTCCAATTTCCATTAAGGAAAGGCATGGAACACTTCCCTAGAAATAAAGTTAAATTACCTTATGAATCTATCATGCGAGCTACTTATGAATTGAATGCCAAAGATGGCACTACTTAGATCTATCCTCGCTTTTATGCCTAGCTAGAGGCGTTAAACGATAGCGCTTGTTGGGAGGCAACTCAATTTTATATTTGTTTTTTGTTTTTTTGCTTCTGTTTAGTAATACATATTTCATCTAGCTTCTGTTTAGATGTGGTTTTATGTTTTAATTAGTGTTTGTGCCAAGTAGAACCTATATGATAACTTACATCGATAGTTAATTTGATTCTGCTAAAAAATAGAAACTTTTGCACGCACAAAAATAATTTTAGTAAATCACAGAAACGTGCTTTTGCGTTGATTCTTTTTTATGTAGAACAATAGACAAATTTCCCAGGACTTCCTATTTTTGTAGGATTTTTAGGGTTCCATAAGTATTCGAGAGTTATAGATTGCTACAGACTGTTCTGTTATGGATAGATTCTGTTTTTCCGTGTGTTGTTTGCTTATTTTGATTGACCTATGGCTAGTATCGGGGGGTATGAACCATAGAGAATTTGGAATACAATAGGTTTAACACCAATATAAATAAATAATTAGTTCATTACAGTACCTTATGTGGTGGTTTTTCCTTTTTGCACTAACGGAGCTTATGAGATTTCTTGTTGAATTTTGTGTTGTGAAGTTTTCAAGTTTTGGGTAAAGATTTGATGGACTATGGAATAAGGAGTGGCAAGATACTAAGCTTGGGGATGCCCATGGCACCCCGAGATATTCAAGGATAACTAAAAGCCTAAGCTTGGGGATGCCCCGAAAGGCATCCCCTCTTTCGTCTTTGTCTATCGGTAACTTTACTTGGAGGTATATTTTTATTCGCCACATGATATGTGTTTTGTTTGGAGAGTCATGTATGATATGAGTCTTTGCTTTTTATATTTTCACAATCATCCTTGCTGTATACAGCTTTTGGGAGAAACCCACATGATTTAGAATTTATTAGAATACTCTATGTGCTTCACTTATATCTTTTGAGCTAGATAGTTTTGCTCTGTGTGCTTCACTTATATTTTCTAAAGCACGACGGTGGCTTTATTTTGAAGAAATTTTTAATCTCTCATGATTCACTTATATTATTTTGAGAGTCTTTTAGAACAGCATGGTATTTGCTATGGTTGTAAATTTGGTCCTAGAATGATGAGCATCCAAGTTGGGTATAATAAAAACTATCATAGAAAGTGCATTAAACACTATGATCAATTTGATGCTTGATAATTGTTTTGAGATATAAAGGTGGTAATGTTAGAGTCATGCTAGTTGGGTAATTATGAAATTGAGAAATACTTGTGTTGAAGTTGGCAAGTCCCGTAGCATGCACGTATGGTAAAAGTTGTGTGACAAATTTGTTGCATGGGGTGCTCTTTTAATTGTCTTCCTTATGAGTGGAGGTCGGGATCGCGCGATGGTTAACTCCTACCAACCCTTCCCCTAGGATCATGCATAGTAGTACTTTGCTTCGAGGGCAACTAGACTTTTGCAATAAGTATATGAGTTCTTTATGACTAATGTGAGTCCATGGATATACACACACTCACCCTTCCACTTTGCTAGCCTTTATTATGCCGCGCAACCTTCGCCGGTATCATGCACCCATTATTTACCTTCCTCAAAACAGCCACCATACCTACCTATTATGGCATTTCCATAGCCATTCCGAGATATATTGCCATGCAACTCTCCACCGTTCCGTTTATTATGACACGCTCCATCATTGTCATATTGCTCTTTGCATGATCATGTACTTGACATCGTATTTGTGGCAAGGCCACCTTCATAATTCCATACATGTCGCTCTTGATTCATTGCATATCCCGGTACACCGCCGGAGGCATTCATCTAGAGTCATATCTTGTTCTAAGTATCGAGTTGTATTCTTGAGTTGTAAGTAAATAAAAGTGTGATGATCTTCATTATTAGAGCATTGTCCCAAGTGAGGAAGGGATGATGGAGACTATGATTCCCCCACAAGTCAGGATGAGACTTCGGACTTTATAAAAAAGAAAGAAAAAGAAAGGCCAAATAAAAAAGAAGAAGAAGAGAAAATCCAAATAAAAAAAAGAGAGAAGGAACAATGCTACTATCCTTTTACCACACTTGTGCTTTCAAGTAGCACCATGATCTTCATGATAGAGAGTCTCCTATGTTGTCACTTTCATATACTAGTGGGAATTTTTCATTATAGAACTTGGCTTGTATATTCCAATGATGGGCTTCCTCAAAATGCCCTAGGTCTTCGTGAGCAAGCAAGTTGGATGCACACCCACTTAGTTTCTTTTGTTGAGCTTTCATACATTTATAGCTCTAGTGCATCCGTTGCATGGCAATCCCTACTCACTCACATTGATATCTATTAATGGGCATCTCCATCGCACTACAAGAATTCTGTTAATCCATGACAGATTGAATCTGTCACAGGCCTATGCAAAACTATCATGGAAGGGCATACGTGACGGATTTAAAATCCGTCATGTATATCGCGTCATAATTTGACCACCGCACACTCCATGACAGATCATCCAAAACCGTCATGGACCATGACGGTTCTTGACCTTCATGGATGACAGTTAACTGACATGCTTATAACGGCGTTAACTTACCGACCACATCATCTTCTGACGTGGATCTGACATGGCAGCCCATGTAGTAATCAGCCCATCTAAAATTTTGGCCCACTAAATGTCAGCTCAATTCAAAAGTGGCGGCCCATAATAATTTCAAGGCCCACTAATTTCAGTCCAAGACATTGGCCCATCTCTCATTTCTCTCGGTCCATGGAAATTTCAAGCCATTAAGAATTTGATGAAAAATATATTCTCATGTCATTAAAAAAGAAAATTACAAAAATACACCAATAGTATACCAGTACGGGAGCAAAAAGAAAACACAGGAAACATTAATTTTACAAGTACGTCTCAAAGAACACTATGCTACTCTGCACCCAGTAACGCCCAAATCAACCGAGGCCAGCTCTCGTCAAACATCAACTAGGGGTCATCCCATGTTTCTGGCTGCACACCAAAGTGATCATAACGCATGTCTTTGTTGTTGAAAATGCTCCAAACGAATATCTGCCACATGATGAAAATTATGTCACATTATAAAATAATATAGCAAGTAGGTAAAACTAGAAATAGCTAACTAAATGTTATAAGGTTCTATATTTTTTCACTCCCTGGATGCAAAGTGGTGCAACAAATTTAATCGAAACAACTAGCAACAACAAAAAGTAATGATGAACATACATAGGTCAACAGAGTTGGTTGGGAGAAAAGAACTAAACTCCATTGTGCTTATCTGACATAAAAAGTTCCACTACACTAAACTCGATAAGACATGCAGCCCAGCTAAATACTAGGTGATGAAAAGTGCTAGGCGCATATCAATTAGATAATACTAGTTAACAACACATGCTTCTACACAGGCTAGTTATTTTGCAAAAACATATCATAATAATATACTCGACAACAATGATATTACAACACTAATTAAGCTTGAAAAGGTATTCCTGTGTTATCTATGAACTGGAGGTTGGCCCCTACATTCTGTCTTTGGTAGTCACATTGTAATTCTTACTAGGCCACTTGTATTTACTTCTCCTGACCCCTCCCCAGCTCCTTCTCATCATGTAACATATGACTGGACTGTTTTGACACACTAACATATTAATATAAAGTCAGTGGGAGCCTTTCCCACTGTCATCAGTTCTGAAAAAATTGCTATAAAGAATAATTATGCAATCTAAAATAATGCTCATCGTAAACGTACTCAGAACCAGGTTGCATGAACAAAAGTATTATGAAAAGGTCATTCAAAGGTGTGATATTACAATTGTACGGCATCAAAGTCGAGCCATAGTAAGAACTCACATAAACCTGAATGCACGAACTTCTAATATTTCTCTCCTATATGAAGCGAACCCAACAGAAACAATATGCATGTAAATTTTGACCAATTGTAGTAGGGTCAAAGTCATTTGCAAGGAGCCATTAGCTATATGAACTGTACATGACAAAGATGTGAAACACATTAACAATTCAAGTTAATTACTCCATTTCGCAAAACATACAGGACAAAAGTGGAGTTATGATCAGAACCAGCGCATTTACATGATGCAAAATGTAGTATATTATTCTAGAACGAAAAATATACATTTAGAAACATAGTGAAGGAGTATTACGGAGAGATTGGGATGCAAAAATTTAAGGAATGTACCCAAAATATCCAAAGATATAATTTCCTAACAAAAAGAGGCCATATTTTGACTCTCCACTGCGACATACGTGAAAAATACAACTATATTGAGCATTTAAATTTTAATGACAGAAAGGTGCATGTCCATTGGTGGAGTCATGCTCCCCTTCTAAATGAGCTATAATTATTAGTAAAAGATCAGCCTCTAAGTGACAGTTATGATAACCTGCCAACTGGTGTCTGAGTTATCTTAGAAACAACTCAGACTATATTGTACCGCTGTTGGGACCCTATTATCTCTCAATTAGGCATCTAAATGAACTATTTAGTTGAGTTGTGCCGCTCCTGTATACACATTTTTTTGTAAGAGAGTTTCTGCAGTTTAAGAAAACACATGGTGCACATCATGATATACAACTACAATCACAAAGCCACAAACTCCTACCTTCGACTATTATGTAGGAAATGAACAGAAAGCTGTCATAACATTTGCCATGTAGCTGGTACATGAGTTAAACGAAATCAATATATTCTGTAAAGAAAAGCAAATGGGTAGCTTTGCCTTTTCCCGTCATTTTTTAGAAAAAATAAAATTGGGACACCAGAAAATAGCATGGGAAAAGGCTGTTGGCGTACTATATAGCAATAGTCCCAATGGCAATATGGGGGGTGGGGGAGCTTAATGCACTGTCTTGTTCTAAAAAGGATAAAAAATTAGGGAACTCAATTCATGGATATGTTCTTGCTTGGTCATTTTTCACCTATTGTTCATCAGAAAGGAGTTCGTCCACAATAAACAACAACTTTATAGGAGGACAACGGACATCACGCTACCAAATACTCCCTCCGTTCCTAAATGTAAGGTGTATTAGTTTTTCAACAAGTCAAACGGTGTCTATGTTTGACCAACTTTATAGCAAAACATATAAATATTTACAATACTAATTATACAAAATCTAAAAATACATTTCAAGGTGAATCTAGTGACAATGAATTGATATTCTAGATATTCATATTTTTTACTATCAACTTGGTCAAAGTTAGAGAAGCTTGACTTTTTATAAAAATAATACACCTTATATTTAGGAACGGAGGGAGTATAACTAAAAATGTTCAAAACCATGGCATTAATGCTGTAAACATGGAAGTAAAACAAAAATCTTATTCTTATATATGTTAAGCTTTTCAAGAGATGTAAATTTTGGATAAAAACATGAAGAATTAATTTTTAAACAAAATCCATGGCTCTTACAACTCTAAGCAGCAGAGATACTGACAAGTGCAGCTTATCAAGATGACAAATCGAGAGACATTGTGCTTGCATTGCGTTGGCATACTGTCGATGCCTGTAATATAATTTTAATGTGGTATATATGGATTGGAACAATGATTTGAACATACTAGCATACTGCAGACAACATAGATATACGTACATATATGGCTCTGTCGGAAACTGGAGCAAAATAACACCACGTCCAATCCTGAACTTCTGATGGTTCTGATATTGATTCTGCATTAACTCCTCCTGCTCAAGAACCAAGTCGACGTACATAAATATCAGAATCGTTCCCGAGTGATTCATGTACCTTAACAATAAATAAAACCTTGTTGGAGCTAGAGGACAGGAGGCAGGGGCCAAGGGTGTACTGGATTTGCTGACGTCCCGCACGCCACCGGATGGGGGGAGAAGGGGGTTCAGCGGCGGGGCGTGCTTATGTTGTAACGGCGCTCCTCCTTAGAGGTCGACGAGGAGGAGCACCAATGTTCGCCGGCATCGTCCTCGAGAAGGACAAGCTCGCCGTGCCCGCCCTCGTCCCGGACCGGCAACTGCAGGGTGCGCCGCGTCTGTGGATCCTACGGGAAGAGATCCTCCGCGCCGCCCTGCTCAAGGTGGACCATAAGGAGGCGAGGGCACGCGTGGGGGCACCGTAGACGACGAAGAAGAGCCGCCGGAGAGGCACCAACGACGAAGGCAGTGCCGGAGTCAAAACCCGTAGCACGGGAGTGGATTTTGGGCGAGCGGTAGAAGCCAGGAGGGGAAAATCTTGCTGGAGGGAAGGATGGACCAGAGCTAGGCGAGCTCGGTGGTGTGCTCCGCGCCGGCGATAGCCGCGGCAATCGCCGGAATCGGGCGCGGGCGGCTGTGGCGGCTGAGGAAGGGAGGAGAGAATGGGGATTAGGGTTAGATGGGTGTGGCTCGTGGGCTTAAGTAGTCGGGCTCGAAATTTTTGCCACCGGCCGCATGGGCGACTTAAAATTTTACCTTTCCGCGCGCGCTCTGGAAAGTTCGCACGTTCTCTTTTAGTTTTAAATTTTTATAATATATAATATATATAACCCATTGGCTACATCTAACTAACATATGGGACAAATAAGGAGTCACACATGACACATCAGCAGTAGCCATCGGTGATGGTCCGGATGGTGTATAAAGAAAGAAACGACTAAGCACTAGTAAGTCAAACTGTGACGATTTCCATGACGGCTAGTGATGTCCATCATAAAGGGGCTACCTTTTTGAGAGGCCAGTCACATCATGCTGGTCCATGACGATTTCCATGACGGATAAGAGAAATTGTCATTGTCTGTGACGATTTCTGAGAACGTCACCAGAATTCCGTCACGTATTAACAGGTTTCTTGTAGTGTCGCCCGTTGATACGCCTAGTTGATGTGAGACTACCTTCTCCCTTTTTGTCTTCACAACCACCACCATATACCACATATAGTGCTATGTCAATGGCTTGCGCTCATGTATTGCGTAAGAGTTGAAAAAGCTGAAGCGCGTTAAAAAGTATGAAACAATTGCTTGGCTGAAACCGGGGTTGCACATGATGGGAGTATTTTGTGTGATTAAAATGAAGCATGGCTTAACTATATGATTTTGTAGGGATGAGCTTTCTTTGGCTATGCTATTTTGATAAGACATGATTATTTGTTAGTATGCTTCAAGTATTACTATTTTTATGTTTTATAAGCTTTTATCTTGAATTATTTGGATCTGAACAATCATGCCACAATGAAGAAAATTACATTGAGAATTATGCTAGGTAGCATTCCACATCAAAATCTTTGTATTTTATCGTTTACCTACCCGAGGACGAGCAGGAACTAAGCTTAGGGATGCTTGATACGTCTCCAACGTATCTATAATTTTTGATTGTTCCATGCTATTATATTACCCGTTTTTGGATGTTTATGGGCTTTACTCTACACTTTTATATCATTTTTGGGACTAACCTACTAACCGGAGGCCCAGCCCGAATTATTGCTGTTTTTTTTGCCTATTTCATTGTTTCGAAGGAAAGGAATATCAAACGGAGTCCAAACGGAATGAAACCTTCGGGAGCAATCTTTTTGGAACAAACGCAATCCAGGAGACTTAGAGTGGACGTCAAGCAACGAACGAGGCGGCCACGAGGGTGCCCGGCATGCCCCCACCCTCGTGGGCCCCTCGAGCGTCAACCGACCTACTTCTTCCTCCTATATATATCCACGTACCCCGAAAACATCCAGGAGCACCACAAAAAACTATTTCCACCGCCGCAACCTTCTGTATCCGTGAGATCCCATCTTGGAGCCTTCGCCAGCGCTCCGCCGGAGGGGGAATCGACCATGGAGGGCCTCTACATCATCTCCAAGGCCTTTCAGATGAGTCGTGAGTAGTTTACCACAGACAGTCGGGTCCATAGTTATTAGCTAGATGGATTCTTCTCTCTCTTTGAATCCCAATACAAAGTTCTCCTCGATCTTCTTGAAGATCTATTCGACGTAACTCTTTTTGCGGTGTGTTTGTCGAGATCCGATGAATTGTGGGTTTATGATCAAGTTTATATATGAGAAATATTTGAATCTCCTAAATTCTTTTATGCATGATTTGTTATCTTTGCAAGTCTCTTCGAATTATCAGTTTGGTTTGGCCTACTAGATTGATCTTTCTTGCAATGGGAGAAGTGCTTAGCTTTGGGTTCAATCTTGCGGTGTCCTTTTCCAGTGATAGCAGGGGCAGCAAGGCACGTATTGCATTGTTGCCATCGAGGATAAAAAGATGGGGTTTATGTCATATTGCATGAGTTTATCCCTCTACATCATGTCATCTTTCTTAATGCGTTACTATGTTCTTATGAACTTAATACTCTAGATGCAGGCAGGAGTCGGTCGATGTGTGGAGTAATAGTAGTAGATGCAGAATCGTTCCGGTCTACTTGTCATGGACGTGATGCCAATATACATGATCATGCCTAGATAACCTCATAACTATGCGCTTTTCTATCAATTGCTCGACAGTAATTTGTTCACCCACCATAACACTTATACTATCTTGAGAGAAGTCACTAGTGAAACCTATGGCCCCCGGGTCTATCTTTTATCATATAAGTTTTCCATCTACTTTTATTTGCATCTTTTACTTTCCAATCTATATCATAAAATTACCAAAAATATTTATCTTATCTTATTATCTCTATCAGATCTCACTTTCGCAAGTTTCCGTGAAGGGATTGACAACCCCTTTATCACGTTGGTTGCGAGGTTCTTGTTTGTTTGTGTAGGTGCGTGGGACTTTTTAGGAGCCTCCTACTGGATTGATACCTTGGTTCTCAAAAACTGAGGGAAATACTTACGCTACTTTGCTGCATCACCCTTTCCTCTTCAAGGGAAAAACCAACGCATGATCAAGAGGTAGCAGCGTCTTGCATGACCGGTTCTGGCTATGCAAGCAGGTGGAGTTCCCCACGCCTCTGTCTTAGGAACATAGCCACTGGGCGTCGCATTAGAACTCCCCATGTTGGCATCGAGTCTTCCCCATGCCTCAGCTTTCTCGGCGGCCTCCTCATCCTCTACGACAAGGCCATCGATGCCATCCTCCTCCTTCATGCTGCACCCGCTCACTGGCGCCCGCGCAGAGTTTCCCGTCATCGCTGACCCTGCGGCTCATGCTGATGGATGACACATGGATGGTCCTCTGCGCCAAGTCTGAGGATGCACAATAGATGCACTATTCCCACCCCGCGTGTCAATGAACCATGATATGGCTATGCTCAGAGCATCTCCAGTCGTTGGCCCCTCAGGGGGCGCATAAAATCGCCGCCTGGGGGCGAGCCGGCGCAAAAAAATGGCCTGGGGGCGAGTTGGTTCCCAGTCGCGGACCCCAGGGCCGCCCCCAGACGCCGTCTAAATTTACAAAAAAATATTCGGCAAAGTTCGGCTAAACTCGGCTAAAATTCGGCAAATTTGGCATATATTAGACATGTTCGCTATTTACATAGCAAATTTATCTAAAAAAGGCCGAAACTATAACTAAGGGACGAGGAAGTCGCTGAACGCGGCGTAGTCGCCGCTGTCGCTGCCATCCTCGCCGCCGCCGCCGTCGTCGGCCTTCTCCTCCTTGACGCGGCCACCCCTGCTGGACCCCTGCCCGGCGTCGCCATGGCGGACCGGTGGCGGTGGCGGCGCGTCGTCATCGCTGTCGTCGAGGATGACGACGCCTCCTTCGTCGCGGCCCCAGCGGCGCTGTTCGTAGCGATGCAGGGCGGCGCACTGGCGCTCCATCTCCATCTGGAGATAGTCGTCGTGCGCCCATTTTAGGTCCGCCTCCTCGTCGAGCTCCATGTCGCCGTGCTTCGTCTTCACGGCGGGAAGCCCCGGCTCCGTTTTCATGGCCGCGGGCCCCGGCTCCGTCTTTGGCTTGATGAAGCGCGGAGGAGCCGACGAGGAGGCGTGCCGACCACCCTCGTTTATGACGATGCCGGTACTGCGAGTGCACCGGCCGAGCGGCGTCTCCGCTACGGGCTCGGCCATGATGCTGAGCAACGCCGGCGAGCCGGAGGAGTGGGAAGAAGAACGGGAGGAGGAGTGCAAGGAGGGGGAAGTCGAGGAGGAACCGAACCTCCTGGGCATCCATTGCCCGCCGTGCCGGCGGTGGACCGGGGCGGCCACCGTGGGAGGGTATGCCAGCGGCAGTTCGTTGCCGCCCTCGAGGTATGACAGCACGCCGTCGAGCGTGTGGCCCGGGGCGCCCCACCACACGCGGCGCCCCTCACCGTTCTTCAGGCCGCCCACCACCAGCGCCCCATTGGTGGATGCCAGCCTCTGCTCCTGGCAGTGCTGGAAGTACGCCGCCCACGCCGGGTGGTTGTCGGCAGCGTACTGGGGAAGGGCGAGCTGCTCCACGGTGAGGGGGGCTCGCACGCGGTCGATCTCGGCGGCGAAGTAGGTGGGGCGCGCCTCGACGTCGGGCAACGGGGGAATGGGCACTCCCCCGTTGCTGAGTCTCCACCCCATTGGCCCGGCGCGCATGTCCGGTGGCGCCGGGATGTTCGTCTCGAACTGGAGCCACACCTCCCACTCATGAAGCGAGAGCGGCGGACGAATCCGTTGGCCGCCGCCACGTCACCGGGGAAATGTGCGGCCATCGGGCTTGGGAGCGAGGGAGAGGGAGGGAAGAAGCGTCGGCGGTTGCACACGGCGAGGGAGAGGGAGAGGGAGAGCTCGGCGGCTAGGGCTGGTGTGGCCAGAGGCGAGGGAGGCCACCGGCTTATATAGCCGCGCCCGTGTGTACGCGTGGCGGGAGGGGAGGCGCCGCTACGCCGCCCCGTGACGCGCCGCCCGTGATGAGGAATAATTGGCAAGGCTGACCGGCGGCGGCAGCACGGGCAGCCTTGGCATTGATTCCCGCGGGAACCGAGGCGATGAGGGCGACGAAGCGCCCGTCTCGCTGACTCGGCGAGCCCGCGGCTCTTTCGCGCCAAAACCACTCGCCCCGGTGCCCCCGGCACCCCCCAGTGCGCCGGGTTCGGCCTGGATCCGCCGGCGCTGATTTCGGCCCAAGCCGATGAAAAACGGGCTCCTGGGGGCGCGACTGGGTCTTTTTTCGGCGCCGACGCGAAAAAATCGCCTGGGAAGGCCGTGTTGGGGGCGCGGCTGGAGATGCTCTCAGTTACAATTATAATTGCGCCGAACATCTTCATCTTGTCCCCCCTCCATAAATGAAGCATCAACAAAATTAATGTTTGTCTCATTACCCTAAGAAATTTGTGTTTTGTACGCGCAGGAAGTCTTTCAAAATTGAATGGCCAAAGTTTATTACAAAATTCTATTTAGGGAAGTAGGTTGGTCTTAATTACCGGCAGAGAAAGTGTCATTAACTTAATCTTGTGTACTAAAATCATCAATCTACTACAATCTTTAATGGATGGCTTATGTAAACTGTCTGTGCCTACTCCCCGCAAAAGAAAACATGTTTTTGGCGCCCTTGTGAATTGCTGAGCGCATGGCCAAAACTGTGACTGTGAGAGTTATTGATTTGCTTAATTCAATGTGCCAAGGGAATGATCTCCCATACCTCAAAATAAACCTAACTAACTGTAGTGCTCATGAGTTTTTTTAGGCGAGTAGTGCTCATGAGTTTTAGACCTTGGTGTCATACTTGCCACATGCTTTTGTTCCTTTTTTGTTGTGCATATTGGGCTCTATATATACAGTCTCAAATTTTGCCATAGATGTTTGCACTATCTGTTTAGCTTTTTGATTGCGTACTTGGAAATCATAATTAATGCAATTTTTATCTACCATGCACCATTTCGGTGAGATACTATCGTATGTACAACAACTTTGTAGTTATGGCACCAGTTGAGATGTTAGAAGAAACTGACCACCTCGTATACTCTTTTTGGGCTCATGACTTTAGGCTTTAAAAGGGTTTTCAAAACTTTACGGTAGAAGGCGATTCCGTCTTTTAGTTTATCTAAGGATGGTTCTCAAATATGTTGTGCTGCAAAGTTCTAGAATGAACAGAGTGTCTCCAAGCTGTGAACATGCATCAGTTTAGTTCATGGGAGAATTGTACATGAACTTGGATTAAGAATTTTATTGTCCAATACATATATCAATTCTTAGATGCTACATAGACCACACAACCGATAAAAAAACATTCGACTTTGTTCAAACAGGAGCAAAGAATTTCCATTGTGAGAATCCTTTTTAAATGAGATTTTCTCGATTAAGTAGGGCTATTAAACTCCACACCTTTGATTTGATCATGCTTCCAGAGAATAACTAAGCAATAACCAGTTGAAAGTCTAGCTAACTTTAATAACTCGTGGCTAAATCTATTTTAAGTCTCTGACCACTACGCTAATGTCCCTATAACCATTGGCTTCTCTTATCTTGAAAACTAGAAAGGCATGCCACAATTTCTTCTTGTCATGTGCTTTGACCATGTCTGTGGAATATTAAGATGCTGAAAACTTAGTCTAGCACTACTATAGCGGTATAGCTATTCCATAGTGTAGGAGTAAATTTGTGCGTATGTAGCTTACATGTCTAATGCTCATGAGTTGTGTCACACATTTGTTTTAACTTCATGAGTTATGCAACTTGGTGTCATCCTTCCCAGATGCTTTCAATTTCTTGCTAGGTATCTTCAGCGTTGGGCTCAATATATAACCTCCCAAATGTAACCAAATGTTTGCACCATTCGTTTAGCTAGCCCAATGATAACTTCGCTAAGAATGTCCTGGCAAAAAAAACCTTATGTAAGAATGAGAACCAGCTTTTAACTACCAAATATAATCTTTTAGCTAGGTTCATATATACGATATTTTGATGGTGTCACTTGAGAGATTATAGAGGAAACTGACCAACCCTATTAGAGATATGCGTCCCAAGCTCCGAGCTCCCAACGTCTATCTCACATTCCATTTTCGATTCATTCGGTTGTTTCACCGTTCAGTTGTTTGGCCCCTACATGGCGACATGCTAACTGCCCAACTCCCAAAGTAATCACGCCATCACTAATATGTAGTTCACCATCACACATGCTATCACAGAAACCGGAGTATACTTTAGGTGTGTTAGTTCTTTAGTTACATGATTTTTTTTCATATATATGGCCATTTTGATGAGTAAATTGCAAAAAAAAAACCACCACAATTGGATCGAAATTTTCAATGCTTCAGAAAAAACCCCACCGGAAAACATGCATTTTGGTGGGTGTTTGATGACATTTGCACAATTGTGGTGGTTTTTTGCAATTTACTCGCCCAATTTCGATATTTCCCCCGGCTCTAAAGTTCTGAGGCGAGACGTGCTAGTACACAACCTTAGTCGGTTTTACGTGCAGCTTCTAGCCAACGACTCGT
Organism: Triticum dicoccoides; assembly: GCF_002162155.2. Taxonomy (NCBI): domain Eukaryota; kingdom Viridiplantae; phylum Streptophyta; class Magnoliopsida; order Poales; family Poaceae; genus Triticum; species Triticum dicoccoides. The sequence goes on along the minus strand of NC_041386.1, from coordinate 705,114,581 downwards.
CTATGAAAAGGACCACCTCAATCTTTTGCCAAGAACCATTTATAGTAAGAGTTGTTCAGGGCTGCAGCAAGGGGAGGACGCCAAGGAGCTGCGTACTGGAGCTGAGATGATCAGGGCTAGCACAATGCAGCTGATGAAGATGTGTGGTGCTGCCAAGCAACCAATCCAAGGTGCTTGATGATCCCGGAGATGCGCTGGATGAAGAGATGACGGGCGCGCTCTTTCGCTGCTGCTTCATCCTGGAGAGGACTGCTTACTATCTGCTTGGCATGCTGCTGTGTTTTGATACTTAGTGTGATCTTTTGAGAATGTTATAGGCTAGATTTTGTGTCGTGCTACTCAGGTTTTTGCCCCATGATACTCGTCTCGACGATGAACGAGTATGGTGGGTTTCCTGGTAGTGCTAGAACTCGCTATACATCTTTCCCTCCTCCTGAATCTCTCGCTCGAGCTAGTTGTATTTCCGTTCTTTGCAATGGAAAGGGGTAAAGCCCGGTTCTTAAAAAAAGAATAAGAGTTGTTCAGACGTTTTTATGTAATACCGTGTAAAATTCATCGACATTTTCCACCACGCGAAGGTATAGAAAAGTAAGAGGAAACGTGTGAGTGCTAATGGAGGCATACGCCACACCACCGGGAAAAAAAACCCGTATCTCCCCGATTGCTGTTAATCTCCAGAAAATTAGCCAACAAATTTTTTCCTCCCACATTCGATTAATTCTTGGGTTCATCTTCCCCCTACAAAATCTCGCTGGAAAGGGCATGTACAATGGTGCTATCTTAGGAGTGCCATATGGGATAAATGATAAGGTGGAGGAGAGAGAACTCATAAGAAAAGGCTTGTCTTTCCTATGTGGTGAGCTCCTCCCTCCTTTCACACCGCTTGCTCTCAGCCTTCGCACACAGGTCGAGGAGTAAGTGCGAGATACAGGGAGGGGGTGGCATCAAAATGAAGCGCACGAGCTGTACGTCTAGTGGCGGTGCCAGGATCAGAAGTCTGTGATGTCATTTCAAATCTGTGATGTCAAATACATGCGTTTTCACTAATTTATTAAAAAAAACATGATTTCTACTTGTGTACATAAAATTTGCCCAAAACCCATGTGGTCAATTGACCACACACCTCTAAAACGTGGCTTTGCCACCGTGTACGTCGGCCTCCACCATGGGATAACGGAGACTGGCGACACCACAACTGATTGCTTGTCGGGGTGTGCTTCGGTGGCGGTGGCAGGCTACGAAAGTAGGTACCCCATCCCCTAACTCCGGCGAGATCCCCGAAGCCATGGGGTGCTTTCCATGGCGTTGTTTGTTCATCGGCGACACTACGGTGACCTATGGTGACGACAAAGGGGGAGGAGAGGGGATCCGGCGGCACCGTCCGATGACTTGAGGCGAGGGCGGAGGCGGAGGCAGTGGGTCGCAGTGGCAGCAGTTAGGGTGCTGGTTGCGACGGCGCGGAAGTGAACGACAGGAGCCATAAGATTTATCATCAGGGAGGTTATGGAGTAAATGATTTTTACTCTAAAGATTACAAGAGGTTGTCTAGTTACTGTTTAGAGGATTCCTCTAACCTTCATAGAGGATTGGTTAGAGTTGCTCTTATTACTAGTAGTATATAATACAAAGCTCCATTAATAAAACAAAAAAAGTAGAAAGCATGCAAAACAACGCAAACATTGCATATTTACAGCCGGTTCTGGCTCCCATGGGCGAACACAACACTACAGAAAGAGCCCTCCTTGTGTACATAGCTTCCTCGTCCTTCATCTTCTCCGAGCATGGCTGTACAGACTCAGACATATCTGCTTCCTGGTCTGTCCATCGATCGTCTTCTCGCATGCCGATCACCTGTTCGATCGTGTTACAGACTTACTGTAACATTATACTCGTCCTGCACCTTATTGGTCACCTGTTCTTGTTGGTCTCGTCGGTCACCTCGTTGATCACCTGTTCTTGTTGGCCTCTCGTGCACCTTGCCACCTCGTTGATCACATGTTACCTGGAGCGTTTCAGTGACATTTATAACTCCGACTCGATGCGAGCGACGGCTAAACCCAGAAGACCAGGTGGACGGTGCAATGGTGCAGCCCGAGGTCCCGCAGCGGCGATCCTTCAGGACGTATCTCATCGGTGGCGCCGCCGGCGAGCTTCAGGAGACGAAACGGCCGCATCCCGACTTCCGCGCCGTAGCTGGCGGTAAGCGCCGAGTGGCAGTACCGGAACAGCGCCGTCGCCGGACGACCGGCGCCGAAGGTCTTGCAGATGAACTGCCCGTCCGGGAGCCGCACCCGCAGCGTGCACGCCTCCTCACCCATCGCCGGCTCGTCGTGGTCCACCGGCGCCACCGGGACGGCCGCGGCGGCGCCCGAGTCGTGCATGGTCACCGCCCTGAAGTACGCCGTCAGCTCGTCCACCGTTGCCGCCGGGACGGAGGCCTGTGGCCGGTTGGAGCCGTGCATCGTGACCGCACCGAAGGACGCCATCAGCTGGTCCACGTCCATTGCTGCCTGCTGGGTTTCGATCAAGCGACTTGACGAGAGTTGCGTGGTGCGTCCAGGCGGTGCTCTGCTTTTATAGAACATGGAAGAGGAAGATTGCTGAGGTCCGTGAGGAATCGAGTTTCGACTTTGGACTCACCCGGGCGGTCGTCCGACTCGGACAGCGGATCGTGTGACATGATGATATCGCCTTGGGTTGGGCCTGATCCTAGAACAAACGCGTTCGCGGAGCCACGCAATTTTGGTCCGGCCCATATGCGGGGTGCCCTGCTTCTTCATTTCGTTTTTTTCTTTTCTGTTTTTGTTTTTTCTGCTTTAAATAATTTGGGATTCTAAAAAATTTTGAATTGTTTAAAAATATTTTATTAAAACAAATGTTCAAGAAATAGTAAAATAATCATGGATTTAAAAAATGTTCATGATTTGAAACAATGTTATATTAAAAATTCACCATTTTGATTTTTTCGGAAAACAAAAAATATTAGTTAACCATCAAGTAAACGCACGCATGACATAGGTTTGAGCTCGGCTCGGCTTGATCATGGAATATGATGCGTGTGGACGCTGCAAAGGAGAAGTGCGCGGGAACCACTTCTATTCTCAAGCTCTAATAGCATGAGAGAAAACCTTATGAAGGCATCTCTACTCTAATCCACTTGTGAGGTGGTATTAAATTTCCCACCACCTAGTCATGGGTCCATGGGGTTTTTTTTTTCTGAAAATTGTTTTATGGCTCTAGGGCCCATCCATATTTCAAAACATGGCTTCCCAGCCGACGATCTGTGTTAGCGTACAAATGTCGAGAAGAAAAAGAAAGAGCTTCCGGGCGGTGTGTGTGATCCTATTTGTGTAAAAATCCAATGCAACCATAACATAATTAGAAGCATGTGTTAACCAGTTTTAATCAATCGAACTCGTTGGGAAACAGAAATGGACATCTCCACAGGCGCTCAAAAACTACTCTGCGTGCTAAAATTTGGGTTTTTTAGCGCCGGACAGCTCCAGCAAAAGCTGTAAAATAGTGCGTGCGCAAAAACGGATTGGGCACGTGCTAAAAGGCGCTATCGCATGCTGCAAATTTGGAGCTTCAGATTGCGCACGCTTCACAATATGCACTGCGTGTTTTTTGGGCGCGCATTTTTGGGCATCTGGTAAACCAATGTTGGGCCTGACGCGCTAAAAATGCTACAGTGACGTGCTAAACTATTTTAGTGCGCGAAACGTTTGTGCACCTGTTGAAGATGCTCTAAGGAATGGCTACTAGCTAGTTTGGCAAGTGCCAGATGCACAAGTCAGTAAAAAATGATTCAATATATACGTGTTTGGTTGCCCGCATAAGGTTTAATCAGGCGCGCACGGGAATAAAACAGGCTGATTGGTTGCCCGCATACATTATTGGGCCTACATGACACGAACTTTAAAGCACCTCTGGGCCTATCTCGCGAGACACGCTCGAATCGGCAGTTTCTCGCAAGCCAGGCCCGCACGAGGCACGTGGGCGGTACGGGCTGCACCCGAGGAGCCACCCTCGAGAAGCCGATTTCCTTCTCGAAGTGCCGACAGTTATTACCCTTACCTTCCCTCACTGCTCTCTCTCCCCCTCCCCTCTCCCCACTCTCACCGACGGCGCCGGCGGCGGCATGCAACAGATCGAAGAACAGCTAGTCGACCTCCGACCACCTTCACCCGCATCCACAGCAGCACTTCGGCAATGGCGGTAAGCAATTTTTTCCCCTCGTCACGTACAACTTCGCATTCAATTCGAGTTTAGATTTGATCCGCGTTAGGGGAATTTGGAATCAGAGTAAACACCATAGGAGTGATCATAACAATCTCATGACTACCGGCAGATATGAGGTTCCTGATCCAGATTGAGTACAATCACTAGTAGAAAAGAGGGCTTTGGTCCACCCCGGGTTAGCCCATTAGTCCCGGTTCAGTCTAGAACCGGGACTAATGGGGGCATTAGTCCCGGTTCGTGCGCCCAGGGGCCACGTGGGCCATTTGTCCCGGTTCGTCTGGATCTTTTAGTCCCGGTTGGTGCCACGAACCGGGACTAAAGGGTGCGATGCCCATTAGTACCGGTTCGTGGCACCAACCGGGACTAAAGGTTAGACCTTTAGTCCCGGTTCGAGCCACCAACCGGTACTAATGGGGTTTGAGGCATTAGTACCGGTTCATGGCACGAACCGGTACTAAAAGTCACATTTTCAAACTCCACCCCCCCTGTGGATCGCCTTTTCAGTTTAAAAAAAATAAAAATAAATGATGAAAATGTCAAAAAAATAAAAAAATAAGTTTCCCATGTGATATGTGGTCTAGTTGTTGGGAAAATTTGCAAATGTGAATTTCGACTTTATTTGCAAAATCTCTCTAGAATTTAGTAAAATGGGCATAACTTTTGCATACTGACTCGGATGAAAAAGTTTTTTATATGAAAAATCATCTACTTGAAAAGTTACATCCAAATTTAACGGGGGGACCCGTTAAACATTTTTAGAATCCTCAAAAACCTAACAGAAAAAAAGTTACGGGGCCTTTAAGATCTAGAGTGGAAAAAATCGAAAAAATTTCAAACTGTGGTCAAACAATGGTCAAACTAATTATTTTAGAATATTATTGTTACTAAATAATTATTTTAGTTATTTTGAATTTTGGTCAAATCTGATCAAACTGTGGTCAAACAATGGTCAGACTAATTATTCAAGAAATATTAGTGTTACTAAATAATTATTGTTTTTTAAAACAATAGTTTCAAACTCAAACAGTGAAATGTGTCACTTCATGCTCACGCAAAATTCCTGAAGGTTAATAGGATTGAGATCTTACTATTGTCAGCAAAACAACAAGTGCAGACTTGGAAACGAGGGAGAATAGAACCCGGAAGTTAAGCGTGCTCAGGCTGGGGGAGTGGGAGGATGGGTGACCGTTCGGGAAATTAGATGATTAGGAATGATGAGGGGTGATTAGAGATTAGAGGATAAATTGAGCAGTGATGAGGGGTGGTGATTAGAGATTAGAGGTTAAAATAATTCAGAAATTTGAAAATAAAAAAAAATTCAAAAAAAATATATCATAAAATTTCCTTTAGTCCAGGTTGGTGTTACCAACCGGGACTAAAGGTGGAGCTCCACGTGGCCGCGACCTTTAGTCCCGGTTCCAGTTTGAACCGGGACTACAGGGGGGAGGCATTAGTAACGACCCTTTAGTCCCGGTTCAAGAACCGGGACTAAAGGCCCTTACAAACCGGGACTGGTGCCCCCTTTTCTACTAGTGAATAGGAATGAGGATTAGGGTTCATCTTACATAGTTCCCACGGATCATAGCCTTGGGGACCCTCGAGGCGATTGGAGCGGCGGGTGGCCTTGGTCTTGGTGTTCTCCTCGACCCGCACCACCGTCTCTTCTTCCTCGCCAGAGTCCAGCTCGATTGGCATGCTTTGATGTACTGGCTCCGACGCACTCACAATCATCGCCACTGCATCTTCTTCTTCCACCTCCATAACCACCGCTTCTTGATCCTCCTACGGCACCACCACAGTCTTTCTAGTGAAGTACACTGTGACACGATGGTCACGAGGACGCCGACAGTGTCTGTACTTGGCCCACTTTTCCCTCTGTCTAGCATCACTGGAGTCGGCCTAATTCATTGGCCAACAAAGTATGTCGGCTGACATGGCGCCCTTCGCTAGGTCCGGAATCAGTGTCTTCAACTCCTACGACGTCGTCTTCTTCACCACAACGTTTGACTCTTTGTGCAACTTTTCCATGCTGCTGAAGTTTGAGCACACTTTCATGGTGTTCTCAAACTTGGTGCGGTCACCCAGCGAGCACCCTAGGAATAACGCCCTCCATGCAATGCCCCAAGGAAAGGAGTTGGGGTTGGGGTTGTACTTGTTGTTGTAGTTCATGGCGTTAGGTTGGAGGAAGAGTGAGAGACTGGGTAAGCAGTGAACGTCAAGGTTGGTTAATAAAGGGGCGCACGAGCATATGTTTTAATGGTGATGTTGCAATGTTCATAATACAGATGCTGACCCGGCCTTTGAACCTCTTCATAATGTAGATTGACACAGAGAACAAGGGAAAAGAGGTGGTGCCATCAAAGGAGTAGGACAAGGGTAAGGATGATGTGCCACCCTCAGAGATGACGCCCATCTAGGTGACGCCCGTCCAGAGCCCGACCACAGACAACGACGTGTCGGAGGTGCCACCCACCAGCAAGCGTCGGAACTACAGACACTGCCATGACGTTGGAGGGCCAACCACCTTCTACGAGGTGATCATGGCCCCTAACCCCAGCTCGATGCCATACCTATGCCGTTGGACTTCACGAGGAACTTCCTTTCCATGCCACAGGAGTTCAAGCTGAAGACGAACACCGATTGCTTCTGGAGGGTCACTGTCCAGCTGTTTAATAACAGGTTCACCCTTAATCAGGCTTGCGCCACCTTCGCCGCCATCCATCTGATCAAGATAGACTTCATGGTGACCTTCAAGTTGTTGACTCCCGACATGTTGAAGGTAATCATCTTCAATGATGATGGAATTGAAGTGGTGACCAGGTGCGGGAGGCATGACGTCGCCTTCGCCGTGAACGCCTAGGACAACCCCTCGTATGCCCCAGTTGCTTTAGTTTAATATCGAACTGCTTTGCGTTTGAACTTATTTGTTTATGTGTGGCACAATATTTATAACTGCTTAGTACTACTATGTTCTGTTGCGTGTGTTCTTCCTGACGCCGCTGTGTGCTGGTAACCTCACTACCGCACCTAAGAGGTTATAAGACAATAGGGGTTGCATGCAACCAAAAACAGACATTGTGTTTGTGCGTACACAAGCGGGCAACCAAACACCGTGCGCTAAGCTAGCCCCTAATGCATGAGAACTAAATGCAGGCAACCAAACAGGTTGTAGATGTTGGTTGAGAGGCTGCATTTGCTCAACCTAGCTCATATGAGCTAGGTTTGGGCTAGCCAGGCCCGGTCACTACAACTGCCAAACATACCATAGTCCAAACAGAGCAGACTATGTGGCACAATGGATACGCTCGCCACATGTAATCCGGGGTACTATGTACCAAAGTTTGGGACAAATATTTTTTTTGGAAGGGGTTAGACAGTAGGAAAGGCTCATACTGCATTTATATTACCAACTCACATCCAACAAATGTTACAAGTGTTACATTACATATGTACAAGTGGAGAAGGGGTGGAATGCTAAGAGTGATACAAGTGGGGCTGCAGATTTTTTGAAGAACAAAATATGCAATACACCTAAGCTATAGAGCTAAGTAGGTCAGCCAGTAGCTTCTTTTTGTTGTGAGGCATCCTGTAGGCAATGTCAGCAAAATCTCTCCTGAATCTGGCCTCCCATGATGGGATGGATGGGTCAATCTTGCGAAAGTAGTTGTTATTCCTTTCTTTCCAAAGGCTCCAAGCTGCCACCAAGAAAACCTCCGTGATCATCTTCCTAGGGTTTAAGGTCTTGAGGTGTGTCATGAGGTCCAGTCTGTCACCCTACGACAGCCAGAGAATGTTGAGCTTGTTCCAGCATGTGGCACTAAGGGTGCAATGGAAAAAGAGATGTTCAACAGTCTCTTCCACATTTTGTCCACAGAGCAGGCAGTCCAAATTATTGCCAATGTTATAATGTCTCCTCTTTAGCATGTTTCTTGTGTTAAGGCGATCCGAGAGGAGAAACCACCCGAAGACCTTAATTTTAGGGATGCACTTGGTCTTCCACAGCCAACGGTAGGCATCATGGGCAATCATCTCCCTGAAATAGAAGGTGTAATAGGCCGTAGTTTTAAAGACTGCCGATCCCCAAGTGCAAATCCAGGCATCCTTGGAGTCAGTTATTGTTGCGGCGCTAACATTTCGTTGAAGGGCTCTCAATTCATCAAAAGCTTGGACCGAGAGGGGCAAATCAAAAGCCTGGTTAAGATGGGTGATCGAGAGAAATTTCTGCGTGGAGGCATCTTCATCGCTCGGGAATGAGAAAGCACGCGGGTACGTGTCTGCCAAAATGGAGTTGTTCCAGTCATCCTTCCAGAATAAAACGGTGTCACCCGCACCAATATTTATCCAAAGTAGATCTATGACCTCTCACTATTTGCATCCATTTCGTTCCTGAATATCCACAACAATGAACATTGAAGATTACAGAATGTATGCTCCCAGGTCATCACGCCATCACCAATATGTAGTTCACCATCACGCATGCCATCACAGAAATTGGAGTATGCTTTAGGTGTGTTACTTCTTTAGTTATATGATTTTTTCAGATATATGGCCATTTTGATATTCCCCCCCGGGGCTTTAAATTTCTGAAGCCAGACGTGCTAGTACACAACCCTTAGTCGGTTTTACGTACAACTTCTAGCCAATGAACGTTAGTACTCATATGTTTGGAGGTGATATGTAAGTCGTCTCAGGCCCGGTCCTGAGATTTCGAGGGCCCAGGACGAAAGAAGAACATGGGCCCTCAAAATAATTATAATATTCTTAGATAATACAAGACCACTAACTCATTCAAATAAGAGAATCAGAGTCATATCTTATCCAACATTATTTCGTGTGGACGCTCGATGTGGTGCATTCTTCTCTTAGAGACTCGACTGCTGACAGGGTAGGGTGGGGCCAATGATGTGGTGTCTCTGACAAAATAACACTCAAGATCAAGCGTTGGTCGTAGACAGCCAAGCAAGGGATGATCCCAAGGGACGTCAAGCAATTTTTTCTTAACCATCAAGTAAACCAAATTGCGATGATTGGCTCACATGAAGGACGTGATTTAGTTAAGTCGATGGAATTAAGATAAATATGTGCCAAAAAAGTTATAACCAACAAGATAACGACTACAATCAGCCTATATGAACATACTAAAACCAAAGTGTGCTATGAAAGCATGTAAAATAATCTGCTAAAGAAACAAAGCTCAAGGCCCAGTTTGGGAAAAACAATTCACCCTTCTTCCTCCTGGAGACACAAACAAACATGTTGCGGTGCTCTAATGGCGCTGAGGAAAAGTGTGCTCTTTGCTCCTTCAAGTTGTTTAGACGTTTTTATGTAAATCCATTTAAAATTCCTCCACATTTTCCTCCACGTGAAGGTACAGAAAGGTAAGAGGAAATGTGAGTGCTAAAGGAGGTATAGGCCACACCACCGGAAAAAAACCCGTATCTCTTGGGAATTTATAGGATAAAAATTAGGGCAACCAGAGCTACCAGGGCCCACAAGTTAAGGTGGCGTGCCCTACCCCAAGTGCGCACCCCTGGCTTCTGGGCCACTGTACATCTTCTGGTCCCCTCCCGAAGCTTTCAGGGTCTCTTGTTGTTTAGAAAAAATCATGATTTTTTTATCGTGTTTGGACTTATGTAGGTAAGGATTTCATACGTAACAAAAAATATGCAGACAACATGAACTGACACTGGGCACTGAATTAATAGGTTAGTCCATAAAAGTAATATAAAATGATATATAAAGTATACCAAAGTTATAATATAATAGCACGAAACAATCAAAAATTATAGATACGTTGGAGACGTATCACAACGGTTGGCTACTCTACGTCTGCAGGTCAGGTACCTGTGCTTCCGGACCATGTGCTCATCCTGATGCGAACTAAAAGACGACCCCTGCGCCGGCGGTGTCTGCATGACCGGTTCCAGCTATGCAAGCAGGCAGAGTTCCCCTCACGCCTCTGTCTTAGGAACATAGCCAGTAGGTCACATTAGAACTCCCCATGTTGGCATGAGTCACCTTGTGAGCTTGCTCGTTGGCCTCCTCATCCTCTACGACAAGGGCAATGATGCCATCCGGCTCCTCCACGCTGCACCCGCTCACTGGCGCCCGCGCAGAGTTCCCCGTCATCACTGATGTGTGGAATAGCCACAGGGACCGCGTCAAAATGGACGCATTCAGGCCCCTGTTCCCTGGCGTCGGCCCCTAGCCGCCGAATGGCTATGAGGAAATCAAGTACCCCGTCTCTCATATGGTGCTTACCAGATCTGGCGTCAAGGATTCCACTTCGTCGTTGACCCTGCGGCTCATACTGATGGATGACACATGGATGGTCCTCTGTGCCAAGTCTGAGGATGCACACTAGATGCCCTATTCCCACCCCGCGTGTCAATGAACCATGAAAAGGCTATGCTCAGTTATAATTATAAATGCGCCGATCATCAGCATTTTGTCCCCGCCCTCCATAAATGAAACATCAACAAAATTAATGTTTGTTACATTACGCTAAGAAATTTGTGTTTTGTACGCACAGGAAGTCTTTCAAAATGGAATGGCCAAAGTTTATTACAAAATTCTATTTAGGGAAGTAGGTTGGTCTTAATTACCGGCAGACAAAGTGTCATTAACTTAATCTTGTGTACTAAAAGCATCAATCTACTACAATCTTTAATGGATGGCTTATGTAAACTGTTTGTGCCTAATCCCCGCAAAAGAAAACATGTTTTCCGCGCCCTTGTGAATTGCAGAATGCATGGCCAAAACTATGACTGTGAGAGCTATTGATTTGCTTAATTCAATGTGCCAAAGGAATGATCTCCCATACCTCAAAATAAACCTAACTAACAGTAGTGCTCATGCGTTTTTTTAGGTGAGTAGTGCTCATAAGTTTTAGAACTTGGTGTCATACTTGCCACATGCTTTTGTTCCTTTTTTGTTGTGCATATTGGGCTGTATATGTACACTCTCATATTTTTCCATAGATGCTTGCACTATCTGTTTAGCTTTTTGATTGCGTACTTGGAAATCATAATTAATGCAATTTTTATCTACGATGCACCATTTCAGTGAGCTACTATCGTATGTACAACAATTTTGTTGTTATGGCACCAGTTGAGATGTTAGAAGAAACTGACTGCTACCTCATGAGCTTGCATTGGTTTTTTCCTTGAAGAGGAAAGGGTGAAGCAGCAAAGTAGAGTAAGTATTTCCCAGAGTTTGAGAACCAAGGTACCAATCCGGTAGGAGACAACGCACAAGTTACCAAATACCTGCACAAACAATTAACAACTTGCACCCAACGCGATAAAGGGGTTGTCAGTCCCCTCACGGTTACTTGCAAAAGTGAGATGTAATAGAGTTAGAATAATGGTAATGTAAATATTCTTGGTACTCTTGGTTTATAGATCGAAAAGTAAAAGATTGCAAAATAGTAGATCGGAAACTAGTATGAGGTAAAAGAGAACTTATATGATGGAAAAGAGACTCAATATAATGGAAAAGAGACCCGGGGGCCATAGGTTTCACTAGTGCCTTCTCTCAAGATAACTAATATTACAATGGGTGAACAAATTACTGCCGAGCAATTGATAGAAAAACGCATAGTTATGAAGATATCTAAGGCAATAGTCATGAATATAGGCATCACTGGTACGTCTCCGTCGTATCTACTTTTCCAAACAGTTTTGCCCTTGTTTTGGACTCTAACTTGCATGATTTGAATGGAACTAACCCGGACTGACGCTGTTTTCAGCAGAACTGCCATGGTGTTATTTTTATGCAGAAACAAAAGTTCTCGGAATTACCTGAAAATCTACGGAGCACCTTTTCAGAATTAATAAAAAATATTGGTGAAAGAAATAGCGTCAGGGGGCCCACACCCTGTCCACGAGGGTGGGGGGCGCGCCCCCTGCCTCGTGGGCCCCCTGGACGTCCACTGACCTCAACTCCAACTCCATATATTCTCTTTCGCGGAGAAAAAAAAATCAGAGAGGAAGTTTCATCGCGTTTTACGATACGGAGCTGCCGCCAAGCCCTAATCTCTCTCGGGAGGGCTGATCTGGAGTCTGTTCGGGGCTTCGGAGAGGGGGATTCGTCGCCGTCGTCATCATCAACCATCCTCCATCATCAATTTCATGATGCTCACCGCCGTGCGTGAGTAATTCCATCATAGGCTTGCTGGACGGTGATGGGTTGGATGAGATTTACCATGTAATCAAGTTAGTTTTGTTAGGGTTTGATCCCTAGTATCCACTATGTTCTAAGGTTGATGTTGCTATGCCTTTGCTATGCTTAATGCTTGTCACTAGGGCCCAAGTTTCATGATTTCAGATCTGAACCTATTATGTTTTCATGAATATATGTGAGTTCTTGATCCTATCTTGCATGTCTATAGTCACGTATTATGTGTTATGATCCGACAATCCCGAAGTGACAATAATTGGGATACTTCTCGGTGATGACCGTAGTTTGAGGAGTTCATGTATTCACTAAGTGCTAATGCTTTGGTCCAGTTCTCTATTAAAAGGAGGCCTTAATATCCCTTAGTTTCCATTAGGGCCCCGCTGCCACGGGAGGGTAGGACAAAAGATGTCATGCAAGTTCTTTTCCATAAGCTTGTATGACTATATTCGGAATACATGCCTACATTACATTGATGAACTGGAGCTAGTTCTGTGTCACCCTATGTTATAACTATCACATGACGAATCACATCCGACATAATTATCCATCACTGATCCAATGCCTATGAGATTTTCACATATTGTGCTTTGCTTATTTACTTTACCGTTGCTACTATTACAATTATTACAAAACTGCTATCATTACTTTTATCACTTTTACCGTTACTATCATACTATTTTGGTACTAAATTCTTTGCCGTTGATACTAAGTTATCCAGGTGTGGTTGAATTGACAACTCAACTGCTAATACTTGAGAATATTCTTTGGCTCCCCTTGTGTCGAATCAATAAATTTGGGTTGAATACTCTACCCTCGAAAACTGTTGCGATCCCCTATACTTGTGGGTTATCAAGACTATTTTCTGGCGCCATTGCCGTTGAGTCACTGGGGATTTATATTTGCCGGTCACTATGAGGAACTTGAAAGATGAAAGAACTAATATTTATCCCTCAACTACGAGGGGAGGTAAGGAACTGCCATCTAGCTCCGCACTAGATTCTCCATCTGTTATGAGTAAGCTTGCGACATCTAAACCTGCTTCTGCTATTAATTCTAATATGTTGCATGTTATTGAAGATGCCACTTCTAATATGCATGATACTTATGATGAAACTACTTCTGTGCTTGGTACTACTGTGCCATTAGCTGAATTTCTTGATGAACAACTTGCTAGGGTTAGAGAGAATGAAATTATTGATAATGAAAGTATTGAAGATAGTGATGAAGGTTCTCCCCCTAAGTATGAATTGCCTGTTGTTCCTGAGGGTTATGTTATGGATGAAGAAACTACTAGAGCTATTTTTGCTTGCAATGATAGATCTGATCGTAAGAAGTTATTAGCTAAATGGAAACAGAAATCTCTAAATGCTAGAATGAAATATGACCCTGCTTTTGCTACTTCACCTATCTTTGTTACTTATGAGGATTATGAATTCTTTGTCGATCCTGAGATAATTACTTTGTTTGAATCTGATCCTTTTCATGGCAATGAATCTGAAACTGTTGTGGCACATCTTACTAAGTTAAATGATATAGCCACCCTGTTCACTAATGATGAGAAATCTCACTACTACTATATCCTTAAGATATTTCCATACTCATTAAAGGGCGATGCTAAAACTTGGTTTAATTTTCTTGATCCTGGTTGTGTGCGTAGTCCCTAGGATATGATCTATTAATTCTCTCCTAAGTATTTCCCCGCTCAAAAGAAACAAGCTGCCTTGAGGGAAATATATAATTTTGTGCAAATTGAAGAAGAGAGTCTCCCATAAGCTTGGGGAAGGCTTCTCCGATTACTTAATGCTTTGCCTGATCATCCTCTTAAGAAAAATGAAATACTTGATATCTTTTATAATGGACTATCAGATGCTTCCAAGGACCACTTGGATAGTTGTGCTGGTTGTGTTTTCAGGGAAAGAACAGTCGACCAAGCTGAATTACTACTGAATAATATGTTGACTAATCGAAATAATTGGACTCTTCTTGAGCCAATTCCTGAGCCAACTAAGCCAACTCCTGAGCCAACTCCTAAACCAACTCCGAAGAAGAGGGGAGTTCTATTTCTCAGTCCTGAAGATATGCAAGAGGCAAAGAAATCTATGAAAGAAAAAGGTATTAAAGCTGAGAATTTACCTCCTATCGAAGAGATACATGGTCTTAATCTACCACCTATTGAAGAAACACATGGTCTTGATAACCCGACATAGGTAGTAAAGGTAAATTCTCTCTATAGATATGATAAAGTTGAAATCCCGTCTACTAAGTTTGCTACCCCATGCTTGGATGAATTTGATGACTTTATGGCTAGACAAGAAAATTTCAATGCTTATGTTGGTAGAGAATTAAAGAGTAATGCTTACATGATTGGACGCTTGAGTGATTATATGGCTAGAGTTAAAGGTGAACTTAAACTCATTAGTAAATATGCTTCTATGGTTACCACTCAAGCAGAACAAGTACTTAAAGCTCAAGATGATTTGCTCGATGAATTGAATAATAAACATGATTTTGCTGTTAGAGTGGCTACTAGAACTGGTAAAATGACCCAGGAACCTTTGTATCCTGAAGGCCACCCTAAGTGAATTGAGTAGGATTCTTTGAGAAATAATTTAGATGCACCTAGTCCTTCTAAAAAGAAGAAAAATAAAAAATGATAGGACTTTGCATACTTCTAGTGAACCTGTTATAGACACACATGGGAATCCCAATGACATTTCTATCTCAAATGCTGAAACACAATCTGGTAATGAATATGAACCTAGTGATAATGTTAATGATAATGTTCATGTTGATGCTCAACCTAGCAATAATGATGTAGAGATTGAACCTGTTGTTGATCTTGATAACCCACAATCAATGAATCAACGTTATGATAAGAGAGAATTTGTTGTTAGGAAGCACGGCAAAGAAAGAGAACCATGGGTTCAGAAACCCATGCATTTTCCTCCTAAGCCATCCAAGAAAAAGGATGATGAGGATTTTGAGCGTTTTGCCGAAATGATTAGACCTATCTTCTTACGTATGCGCTTAACTGATATGCTTAAAGTAAATCTTTATGTTAAATATATGAAATATATCATTACAAATAAAAGAAAGATACCATAGGCTGAAATTTCCAGCATGCTTGCTAATTACACTTTTAAGGGTGGAATACCTAAGAAACTAGGAGATCCAGGAGTGCCAACTATACCATGCTCCATTAAAAGAAACTATGTTAAAACTGCTTTATGTGATATTGGAGCCAGTGTGAGTGTTATGCCTCTCTCCTTATATCGTAGACTTGAATTGAATAAGTTGACACCTACTGAAATATCTTTGCAAATGGCTGAGAAATCAACTTCTATACATGTCAGTATTTGTGAGGACGTGTCTGTTGTAGTTGCAAATGTCACTATCTTAACGGACTTTGTTATTCTTGATATTCCCGAGGATGATAGTATGTCGATTATCCTTGGTAGACCCTTTCTGAATACTGCAGGGGCTGTTATTGATTGCAACAAAGGTAATGTCACCTTTCATGTTAATGCTAATGACCATACGATACACTTTCTGAGGAAACAACCTCAAGTTCATAGCATCAGTTCTATTGGAAAAGTTCCAACTATCATTATTAGAGGTTTTGAATTTCCTTTTCCTACTGTCAGGAAACAATATGATATTCTTATTATTGGGGATGTTCATATCCCCGTTGAGGTAATCTAGTGTTATTCGAAATTTCTCTGGTTCCATGATATTCCGAATGAGTTTGTTAACAAGACTTGATCAACCTTGTTAGTGGATTCTTTTTGATGATCATGAGATGGATGAAACTAGAAGGCACAACCTTCTGTACCCTCCTTTTACTTTCTGTTATTTAGATTAAATAAAATAAAATAGTATTATATGTCTGTTTTCTGAATTATCCATGCAATAAAAAATATTCCGAAAATAAGAGTTCTCCAAATACCCTGCCAATTTAGTATAAATTTTTCTGGAATATTTGAGGATTTTAGGCACTGAAAACACAGTAGGGGGAAAGCACCTGGCCACGAGGGTCCAGGGCGCGTCCACCCTTACTGGGCGCACCCCCTGCCTCATGGGCCCATGGTGGCCTCCCCCCACTTATTTCTTCACCCACACACTCCATCTTCATCCCAAAAAGATCCTCATCCATCTCAAGCACGAGTTCTTACTTGTTTTGCTGTGATTTTTGATCTCGTTGCTCAAAGCTCCATTCACGAAACTGCTTTGGGAGATTGTTCTTTGGTATGTGACTCCTCCAATGGTCCAATTAGTTTTTGTTCTAGTGCTTTATTCATTGCAATTTTTTGCTGCCTAGGTGACCCTGCTCTTGAGCTTGCATGTCAAATTTATGAGGCCCCAAGTAATTCTAATGCATGATATAGGCTCTAGGCACTTATGGGAGTAGTTGCTATCAATCTTGTTTAGTTTGATTCACTTTTATGTTGAAGTTACTAAAAATTTCAGAAACTTTCAGAAAATGATGAAGAGATTTTTGAGGGGCTCTTCTAGTCAAAGCTCCAAGGATAAAGAAGCTAAGGAGAAAGAAAAGGCCAAGTATAATCTTCGTCGCGTTGCGGAAGTAAGGCCGTGTGAGTGGGCTTGTGATAATTTCTTGAGAGCAGCCGGGATTTATGAAGACTTTTATTCTTTGGCTGATAATGCGGGCCTCATCGACTTCCTCCACGACCAGATCGAATAGTATCTCTTACTCACCAACACTTACGTGCAAAACTTTTACTATTATCCTAAGAATTCACCTCCTTCAGTAGCTTTTCATTTATATGATGAGGCTAAGGAGATGTCATTATGTATTTTTTGCGCGATTTGTAGAATACCCTTTGAGGGCGGCTTAGAGGAAACACATCATAAAGATGTGGGTGGTTTTATTGATACTATTACAGTAGGGGAATCGAGGAAGGCTTCCGATGCAAGAAAAATGAAATACTTGATATCTTTTATAATGGACTATCAGATGCTTCCAAGGACCACTTGGATAGTTGTGCTGGTTGTGTTTTTAGGGAAAGAACAGTCGACCAAGCTGAATTACTACTGAATAATATGTTGACTAATCGAAATAATTGGACTCTTCCTGAGCCAATTCCTGAGCCAACTAAGCCAACTCCTGAGCCAACTCCTAAACCAACTCCGAAGAAGAGGGGAGTTCTATTTCTCAGTCCTGAAGATATGCAAGAGGCAAAGAAATCTATGAAAGAAAAAGGTATTAAAGCTGAGAATTTACCTCCTATCGAAGAGATACATGGTCTTAATCTACCACCTATTGAAGAAACACATGGTCTTGATAACCCGACATAGGTAGTAAAGGTAAATTCTCTCTATAGATATGATAAAGTTGAAATCCCGTCTACTAAGTTTGCTAGCCCATGCTTGGATGAATTTGATGACTTTATGGCTAGACAAGAAAATTTCAATGCTTATGTTGGTAGAGAATTAAAGAGTAATGCTTACATGATTGGACGCTTGAGTGATTATATGGCTACAGTTAAAAGTGAACTTAAACTCATTAGTAAATATGCTTCTATGGTTACCACTCAAGCAGAACAAGTACTTAAAGCTCAAGATGATTTGCTCGATGAATTGAATAATAAACATGATTTTGCTGTTAGAGTGGCTACTAGAACTGGTAAAATGACCCAGGAACCTTTGTATCCTGAAGGCCACCCTAAGTGAATTGAGTAGGATTCTTTGAGAAATAATTTAGATGCACCTAGTCCTTCTAAAAAGAAGAAAAATAAAAAATGATAGGACTTTGCATACTTCTAGTGAACCTGTTATAGACACACATGGGAATCCCAATGACATTTCTATCTCAAATGCTGAAACACAATCTGGTAATGAATATGAACCTAGTGATAATGTTAATGATAATGTTCATGTTGATGCTCAACCTAGCAATAATGATGTAGAGATTGAA
Source organism: Triticum dicoccoides (assembly GCF_002162155.2). Lineage (NCBI taxonomy): Eukaryota > Viridiplantae > Streptophyta > Magnoliopsida > Poales > Poaceae > Triticum > Triticum dicoccoides. The sequence continues at coordinate 705,096,223 of NC_041386.1, read as the reverse complement.
CCTGTTGTTGATCTTGATAACCCACAATCAATGAATCAACGTTATGATAAGAGAGAATTTGTTGTTAGGAAGCACGGCAAAGAAAGAGAACCATGGGTTCAGAAACCCATGCATTTTCCTCCTAAGCCATCCAAGAAAAAGGATGATGAGGATTTTGAGCGTTTTGCCGAAATGATTAGACCTATCTTCTTACGTATGCGCTTAACTGATATGCTTAAAGTAAATCCTTATGTTAAATATATGAAATATATCATTACAAATAAAAGAAAGATACCATAGGCTGAAATTTCCAGCATGCTTGCTAATTACACTTTTAAGGGTGGAATACCTAAGAAACAAGGAGATCCAGGAGTGCCAACTATACCATGCTCCATTAAAAGAAACTATGTTAAAACTGCTTTATGTGATATTGGAGCCAGTGTGAGTGTTATGCCTCTCTCCTTATATCGTAGACTTGAATTGAATAAGTTGACACCTACTGAAATATCTTTGCAAATGGCTGACAAATCAACTTCTATACATGTCGGTATTTGTGAGGACGTGTCTGTTGTAGTTGCAAATGTCACTATCTTAACGGACTTTGTTATTCTTGATATTCCCGAGGACGATAGTATGTCGATTATCCTTGGTAGACCCTTTCTGAATACTGCAGGGGCTGTTATTGATTGCAACAAAGGTAATGTCACCTTTCATGTTAATGCTAATGAGCATACGATACACTTTCTGAGGAAACAACCTCAAGTTCATAGCATCAGTTCTATTGGAAAAGTTCCAACTATCACTATTAGAGGTTTTGAATTTCCTTTTCCTACTGTCAGGAAACAATATGATATTCTTATTATTGGGGATGTTCATATCCCCGTTGAGGTAATCTAGTGTTATTCGAAATTTCTCTGGTTCCATGATATTCCGAATGAGTTTGTTAACAAGACTTGATCAACCTTGTTAGTGGATTCTTTTTGATGATCATGAGATGGATGAAACTAGAAGGCACAACCTTCTGTACCCTCCTTTTACTTTCTGTTATTTAGATTAAATAAAATAAAATAGTATTATATGTCTGTTTTCTGAATTATCCATGCAATAAAAAATATTCCGAAAATAAGAGTTCTCCAAATACCCTGCCAATTTAGTACAAATTTTTCTGGAATATTTGAGGATTTTAGGCACTGAAAACACAGTAGGGGGAAAGCACCTGGCCACGAGGGTCCAGGGCGCGTCCACCCTTACTGGGCGCACCCCCTGCCTCATGGGCCCATGGTGGCCTCCCCCCACTTATTCCTTCACCCACACACTCCATCTTCCTCCCAAAAAGATCCTCATCCATCTCAAGCACGAGTTCTTGCTTGTTTTGCTGTGATTTTTGATCTCGTTGCTCAAAGCTCCATTCACGAAACTGCTTTGGGAGATTGTTCTTTGGTATGTGACTCCTCCAATGGTCCAATTAGTTTTTGTTCTAGTGCTTTATTCATTGCAATTTTTTGCTGCCTAGGTGACCCTGCTCTTGAGCTTGCATGTCAAATTTATGAGGCCCCAAGTAATTCTAATGCATGATATAGGCTCTAGGCACTTATGGGAGTAGTTGCTATCAATTTTGTTTAGTTTGATTCACTTTTATGTTGAAGTTAGTAAAAATTTCAGAAACTTTCAGAAAATGATGAAGAGATTTTTGAGGGGCTCTTCTAGTCAAAGCTCCAAGGATAAAGAAGCTAAGGAGAAAGAAAAGGCCAAGTATAATCTTCCTCGCGTTGCGGAAGTAAGGCCGTGTGAGTGGGCTTGTGATAATTTCTTGAGAGCAGCCGGGATTTATGAAGACTTTTATTCTTTGGCTGATAATGCGGGCCTCATCGACTTCCTCCACGACCAGATCGAATAGTATCTCTTACTCACCAACACTTTCGTGCAAAACTTTTACTATTATCCTAAGAATTCACCTGCTTCAGTAGCTTTTCATTTATATGATGAGGCTAAGGAGATGTCATTATGTATTTTTTGCGCGATTTGTAGAATACCCTTTGAGGGCGGCTTAGAGGAAACACATCATAAAGATGTGGGTGGTTTTATTGATACTATTACAGTAGGGGAATCGAGGAAGGCTTCCGATGCAAGAATAACTAGCATACATTTTCCTGTTTTACGCTACTTTGCCATATTTTCTAGTCGATGCTTAAATGGTCGCGGAAACTGTGGAAACCTCAATGTTCCTGATATTATTATTCTGTTTCACGCCTTATTTTGTGATAACACTTTTAGTATGGGTGCCATTATTGCTAAACGATTAAATCTGAACCGTACAAAGGGCCCCATTTTCGGAGGTATCTATACTGCACGCCTTGCTAAATATTTTGAGGTACCTATTAGGCATTATGAGAAAGAGGAAAAACTGCTACCTCCTACTTTTCTAAATTATAAGAGCATGGTAGCACATGAGTTTATTGTTAACAATGATGACAATATGCTTCTGTATAACTTGAGATTTAATAAGAAACACAATGAGACTATTATCTTGCCTACGCTTTCTTTGTTTGATTTAACTGCAGGCCATTACCTCGTCTTGTTGTCGGCCGTGTACGCGCACCGAGGCTAGACATCAGCTCCAGAGCCTGAGCCGGAACCACCACCGGACCCTTATCGTCCATCATCTTATCAGTGGGATCCGGAGGAGATCGCCAGCTAGTGGCAGTACGATGACACTCCTCATTACACCGGGGAGAGTAGCCGCGGTCCTTGGGTATAGATCAACTTAGGCCAAAAGCCTAAGCTTGGGGGAGTACGTATTTCTCACCGACATTACATTCATGTTCACACACTCATTCTAGTTGTTGGTGTTCATACTCTTTCATTGTATTATCCATGCTAGTTTAATTTCTTTTTCTAGTTTTCTTCTTGTGTGTTTAATAAACCTGAAGAAAACCAAAAGAAATTAGTTAGTTTAATTTCCATGCTTGTAGTACTAATTAAAAGAAAACCCAAAAAGATTTCTCGTTCTTGTTTTGCTTGTTGGGAGCTTTCCGTGTAAATAGTTTTATTTCTTTTTCTTTCCTTTGGGGGTCGAGAGGAGAAGACTATAATGAAAATGTTTAGTGGCTCTCATATGCATGATTGTTGATTTAACCAAGAGCCCATATTACTTTGTCTTCTCCCTTGAATTGAATGCTTGCAGATTCCATCTTAGTCCAATGCACGTGCACTATTATTATTATACACATCGTTCGGTCGTGCAAGTGAAAGGCAATAATAACGATATATGATGGAGTGATTGAGATGAGAGAAGCTGATATGAACTCGACCTCTCTTGTTTTTGTAAATATGATTAGTTCATCATTCCCGATTCATCTTATTATGAATAAACATGCTTGCAATGACAATTAGAGATTATAGTTTCTTATGCCATGCTTAATTAGCTAGGAGCTTATAATGGTTTACCTTGCGTGCCAACATGCTATTAAAATGGTTGTGATGTGGTATAATAGGGTGGTATCCTCCTTTGAATGATTCGAGTGGCTTGACTTGGAACATGTTCACGCATGTAGTTGAAAAAAAATCAACATAGCCTTCACGATATTTATGTTCATGGTGGATTATATCCTACTCATGCTTGCACTTAGTGTCGATTAATTTTAATGCATGTTCATGACTATGTCGGTCTCTCAGTTGGTCGCTTCCCAGTCTCTTTCTAGCCTTCACCTGTACTAAGCAGGAATACTGCTTGTGCATCCAAACTCCATAAACCCCAAAGCTATTCCATATGAGTCCACCATACCTTCCTATATGCGGTATTTACCTGCCATTGCAAGTAAATTTGTATGTGCCAAACTCCAAACCTTCAAATGAAATTCTGTTTTGTATGCTCGAGCAGCTAATGTATCAACTAGGCCTATCTGTATCTTCCATGCTAGGTGGGTTATTCTCAAGGGAAGTGGACTCCGCTCCTCATTCACGAGAAAATGGCTGGTAACCGGGATGCCCAGTCCCATGATCAGAAAGATCAAATCAAATCAAAATAATTAAACAAAACTCCCCCAGGGTTGTTGTTAGTTGGAGGCACCCATTGTTTCGGGCAAGCCATGGATTGATGCTTGTTGGTGGTGGGGGAGTATAAACTTTACCATTCTGTTTGGGAACCGCCTATAATGTGTGTAGTTGGAGGCACCCATTGTTTCGGGCAAGCCATGGATCTCATAGTTGTTATGTTGACAGTGAAAGTATACCGCTCAAAATGTTATTTATCTTTGTATTTCAAAATCGAGCTCTGGCACCTCTACAAATATCTGCTTCCCTCTGCGAAGGGCCTATATATTTACTTTTATGTTGAGTCATCACCCTCTTATTAAAAGCACCCGCTGGAGAGCGCACTGTCATTTGCATGCATTCCTATTAGTTTATATTGGGTATTACTTGACTGGATCTCTTTGACCATGAATTACAATGTTTAGTCAGTCCTTGATCATTAAAGGTTCTCTGCATTTATGTTTTGCGGTCTCAGAAAGGGTTAGCGAGATACCATCTTGTTATATCATATTATGATTGTTTTGAGAAAGTGTTTTCATCCGAGTTTTCTTATTATTGCTCGCTAGTTGATTATGCCATTGCAATGAGTAAAAATGAGACCTAAGTGTTATTGTGAATATGGTTAGTTCATAATCTTTGCTGAAAACTTGAATGCTGGCTTTACATATTTACAACAACAAGAGCAAACAGAGTTTGTAAAAAAATTCTTTATCACTTTCAGTTTGTCAACTGAATTGCTTGAGGACAAGCAAAGGTTTAAGCTTGGGGGAGTTGATACGTCTCCGTCATATCTACTTTTCCAAACACTTGTGCCCTTGTTTTGGACTCTAACTTGCATGATTTGAATGGAACTAACCCGGACCGATGGTCTTTTCAGTAGAACTGCCATGGTGTTATTTTTGTTGAGAAATAAAAGTTCTCGGAATGAACTGAAAATCCACGAAGCAACTTTTTAGAATTAATAAAAATATTGGCGAAAGAAATAACATTAGGGGGCCCACACCCTGTCCACGAGGGTGGGGCGCGCCCCCTCCCCCTGGGCGCGCCCCCTGGCTCGTGGCGCCCCTAGACGTCCACCAACCTCAACTCCAACTCCATATATTCTCTTTTGCGGAGAAAAAAAGTCAGAGAGGAAGTTTCATCGCGTTTTACGATATGGAGCCACCGCCAAGCCCTAATCTCTCTCGAGAGGGTTGATCTGGAGTCCGTTCGGGGCTCCGGAGAGGTGGATTCGTCGCCGTCATCATCATCAACCATCCTCCATCACCAATTTCGTAATGCTCACTGCCATGCGTGAGTAATTCCATCATAGGCTTGCTGGACGGTGATGGGTTGGATGAGAACTACCATGTAATCAAGTTAGTTTTGTTAGGGTTTGATCCCTAGTATGCACTATGTTCTGAGGTTGATGTTGCAATGACTTTGCTATGCTTAATGCTTGTCACTAGGGCCCGAGTGCCATGATTTCAGATATGAACTTATTATGTTTTCATTAATATATGTGAGGTCTTGATCCTATCTTGCAAGTCTATAGTCACCTATTATGTGTTATGATCCGACAACCCCGAAGTGACAATAATCGGGATACTTCTCGGTGATGACCGTAGTTTGAGGAGTTCATGTATTCATTAAGTGCTAATGCTTTGGTCCAGTTCTCTATTAAAAGGAGGCCTTAATATCCCTTAGCTTCCATTAGGACCTCGCTGCCACGGGAGGGTAGTACAAAAGATGTCATGCAAGTTCTTTTTCATAAGCACGTATGACTATATTCGGAATACGTGACAACATTACATTGATGAACTCGAGCTAGTTTTGTGTCACCCTATGTTATAACTATTACATGAGGAATCACATCCGACATAATTATCCATCACTGATCCAATGCCTACGAGCTTTTCACATATTGTGCTTTGCTTATTTACTTTACCATTGCTACTGTTACAATTACTACAAAACTGCTATCGTTACTTTTATCGCTATTACCATTACTATCATACTACTTTGGTTCTAAATACTTTGCTGCAGATACTAAGTTATCCAGGTGTGGTTGAATTGACAACTCAACTACTATTACTTGAGAATATTCTTTGGCTCCCCTTGTGTCGAATCAATAAATTTGGGTTGAATACTCTACCCTCGAAAACTGTTGCGATCCCCTATACTTGTGGGTTATCAATCACGTCCATGTCAAGTAGACCGAAATGATTCTGCATCTACTACTATTACTCAACACATCGACCGCTATCCAGCACACGTCTAGAGTATTAAGTTCATAAAGAACGGAGTAACGCATTAAGTAGGATGGCATGATGTAGAGGAATTAACTCAAGCAATATGATGAAAACCCTATCTATTTATCCTCGATGGCAACAATACAATACATGCCTTGCCGCCCTTACTGTCACTGGGAAAGGAAACCACAAGATTCAACCCAAAACTAAGCACTTATCCCGTTGCAAGAAAAACCAATCTAGTAGGCCAAACTAAACCAATAATTCGAAGAGACTTGCAAAGATATGAAATCATGCATATAAGAATTCAGAGAAGACTCAAATAATATTCATAGATAATCTGATCATAAATCCACAATTCATTGGATCTCGGCAAACATCGAATAGATCTCCAAGAACATCGAAGAGAACATTGTATTGAGATTTAAAGAGAGATAAGAAGCCATCTAGCTACTAGCTATGGACCCGTAGGTCTATGGTAAACTACTCATGCTTCATCGGAGAGGCAATGTTGTTGATGTGTAGAAGCCCTCCGTGATTGAATCCCCGTCCGGCAGGACGCTGAAAAAGGTCCCTAGATGGTATCTCGCGGGTACAGAAGGCTGGGGCGGTGGAAAAGTGGTTTCGTGGCTCCCCTGGATGTTTTCAGGGTATAAGAATATAAATAGGCGAAGGAATTAGCTCAGGAGAGCTCCGTGGGGCCCACAAGGTAGGGAGCACCCTACCCACCAGGGTGCGCCCTCCACCCTCATGGCCGCCTCGTTGAGTCTCCGGCTTCATCTCCAAATTTCATGGTTTGCTTCTGGTCCAAGAAAGATCATCGCGAAAGTTTCATTCCGTTTGGACTTCATTTGGTATTCTTTTTTGGCGAAATTCTAAAATAGGCAAAAAAACAGAAACTGGCACTAGGCTCTAGGTTGATAGGTTAGTCCCAAAAATAATATAAAATAGCATATTAAACATCCAAAACAGATAATATAATAACATGGAACAATCAAAAATCATAGATACGTTCGAGACGTATCAAGCATCCCCAAGCTTAATTCCTGCTCGTCCTCGAGTAGGTAAATGATAAAAACAGATTTTTTTTGATGTGGAATGCTACCTAACATATTTATCCATGTAATTCTATTTATTGTGGCATGGATGTTCAGATCCGAAAGATTCAATTTTTTTTTTAATATTGACATAAAAATAATAATACTTTAAGCATACTAACATGGCAATTATGTCTTGTCAAAATAACATGGCCAAAGAAAGCTTATCCCTACAAAATCATATAGTCTGGCTGTGCTCCATCTTCGTCACACAAAATATTCAAGTCATGCACAACCCTGGTTTCAGCCAAGCAATTGTGTCATACTTTAGTATTATCAAACTTTTTCAACTCTCACGCAATACATGAGTGTGAGCCATGGACATAGCACTATAGGTGGAATAGAATGGTGGTTGTGGAGAAGACAAAAGGAGGGAGATAGTCTCACATCAACTAGGCGTATCAACACGCTATGGAGATGCCCATCAATAGATATTAATGTGAGTGAGTAGGGATTGCCATGAAACGGATGCACTAGAGCTATAAGGTAATGAAAGCTCAAAAAAGAAACTAAGTGGGTGTGCATCCAACTTGCTTGCTCATGAAGACCTAGGGCATTTGAGGAAGCCCATCATTGGAATATACAAGCCGAGTTCTCTAATGAAAAATTCCCACTATTATATGAAAGTGACAAAATAAGAGACTCTCTATCATGAAGATCATGGTGTTACTTTGAAGAAAAAGTGTGGAAAAAGGATAGTAACATTGCCCCTTCTCTCTTTTTATCTCTTTTTTGTTTGGGCTTCTTTGGCCTTTTTTTTATTTCCTCATGTGGGACAATGCTCTAATAATGATGATCATCACACTTCTATTTACTTACAACTCGAAAAATTACAACTCAATGCTTAGAACAAAATATGACTCTATGTGAGTGCCTCCGGTACCGGGATGTGCAATGAATCAAGAGTGACATGTATGAAAGAATTATGAAAGGTGGCTTTGCCACAAATACAATGTCAACTACATGATCATGCAAAGAAATATGACAATGATGAAGCATGTCATAATAAATGGAACAGTGGAAAGTTGCATGGCAATATAACTCGGAATGGCTATGGAAATGCCATAATAGGTAGGTATGGTGCCTGTTTTGAGGAAGGTATATGGTGGGTGTATGGTACCGGCAAGAGTTGCGCGGCACAAGAGAGGCCATCAATGATGGAAGGGTGAGAGTGCCTATAATCCATGGACTCAACATTAGTCATAAAGAACTCGCATACTTATTGCAAAAATCTATAATTCATCAAAACCAAGCACTACGCGCATGCTCCCAGGGGAAGGGTTTGTAGGAGTTAACCATCACGCTATCCCGACCTCCACACAAAGGATGACGATCAAAGAAATACTTCATGCTCCAAATTTGTTACACAACAGTTCACCATACGTGCATGCTACGGGAATCACAAACCTCAACGCAAGTATTTTTCAAATTAACAATTACTCCAATAGCATGACTCTAATATCACCATCTTCATATCTCAAAACAATCATAAAGAATCAAACTTCTCATAGTATCCAATGCACTTTTTATGAAAGTTTTTATTATACCCCCCTTGGATGCCTATCATATTAGGACTAATTTTATAACCGAAGCAAATTACCATGTTGTTCTAAAAGACTCTCAAAATAATATAAGTGAAGCATGAGAGTTCATCAATTTCTATAAAATAAAGCCACCGCCGTGCTCTAAAAAGGTATAAGTGAAGTACTAGAGTAATATTGCCTAGATCAAAAGGTATAAGTGAAGCACATGGAGTATTTTAACAAATCACGATTCATGTGTGTCTCTCCCAAAAGGTGTGTACATAAAGGATGATTGTGGTAATCTAAAAAGAGAAGAATCAAATCATACAAGACGCTCCAAGAAAAACACATATATTTGGTGAATAAAAATATAGCCTCAAGTAAAGTTGCCGATAGACGAAGACGAAAGAGGAGATGCCTTCCGGGGCATCCACAAGCCTAGGGTTTTGGTTGTCCTTGAATATTACCTTGGGGTGCCTTGGGCATCCCTAAGCATAGGCTCTTGCCACTCCTTATTCCATAGTCCATCAAATCCTTACCCAAAACTTGAAAACTTCACAAAACAAAACTCAACAGAAAATCTCATGAGCTCCGTTTGTATAAGAAAATAAATCACCACTTCAAGGTACTGCCGAAAACTCATTATTTATTTATAGTGATGTAATATCTACTTTATTCCAACTTTTCCATGGTTCATACCCCCCGATACTACCCATAGATTCATCAAAATAAGTAAACAACACGCGGAAAACAGAATCTGTCAAAAACAGAACAGTCTGTAGTAATCTGTAACTCTCGAATACTTCTGTAACTCCAACAATTCTGAAAAAAATGGGTTATCGTGAGAAATGTTTCTATTAATCTTCTGAAAAAATAATCAACTCAAAATCACGCTTCTCTTAAAAATGAAAAATTATCTCATGAGCGCAAAAGTTACTGTTTTTTCAGCAAAATTTAAACCACAAAAGCACATATAACAAGAGGCTAGATGAATTATTATTACTAAACAGGAACAAAAATCAAAGAACAAAAATAAAATTGGGTTGCCTCCCAACAAGCGCTATTGTTTAACGCCCTTAGTTAGGCATGAAAACACGAATAGATCTAGGTATTGTCATATTTGGTATGCAATCCATAAGTGGCTCTCGTGATAGATTCATATGGCAATTTAATTTTCTTCCTAAGAAAGTGTTCCATGCCTTTCCTTGACGAAAATTGGAATCTAATGTTTCCTTCTTTCATATCAATAATTGCACTAGTTGTTCTAAGGAAAGGTCTACCAAGAACAATAGGACGTGTAGGATTGCAATCTGCTCCTGCAATAGGTCTGTCTCCTAGCGATACATCAAGGACATAATTCGTCTGTGCAGCAATGAGGATAAACCTCAGATCACGGACCCAGTCCGCATCATTGCTACTATCATCTTTCAACTTAGTTTTCTCTAGGATCACATATAAAAACATTGGGAAGCAACAAAGCGAGCTATTGATCTACAACATTATGTGCAGAATACTAGCAGGACTAAGTTCATGATACATTAAAGTTCAATTAATCATATTACTTAAGAACTCCCACTTAGATAGACATCCCTCTAATCATCTAAGTGATCACGTGATCTAAATCAACTAAACCATGTCAAATCATCACGTGAGATGGAGTAGTTTTCAATGGTGAACATCACTATGTTGATCATATCTACTACATGATTACGCTCGACCTTTCGGTCTCAGTGTTTCGAGGCCATATCTGCATATGCTAGGCTCGTCAAGTTTAACCTGAGTATTCTGCGTGTGCGAAACTGGCTTGCACCCGTTGTATGTGAACGTAGAGCTTATCACACCCGATCATCACGTGGTCTCTCGGCACGACGAACTTTCACAATGGTGCATACTCAGGGAGAACCCTTGTACCTTGAAATTTAGTGAAAGATCATCTTATAATGCTACCGCCGAACTAAGCAAAATAAGATGCATAAAGAATAAACATCACATGCAATCAATATAAGTGATATGATATGGCCATCATCATCTTGTGCCTCTGATCTCCATCTCCAAAGCACCGTCATGATCACCATCGTCACCGGTGCAACACCTTGTTCTTCATCGTAGCATCGTTGTCGTCTCGCCAACTATTGATTCTACGACTATCGCTACCGCTTAGTGATAAAGTAAAAAACAATTACAGGGAGATTGCATTGCATACAATAAAGCGACAACCTTATGGCTCCTGCCAGTTGCCGATAACTCCGTCACAAAACAAGTTCATCTCATACAATAAAATTTAGCATCATGTATTGACCATATCACATCGCAACATGCCCTGCAAAAACAAGTTAGACGTCCTCTACTTTGTTGTTGCATTTTTTACGTGGCTGCTACAGGCTTCTTGCAAGAACTGTTCTTACCTACGCATCAAAACCACAACGATTTTTCTTCATGTGTGCTGTTTTAACCTTGAACAAGGACCAGGCGTAGCCACACTCGATTCAACTAAACTTGGAGAAACAGACACTCACCAGCCACCTATGTGCAAAGCACGTTGGTAGAACTAGTCTCGCGTAAGCGTAAGAGTAATGTCGGTTTGAGCTGCTTCATCCAACAATATCGCTGAATCAAAGTATGCCATGCTGATAAGAAGTATGACTATTATTGCCCACAACTCTTTATGTTCTACTCGTGCATATAACATCTACGCATAGACCTGGCTCGGATGCCATTGTTGGGGAACACGGTAATTTCAAAAAAATTCCTACGATCACGCTAGATCTATCTAGGTGATGCATAGCAACGAGAGGGGAGAGTGTGTCCATGTACCCTCGTAGACCAAAAGCGGAAGCGTTTTAATAACGCGGTTGATGTAGTTGAACGTCTTGGCGATTCAACCGATCCAAGTACCGAACGTACGACGCCTTCGTGTTCAGCACACGTTCAGCTCGATGACGTCCGTCGTACTCTTGATCCAGTTGAGGCTGAGGGAGAGTTTCGTCAGCACGACGTCATGGCGACGGTGATGGTGAAGTTACCGGCGCAGGGCTTCGCCTAAGAACTACGACGATATGATCGAGGTGTGTAACTGTGGAGGGGGGCACCGCACTCTGCTAAAAGATCAACTTGTGTTGTCTGTTGTGTCTTTTGGGGTGCCCCCGTGCCCCCGTATATAAAGGAGGGGAGGAGGAGGTCGTCCAACAAGGAGCGCGCCAGGGAGAGGGGAGCCCTACTAGGACTCCAGTCCTAGTAGGATTCGGCCCCACCCTTTTTTTCCTTCTACCGGAGGGGGAAAAGGGGAAGGAGAGGGAGTAGGAGAAGGAAAGTGGGTGGCGCCCCGTTCCCAAGTCAAATTTGGTTTCCTCCCTTGTGGGGGGCGCACCAGCCCCTTGTGGGCTGGTTAGCCTCCCTCCTATGGCCCATAAGGCCCATATCTTCCCCCGGGGGGTTCCGGTAACCTCCCGGTACTGCAGAAAAATGCCCGAATCACTCGGAACCATTCCGATGTCCGAATAAAACCTTCCAATATATGAATATTTACCTCTCGACCATATTGAGACTCCTCGTCATGTCCGTGATCTCATCGGGGACTCCTAATAAACTTCGGTCACCAAATCACATAACTCATGATACAAATCGTCATTGAACGTTAAGCGTGCGGACCCTACGGGTTCGAGAACTATGTAGACATGACCGAGACACATCTCCGCTCAATAACCAATAGCGGAACCTGGATGCTCATATTGGCTCCTACATATTCTACGAAGATCTTTATCGGTCAAACCGCATAACAACATACGTTGTTCCCTTTGTCATCGGTATGTTACTTGCCCGAGATTCGATCATCGGTATCTCAATACCTAGTTTAATCTCATCACCGGCAAGTATCTTTACTCGTTCCATAATATTTTATACCGTAACTAATTATAACTCATTAGTCACAATGCTTGCAAGGCTTATAGTGATGAGTATTACCGAGAGGGCCCAAAGATACCTCTCCGAAACACGGAGTGACAAATCCTAATCCCGATCTATGCCAAACCAACAAACACCTTCGGAGACACCTGTAGAGCACCTTTATAATCACCCATTTACGTTGTAATGTTTGGTAGCACACAAAGTGTTCCTCCGGTATTCGGGAGTTGCATAATCTCATAGTCTGAGGAACTTGTATAAGTCATGAAGAAAGCAGTAGGAATGAAACTGACACGATCATAATGCTAAGCTAACGTATGGGGCATGTCCATCACATCATTCTCCTAATGATGTGATCCCGTTCATCAAATGACAACATATGTCTATGGTTAGGAAACATAGCCATCTTTGATTAACGAGCTAGTCAAGTAGAGGCATACTAGGGACTATATGTTTTGTCTATGTATTCACACATGTACTAAGTTTCCAGTTAATACAATTCTAGCATGAATAATAAATATTTATCATGAATTAAGGAAATAAATAATAACTTTATTATTGCCTCTAGGGCAATTTCCTTCAGTTAAAAACATGTATCAAATTTTGAATGGTTCACTGCGACATTTGCTAAACGAGATATCTTCTCGAACAAGACCGATGATGGTGTATTGAAGGTTTTCATGGATTTGAAAACACGTAAAATAGAGTGCTTATTGGATGGTTTGAGATATTTTGTAAGCTATTTTTAAATCTGCTAGTCATCTCGGACCTTTCCATTAACCAAAAATGATAAAAATAATAATGAGTGGGTTGAAATTCATATATGTTCGGCTGAAAAATAATTATACTTTCTATTATTATATAAGACCTTTGTTGAACTATCTACATTCATTTTTGTTGGTAAATTCCAAACCTATATGTTTGATTTTAACGCCATGAGACTTTATTAACCTTTTATTTTATAGTGGTTTTCGCAAAAGATGGAGGCATAGTTTGGATAAATTTTGATGTTACTATTTATTTTTCCATGTTCATATAATTGTGCATTGCAATGTGCCCCACATTGGTCCAATCCTAGACCCGTCAATGACCACAACTTCTACATCATCGTAATATGTAATTCCTTCGCTTTTAAAGTACTCCTAGTTCTCGTAGGTCAAACTTTTGTAAGTTTGACCATGTATGTGCATGTTGACATCTACAACATCAAATATATAATATGAAAAATATGTTTTATGATGAATCTAATGAAACTAGTTTGGTGTTATAGATGTTGGTATATTTTTCAATAGACTTGGTCAAATTTAAAAATGTTTAATTCAGGATAAATCTCAAACTTCAAGTATTTTGGAATGGAGCAGTACATGGCTGTCGCAGTATGTAATTTGATGTTGTAAGTGTTGGTATATTTTCCAGTAGAGTTGGTCGTATTTAAAGATGTTTAAGTTACGACAAATCGGCAACCTAAGGTCTCCTTTTTTGAAATTTGAACTTAAGCATTTTGGAACAGAGTAGTACTACCTCCATCCTGGTTTATTGGTCCCCTTTGTAATTCGTGTCAAATTTTGACCAACGATTTAACTAACAAAATGTTAATGCATGTCAACAAAAATTACATCGTTTGATTCGTATTTGAACATAGTTTTCAATATATAATTTTTAGTGACATGCAAGAACATTTTTCTAGTTAAATCTATAGTCAAAATTTAACACAAAATACAATAGGGACCAATAAACCAGGACGGAGGTAGTACATGGCTATTTTCACATGAAAAAGGAAAACCTGAGGGGGCATGGTTTTAATTGTTTGTAATCACGGCGGTGGAGAATATGAGGTTCATTCACAACACACTCCCCTTCAAGCTCTCACTCTCACTCCGACAACGCGCTCTCCGGAATGCAGAGCTTGGGTATGCTTCCGGGAGAGCAGCTCTGCCAGTGCAAAGTGCCAGTGCACTCTCGCCTCACCCGGTCGCCTGTGTTGTTAGGCCATCTGCTAAAGCTGGCATATTATTTGTTTGTGAACACGGATACAGAAGTCGATCGAGCAACTGCATCCATTAAAGTTTTGTTTTGTTTCCTTCATCGTTTTTCTTCTCTTTGCATGCTTTTTTTAGTTGAGCCTGGTTTGAGCATATGCGGAGATTTTTTTTATTCTAGAAACAGTTTGATTGCCTGCATACTGCTTGCCTGCATCATAGCGCCGATTCTCGTCCCTCTGTTTGGTTGCCTGCATATAACTATGAACATTCACAACCCAAAGTTTGGTTGTATATAGGCTGCGAAGTCTGTTTAACTTGTACCCTATGTGGTGAGCTCGTCCCTCCTCTCCCGCGGCTTGCTCTCAGCCTTCGCACACAGGTCGAGGAGTGACTGCAAGGTGTAGGGAGGAAGGTGGCTTCGAAATGAAGCATACGAGCTGTACGTCCAGTGGTGGTGCCAGGATCAGAAGTCTGTGATGTCATTTCAAATCTGTGATGTCAAATACATGTGTTTTCACTATTTTTTTTTAAATACATGATTTCTACTTATATAGAATTTGCCAAAAACCTGTGTGGTCAATTGATCACAGTCCTCTAAAACGTGGCTCCGCCACTGTGTACATCAGCCTCCACCGTGGGATGACGGAGACTGGCGACACCACAACTGATTGCTTGTCGGGCTGTGCTTCGGTGGGGCGGCAGGCTACTAAAGTAGGTACCCCATCCCCTAAATACGGCGAGATCCCCGAAACCATGGGGTGCTCCCCGTGACGTTGTTTTTCATCGGCGACACTCTACGGTGGCCTATGGTGAGGATAGAGGGGGAGGAGAGGGGATCCGGCAGCACTGTCCGATGACCTGAGGCGAGGGCGGAGGCGGAGGCAGTGGGTTGCAGTGGCAGCAGTCAGGGTGCTGGTTGCGGCGGCGCGGAAGTGAACGATGGGAGCCACAAGATTTATTCTAGGGACCTGCTCGGTCGAGTATATTTATCATCAGGGAGGTTGTAAAGTAAAAAAAAATTTACTCGAAAGATTATAAGAGGTTTTCTAGGTACTGTTTAGAGGATTCCTCTAAGCTTCATAGAGGATCGGTTAGAGTTGCTCTTATTACTAGTATTTTTTTTGAAGGATGCTGATCACCTGTTCGATTCTATTACAGACTTACTGTAACATTATACTCGTCCTGCACCTTATTGATCACCTGTTCTTGTTGTTGGTCTCGTCGTGCACCTCGTTGATCACCTGTTGTTGTTTGTCTCGTCGTGCACGTTGCCACCTCGTTGATCACGTGTTACTCGATGCGCGCGATGGCTAGGGCTATAGCCGGCCGGCTAAACCCAGAAGACCAGGTGGATGGTGCAATGGTGCAGCCCGAGGTCCCGCAGCAGCGATCCGTCAGGACGTATCTCATCGGTGGCGCCGCCGGCGAGCTTCAGGAGCCGGAACGGCCGCATCCTGACTTCCGCGCCGTAGCTGGCGGTAAGCGCCGAGTGGCAGTACCGGAACAACGCCGTCGCTGGACGCCCGGCGCCGAAGGTCTTGCAGATGAACCGCCCGTCCGGGAGCCGCACCCGCAGTGTGCACGGCTCCTCGCCCATCGCAGGCTCGTCCTGGTCCACCGGCGTCACCGGGCCGGAGACCTGTGGCCGGACAGCCGCGGCGGCGCCCGAGTCGTGCATGGTCACCGCCCTGAAGTACGCCGTCAGCTCGTCCACCGTCGCCGCCTGGCCGGAGGCCTGTGGCCGGTTGGAGCCGTGCATCGTGAACGCACCGAAGGACGCCATCAGCTGGTCCACGTCCATTGCTGCCTGCTGGGTTTCGATCAAGCGACTTGACGAGAATTGTATGGAGCGTCCAGGCGGTGCTCTGCTTTTAACACGGGCGAGGACCGTGAGGAATCTAGTTAGGGCTCACCCGGGCACGTCGTCCGACTCGGACAGTGGATCGTGTGACCTTTTCTTCGAGAGGGGAACGGATCGCGTGACCTGATGATATCTCCTTGGGTTAGGCCTCATCCTAGTTTTTTTTTTTGATAAGAGGCCTGATCCTAGTTGAACAACAATGGCATGCGCCTCGGAGCAAACCGGCGCCCCGTGGTGTGGGCCGACCGAAAATCCTACCCTTACGGAAAGAGTGCTACGGACTGATTTCACGGGGAGATGTGTCCTCCTCCCCACCACGAATTCACCCCTACTTGAGTTTAGCTGACCCCACCTCTTGATTTTAACTGGGCCATATCAGTCTCTAACTCCCTTTCCGACCATCAACGTGATGTTGCTAGCTAACGTGCGAAATCACTAATTGAGAAGCACTCCTGTCAAAAATCATTTCCATTCTCCCAGGTTGTGAAAAGCGGCATGCTGCTTGTGCGTCACTTGTCGCAACCTACGAGTTTTTCCTTTTTTTTCGTAATACTGTTTATTTGAAACATTTTATCGCTTAAACTGTGCGTCCAAATCTCGAATCGTTTTCACCATTGGATTCGTCATATCGAGATCTTCAAAACTAGATCCCATACGTTCATAAGTTATAATGAACTTTTTTTCATGAAAAAAACCATACAAAAAAACCGAACTAGGAGCACGCTTGTTCCCCCTTCCGAAAGCCATTTTCGAGAGGCGTGTGCGCCTCTCGCGGCAGCGAAGGAAAGAAAGAAAACGTGTTTCTTTAAGTTTTCAAGTGGCATGGCCGTGTCTCTCGTGGAAGAAAAAAACAATTTTTTTTTCGTTTTCGAGAGGCCATGTCTTTCACGGAAGCAAATACATGCCTCTCGTGGAAGCAAAACCGTGCGTCTCGCGGAAGGAAAAAAAATAATACAATACAAAAAATTTCTCCGTTTCCGAGTGGCACAGCCATGCCTCTCGCGGAAGCAAAACCATGCCTCTTGAAAACAAAAAAAATGCGTGAGGCACGGCCGTGCCTCTCGCGGAAGTATATTTGTGCCTCTCGCAGAAGAGATAAAACACTTTTTTCAGGCAAAACAATTTTTTCATAATTTTTTGTCGAAAAGCTAAGAATGACCGGTGGAAAACCGGAATGTCGAAAAAAAGAAGAAACCATCTAAAAAGCCAAAAACGCATGTGAAAAAAATCCAGAGGGAGCGCGCAGTGTGCGTCATGTGACGGTGGCTGAGAGCATGCCAAGTGGCGCACTCTCAGCCCGATCCAAGTGACCCTTGGAAAGGGTCACATAGGAGCGCTCCTAAATTAATTGCTCTTGTTAATGTGCACGCTTGCTCGGTCGTTGCACCCTTGATTGGGTTCCTTCTTTCAACAGTTGACTGGTCGACCGTTGAACATTGACTTTCAGAAAAATCACATATTTTGAAAAAGGTTCATGAAACTGAAAAAAATCTTTATGGATTCAGAAAAATTCATAATCTTTTTAAATTACGAAACTGGAAAAAGTTAACAAATTTGACCAAATCTGTTCTATGAAAAGGTAAGAATTTTAAAATGTTACCTAATTTAAAAAAAACTTGACTTTGAAAATTTTCTCCAAATTGTTTTCACGAATTTAACAAAATTTTGCAAATTCAAGAAAAGTTAATGAATTTAGTAATAGTTTTCAAATTTGATAAAGTTCATACAGTTTGAATGAATGAAAAGAGAAAAAAGAAGAATAAAACGGAAAATGAAAAAACATACCACTACTGTGGTCTTATGTTTGTCATCGTCTTGATAGTTCCACTTCCAATCCCTCGCATGCAATTTTATTCGCAAATGCCATCAGCTTTACTTCCACTATCCTTTTTAGTTGCAGTTTTCTTCTTTCCTCACGCACTATGCCAAACCCGCCCCACTCGATCTCGATCTGGAGAGTAGTTTCAACCCATCCCACTGGTCATGGAGGAGAGATAGATAAGAGAGGAGCACATCGCCGGTGCCCGTCGTGGGAGAGATATGTAGGATCGAGGGAGAGAGAACCCATCTGGTTATCTTCCTCACCTATTTCTATCCAACCACCGCCACACAACGTTGCCTTGTCCTCTGCTGCGATGGCCCTATCAGCGGCTTGCCCTCCCCGACCACCTCCCCTGTAAGTATAATAAGGTGACATAAGCAAGCTATAAGGACTTAAATATTATATCTTTGCTTAGTTGGAGAAAAGAGAAGTGCAAGTACAATAAGGTGACATAGCAAGCGAAAATTCTCGCGCCAACAGCCTGGCTGCGCAGGAAATATCTTTCCGGCATGCAACTCAGCTGAACTTCGCCAACCTTTTGGAAGATCAAGGTGGTCTACGTCACTGCAGATGCGATCCGGCGTCACAGCTCGAAGGCAGAAGTACTACTGTGGGATGATTTCCTTGAACCGGTTTCAAGACCGGTGACTGAAGACGATGTGCAACTCAGAACAACCGGGTGCAACAAGGCTTGAAGACCGATTCAGGGGCTACTGGCGGTGTCCCGGCTAAGGGGCCTCTCACCACATCGACTCCCGGCCTGGTGGGCCGAGCTGAAGACCCCTTGTAGGTTCCGTCCTGGACCACTTTGGGCAGCCCATGGAGTATAACTGGAAGACAACACATGACTTTCTGTACAAGACAAGAAGCTGGATTCGGCGAGGAATCTACCTCTTAATACGTAACCGACTAGGATCCATGTATCCCTATGATTCTTGGTTTGCTATATAAACTGGGGTCCAGGCTCGTTTATAGAGAGAACAACAATCTCCAAGTACTTTGTACTCTTGATACACTCCGACGCAATACAAAATATTTCAAAAAAAAGACGCAATACAAAACAAACAGGACATACGGTATTATCTATTACGAGAGCCCGAATATGTGTAAAACCTTGTGTCCTTGTTACCATCGTGCCATGTCCCTTAGCTTAGGATAGCCTACCAAGGGATCTGCCGGATTTAGCTCTAACAAAATGCAATTTATTTTCTACCATTCCATAGTATACAATTTAATTTCTATCTACGTAGCTTTTTCGTGCCTCCAAGGGCCAAGCATGCAACAATGGATGAATGAGCCGGATGTCGGGAGTCACACATCTTCCTTAATTTGCACTTTGGGAGGACTGAGTCGTACCCTCCTAACGTCAGATAAACCTAACTAATGGTACTCCTCAAGGGATAAGTGTTGTTAGCTCGGTTTTATTTATAAAGTTGGACGTACACCTTTCGTCTCAAAAAAGTGTTGTTAGCTCAATTTATCTAGTGCACTTGAGCCATTGAACACACAAATGCCGAAAAGAAAAATGGAGCTTCATGCCAGTGTGTATGATCCAATTTGTGTGTTCAACGGCTCAAACACATCAATTTATCTAGTGGGCTGGGCATGGCGTCGTCGCCCGCTGTGGCTGCGGCGACACTCCAACTCGCCGCGCCTCGTACAGCAGCTCTGAAACGAGGTTGTGCGGCACTTGAGCTCGGCAGCACTTCATGCAGGAGCCTGCACGCCCTCGAGCTTGCCGGAGCAACGCCGGCCGATTCCAGCGACAATCTCGCCGGCAGGGACCCGATTGCTTTTTCTAAAAAACTGAAAAGGACCGACTGCTTCTTTAAAAAACTTACAGGGATTTGGTTGCTTTTAAAAAAATACAGAGACCTGGTTGTTTTTTATTTTTTGAAGGGACCGACCTGTGGGATCCATATGTCATACGGTCATCCTAATGGTCAAAGCTGACAAGTGGACCCAATCTGTCATAAACATGATTAAAATTAACTAAAACGGTCATCAACGCTACATAGTAGTTTTTTGAAACAACAAACCAAAATAGTGGTAGCATTTTGAGAAATTAAAAAACAATGGTAGTTTTCTGTAACCCTATCCCGTGTTGTGATAGTTTTTTATTATATACTCGCTCTTTTAGTGGAACAACAAACCTCACATTTGTTTGGCCATGGGATTATGATTACTTAGCTAAGAATGAGAGTCAAACTTTTATCTGTCAAACATCATCTTTTGGCGAGGTATCATATATTATAGACGACAATTTGGTTATCACAGTGTCATTTGAGAGATTAGAGGAAACTGACCCGCCCTGTTCGGGATCCACATCCCCAGCTCCATGCTCCCAACGTCTATCTATCGCCCGCTTTTCGATTCATTCAGTTGTTTTCACCCCAACGTGGCGACACCCCGACTGCCCCGATTCCCAAAGTCATCACGCCATCACCAATATGCACCATAATCTGCACGCTATCACAGAAATCTGAGTATGTTTCAGCTGTGTTAGTAGTTTATTAGTTATATGATTCCTTTTATATGTATATATAGGGCCATTTTGGTATTTCTCCCCGGGACTCTAAAGTTCTCGAGTCGGCCGTTAACTGACACATGTTAAGAGCATATGTCCAATGCAGGCGCTAGGATGGATATCCTGCTCGATTGGCAGTTGGCCAATTGATTCCTGGCGATTCCCGGCGCCCGGTGTGGCATCGGTGCAATAAATAGCATTGAGCGCCTGGGCCTTTCTTGCCATGCGAGATGAAGCGATTGAGATTATTAGCACCTGTCCCACAGCGTCTAGCATTACAGCAGACCAGCCGCTTGAATGTGTTCTTATATTTTACATTTTTTGAATTTTCCTAAGCACCTGTATAAGAGTCTTGCATTGAAGATGCCCTAAAAGGAAACGTGGGTGGTGAATCAACGGTTTGATCGTTAGAGGGACTGTGGTATCCCCAGCCCAACAGGGTTTAAGTCATGTTTCTCATATTATTTCCGGATTAATTTCAGGATTTTCGATGATGCGCTTTCAGTGGGAGGAGACGTCCCCTCCGACGACGAGACGCCTACGGTGACTTCGTAAATCTCAAGATGATATGTCGGCTTAGTCTTTTGAAGGTGCTCATAGAGGTAGGGTTAGTGTATGCGCGTATGTATGAGCGTTTGCGTCTATACCGGGTTAAAACAAAAGGAAACATGCTAAAGAAGGTGTAGGCCCCATCAGTGAAAAAAAGGTATCGTACAGTATCCATCACCCTAGAAAATCAGCCAACCGATTTCTTTTCTCCTACAAAATCTCGCTGGAAATTGCAATCCCGTGGAAGGTCGAAAGTATTCAGATTCGTCCTACCCAGCGGCAAGAAGATGAGGACACCGTCGCAGTGTGGCCTCGCCGGTGGCTGCACGCATCTCCCCGGACCAGAGGGGATAACGACGCAAGCAAGGCGGCGGCGCCGGTGCCTAGCAGACACCGGATCTGGCCGCCCCGGGAAGCGAAATCCCGACGGCGCGCGTGCGCGTGCCACCGGCGATCCAGAAGCAACCGAATGGTACGACCGTACGAACGTCCGGTGCCGTCCTCCTTCCTTCTTTCCTCTTGTCCAGCTATGATCTCACTCCGGCATGGCCTGCGTGGCAGGAGGGACTGGGCCAGCCTGACATCGGTGTTCGTCGAGGACATTGCCGGCCGGCTGCTCTCCGTCGACGTGTCCGAGTACCTGCGCTTCAGGGCCGTGTGCGCGCCCTGCCTCGAGCTGACGGACGACCCTCGCACGGGCGGCGTCCTAGACGGCCAGTTCCGGCCCCGCAACTGGATCCCTCTACGCAAGCAGGCGCCGACCCCAGGCGTCTCCGCCTCAGGAACACAATTACACAACCACCAACGCCCGCGTCGGGCTGGACCTCCCAGTGTTGGCAGCCAGCCACCTCCTCAGTGTCCTCGACGGCCTCCTCGTCCTCTCCGACAAGGGCACAAGCGCCGTCCGCCTCCTCCACCCGCTCACCGGCGCGCTAGCCGAGTTCCCCGTCATCGCCAACGTGCGGGACCGGGGCGGCGCCCGGGTCGCCATGGACGTGTTCAGGTCCCGGTTCCCCGGCCTCGGCCCCGAGCCGCCGAATGGATACGACATCGACTACCCCGCCTTCAACACGGTGTTCACCAGCGCCGGCGTAGACGAGTCCACCTCGCCGCCGACCCTCCAGCTCCCGGTGAGAGACGAGGCGTGGCTGGTCCTACTCGCCAAGCCAGGTGATGCGCACTGGGAGCCCCTGTACCCACCCCACGAGTTGATGAACAACGAATTGGTCATGTTCAGTTACACTTACATTTGTGCCAGAGGATCACCATTTTGTACCTCGACCACGAAACGAAAAGAAAGTATTTTCGTGCCCGGGCAAGACTGCGAGGAGTCATGCGTCTGCCTAATTTGAAGTGTGAGAGAATGATTTCTATCTCCCGTGCCTAAAAAATAAACCTAATTGATTGTGGTGCTCATGAGTTTTATTGTTTCTTGTCATACTTGTCACATGCTTTCGTTCCCTTGTTTAATTTTGTGTGTGTTCGGATCTATATATACACTCTCATATTTCACCATGGATGTTTGCGTTAGTCAGATATTAGAGGAAACTCTATCTATACAACATTTTCAATGTCATGACACTAGTTCAGTGAGCAAGCTCTATCTACGAAGCACCATCTTCAGTGAGCAAGCTCTATCTATACAACATTTTCAATGTCATGTGACGCTAGTTCAGATATTAGAGGAAACTGACCACCTTGTATACTCTATTTGGGCTCATGATTTCAGGCTTTAAACAGGTTTTCAAAACCTTACAGTGCAAGGGATTCTTCTCCATTTAATTTGTCTAAGAATGGTTCTCAAATATATTCTAGTGCAAAGTGCTAGAGTAAACAAATTGGCTTTCGTTTCAAAAACAGAGTGCCTCTGAGCTGTCAACATGCACATTCTTTAGTTCATGGGAGAATTGTACATGAAACTTACATTGTTCAACACATATGTCAATTCTAAGATGTTACACAGGACAAACGGCCGTGACAAAACAATCAAACCTTTTGTTCAAAGAGGAGCAAAAAACTACCATTGTTGAATCATTTTTAGAAGATGAACAAATTTTCAATTAAATAAGGCAATTAAACTCCACACCTCTGATTTTTGCGCTTGGACCATTGCTATGGCATATTAAGATGATGAAACCCATCACTTCTGCAAGTAACATATTTTCTTAATATGCCATGAAAACTTAATATATTACTACTATAGTGGTATAGCCATTCGATAGAAAATATGTGTTAATTTCTGTTTATGTAGCTTATTTGTGCCTCTAAGGGCCAAGCTATGCAACCACGGATGCGAGCTAGGATTCGAGAGTCACTCATTTGCCTTATTTTGAAGTGCGGGAGGACCGAGTCATATGTTCCGCACCTTAAATAAACCTAACTATTCGTAGTCCTCAAGGAATAAATTGTTTTAGCTCTATTTATCTAGTGCGCTAGAGCCGCTGCATATGGTTAACTTGTAATGAATGATTCATTTATATCACCGGCGTGATTATTAACAATATGCTCATGAGTTGTGTAATACATTTTTTTAATTTCATGAGTTTGTAACCCGATGTCATACTTTCCACTTGTTTTTTTTTCTCACTAAGTTTCTTTAGCATTGGGGTCCCTATATACCCTCACATATTTCTCCGGAGGTTTGCACTATCCATTTAAACCTCTGGTTACTTAGCTTACAATCAGACTGCAAATTTTATCTGCCAAACATAGTCTTTAGCTAGGTAACAAATCTACATTTTTTTATCATGGCACCACTTGAGATATTAGAGGAAACTGTCCATCTACTATAAAGTCTAGAACTGATCTCGCTTATTAGCATTATCTGGGCGATAGCTAAACAATGTAACATTGATGCAAATGCAATTTATTAGTCCCTTTCTTTAGTGCTGCAAGCACAACCTGACATTCAACGCAAAACGAGTCATATGATCCTGGCAAAGCAACTACTCCTAATCTAAAACAAATTGGGCTTGACCGGTGCTATCGATCGCGTTCCCTGGTAAAGTAATTGTATTTGGTGTAGATTTTTTTATTCTGTTTGTTTGAACCCTAGTGTACATTTTCGTTGTGTGTGTCAAATGCAATATGCTGATAAAACCAATGGGGAAAGGAGCTTTACATCAAAGTGCATTATGTGTGATCCTGTTATTCAGTCTAAAGAATCCAATGCATGCACGATTTTTTTTTTGAAAACCATGATTACCAGTTTTGATCGAAATTGAAGTCGAACTCGTTGAGAAAAAAAGTCTAAACTTGAGCCGGCGAGGATTGGTTAGTACCTTCGCTGGCCAACAGCCAGATCCACCAGTCAGTGTACATGATGGAAATGGAGGGGGGGCTCTTTGCCCTCCTGTACTCTGGGGTGATATACCCCAAGTTAGGTTACAAATATGTTTCTCCATAGTGGATCAACAATGATGCTAGCAGGCAAAGGATGTTGTTAATCCAGAGGATGTTTAGTCTTAGGTCCGCCCCAAGCCACCACAACCACTACCAGTTATCCTATATGCGCTTTGTATGTTATTATCAGTGACTGGCTAGCAGTTGAGTTGCAAGGTCATCATTAACCAGAAGACACTAACGGGCCGGTGGCGCGTCAGTGATAATGCGCTTTGGCCGGTCAGTGTTACGTGATCCTGCAGTAGTGCTTGGGCTCCACTGCGGTTTAACATAACTTTATGACTAAACCAACATGGATTTTATTAGCTGGGCTTGTTTCTTCTGGCCTTTTTCACTATTCTGACCCTTTCAACGAACTTTGTCACAAAATGAACTCGACGTGAAAGTATTTCACGATCTGACCTTTTTAGCAACGCCACAGCCCGCGGCGTTTCTGCCCAACATAGAAATGCCGAGGTAGCTAGCGTTTCTGATCAAAGAAGAAACGCCGTGGTAGCTAGCGTTGCGGACCAGGTAAGAAACGCCAAAGGAGCTAGCGTTGCTGCCCATCATTGAAACGCCAATGACCATGGCGTTGCTGCCCTTTTTCATGTGCATGTGGAATGTGGATGAACAACCTAACTAATAAGGCTAATTAATTATGACCAAAGAGGGCAGCAACGCCATGGTTCCTTGGCGTTTCTATGATGGCCAGAAACGCCATCGCCTTCGGCGTTTCTTACCTGGTCCGAAACGCTATCTACCTCGGCGTTTCTTCTTTGATCAGAAACGCTAGTTACCTCGGCGTTTCTATTTTGGGCAGAAACGTCACGGGCTATGGCGTTGCTAAAAAGGTTAGATCGTGAAATACTTTCACGTCGAGTTTATTTTGTGACAAAGTTCGTTCAAAGGGTCAGAATAGTGATTTCGGCCGTTTCTTCTTCTATTGAGCCTTCAAGTAAACATTTTTTTTCTTTTCAGTCACTTTTTCTTAACTAAGGAGTAAACCACCTTTTGGATACGGCAAAAAAAGTGAATGGTCCAAATTAGCATATCAGATGACTGATTGTTAGTCGGTCCCATCGCTAAATCAAGCACAACGTGTCGAGTTTGTTGCAACTGCTGCCGGAGGTTTTTGTTTTGTTTGGTCTATGTGTGCAATATGTTCATTTTTTTAATTCGATGAGATGTATTTCGAGGATCTGCAATTTGCTACTCGATGTGTGCTTGGCTATAAACCAATATAGTCCACCCTGCAAGTTGTTGAACCTCGAGATGCCCATGCTCATCATTGGGCCTACATCACGACATCATCAATGGAAAAATATTTGTTTTATTACCCTAAGGAATGTGTGTTTCCGTGCTTGTTTCAGATCCGACTTTCGAGAAATACATTGTGTTTTTTTCACTTGGTCATGGAACTTCTTTAAGCGTATGGGGCATTAACATACCATCTATGACATTTCTGAAACTATAAGAACTAAACTACCATCTATGACATTTAATCCACCCGAGAAATTCTACTACAGTACCGCCATTCTACACACAAAAGGAGCCATTTGTACACAAAGTAGAGTGATAGAAGTTTATTAAATATTTCTACTTGGGGAGGTGGGTTTTGGATTAAGTACCAACAAGGAAAGTGTCATAAAATTAATCTAGTGTATCCATCTAAAGTTTAATCTGTTGTACGTAGTGGTTAGTTTCCATAACATGCTGCATATCTTTAATGAAGGACTTATGTAGCTTTTTTGGTCCTCGAAGGACTATGATAACTTTGCAATAGTGAATGCACGGGATAGACTTCGAGACACATACATTTTCTTAGTTTGAAGTGCGAGGCAAATGAGTTGTATCTCTGACACTTCTAAATAAACCTAACCAATAGTAGTGATCATGAGTTTTGTACCTTTGTATCACACTTGTCACATGCTTCTGATCCCTAGTTTAGTTTCTTTCATGTTGGGCTCAATATATACTCATATTTCTCCATCAATGTTTGCACTATTCGTTTAGCTCTCTTCTCTGATTTCTTACTTAGAAGTCAGAATCTATTTTTTTATGTACCAAACACCATCTACAGTAAGCTAGCTATTATATCTACAACCTTTTCCTTGTCATTGCACATGTTGAGATAATAGAGGAAACTGGCCATCTTGTATACTCTGATAGGGTCAATGAATTTCGTCTTTAAAAGGGTTTCCAAAACCTTACAGCTGAGGATCTTACACTTCATTTAATCTTTCTAAGCATGTCTCTCAAACATGCGAGTATGTTGAGTCTTTTTTTTTGCGGGATGTGAGTATGTTGAGTCGACATATGAATTCAAGCATTCTTTTAATTAGTATGGTGTGGTTCCAAGTACTAGATAGAACGAAATACCTCCTGGCTATCAGCACACATTAGCTTAGTTCATGAGAGAATTGCACTTCTACAGTTACTTATATTAATTAAGCCTTACATTGTCCAAGACATATATCAGTTTTAAGATGTTACACGGAGTAGACAACTCCAAAAAATTCAGCCATCATGTCTATGTCTTTTAGATGTGATTTTGTCGATTAAGCTTAGTTTCTGCCTCGTAG
>NC_041386.1:705025037-705068431 GCF_002162155.2 Triticum dicoccoides | reverse complement strand
TCTACATGAAAATGGCTCCAGCATTTTTCCTGTATTGTTTTGGTCTTCAAAAAAACTTCATTGATCCTTGTTTTAGTGCTTTCATGTAGCTTTCCAACAATTTACCCTCCTCTCGTACAACATGTAAATTAAGATGAAAACATTAGATTGATGTGATAATGTGCAAAATATCAATAATAATGAACACTTCATACTAAGAAATTGTGATGCAAAATGGATGCATCAGGCACCCACAATGTGGAGGCATCGCTCTCTTCAACTAGTAAGGATCCCATCCCCATCTCCTCTGACAAATAGTAGTAACTCAATTTTCACTTACTTAGTCCTAGTTTTAGCTACCTGTGCCCACTTAATTATCTTCGGTTAGACTTTTGTTGGGCTTTATTAATTCCAATCTTGCACTGTTTGTGCCTTTCCTCTAAAAGATCTAGTCAAATATCCAAAGTAATGTTACTATGGAATGCGATCTTTCTGTATATATGCACTATGTTATGTTCTGTTGTGCAATTTGTTATTCAATTGTGCACTACTTAGTTCAATTCTTTGGTTTAATTTTGTAATGATATACGTGTGAAAAGTAGATTAAATTTGACTATACTATATAGGCAGGAAACATATGGAATTGATATATTCGTTGGGTGTTAAGCATGTTGTTGTTAACATGCCTTTCCATGGTTGAATTCTGTTGGATAAGTATTGTGTTTCTTCTTAATCAAGCTTTATTGGTAGTCTGCTAATTCTTGTTTAACCTGATCAATATCTACATTATCTAAATGCAGAGTAACAATGGGAAATGTTGAGGTTTATTATCGAGGTTTTCTTGCTCCTTTGGCCTATAGTGCATTATTGTACAATTGCAGAAAATTTCTAGTATCTAGGTCTTGCATGTAGCTCCTGATGTCAATGGTTTTGATCCACTCTCTGACACACTTTGCGTATGGGGAAAGGAAATATCCAGAAATATCAGTCAAGTCAAGAAACAAAGAAAGATTTTTAGGATAAATAAACTAGCGAGGAACACAAGAAAAATATTTGTTTGCAAAAGGATGTTACTAACTTCCTTACCTTGTTTTTTTGTTACACATAATATTTGAATATTTAGAAAGCAAAATTATGAACATCTTTGATTTCAGTGCTTTCCAAAGTAGTTCACTGATGAAAACCTCTCAAACCACACCTGTATACAATTTTGAAGTCTTCCTCAAGAGTGCGAATGTCAGGACCCCGACTCGATGTCACATCGATCTAGCCGGTAACACCTCATATCACTTTGCGGCCTCACGCACGGTATCCCCACGGGTGTCGCCTTACCTTTGCCCGGGACCGTTTGCGCCTTTTGGCTCACGTATATGATAGTGTCGCTAGCATCCATATGATAAAGAGCCCGGGCTGACATGACTAGTCGTAAACCCAAAGTGGCACAGACTTACAGGGACAGGCATCCATGACCCAGCTTCGAACGTGTCGGTCATCAGCAAGTGGGTCCGGGCTGTAGCACTGGGCTAGCAGGACTCCGGTAAACCGGGCTGTAGCGGGCTAACAGGACTCCGGTACTCAAAGCGTGACATTTCCCCGAAGGGACAGACACAGGAACGAAGAAGGACACATGCCGGCCAGCCTAAGTGTTCCAGAGCAGTAGCAAGCTACCATGGCTCAGCGGTAACACTAGGAGACATTTCCCGGTAAGAGAGGCTACTAAAGATAAACAACTAGATAGTCAGATCCCACACATACCAAGCATTTCAATCATACACACAATATGCTCGATATGTGCAAATACAACGAAGCATCACAACACGACTCTACGACACAAGTACTTTATTTAAGGCTCAGGGAGCCATACATAACATACACAAAGGTACGGGTCTCACGACCCAACATACAAGTCATACAGTCATACAAACCAGCAGCGGAAGTAACTTGTCTGAGTACAGACAACTAGTAAAATAAAAGAGGCTTGGAAAGCCTAGCTATACTACAAGGTCCTTCACAAGCTCAGGGTCACCACCTGGGCCTTTAGCCTACTCGTTGATGTCAATGTCTACATAGAACCCATCAGAAGGGGTTGCAGCGTCTTCTGTAAAAATGTAGATTATAGCAACATGAGTACAAAGGTACTCAGCAAGACTTACATCAGATCCTACATACATGCATATTATCAAGAAGGGTTGGTGGAGTTATTGCAGCAAGCCAGCTTTGACTCTTGGCTAGACTATCCTACGATACTCCAACTTGAAATGGTTTTGCGCACACGAGTCCACTACTCACCACTTCAATACACTACCAAGGATCCACCTCCGTCTTCCTACGGAAGAGCCATCCTCGGCACTCACACTTATCTTGAGGCTTTTAGTAGTTTCCATTTACTTGTCTATGAACTGTATAGGCAACCAAGTAGTCCTTTACCGCGGACGCGGCTATTCGAATAGATCATGTTAACCCTGCAGGGGTGTACTTCTTCATACACGCTCTCACCACTTACCGTCGTTTACACGACATGTACTCGGCAACCTTCAAGCGGAAGCCCAACGTGGGTGTCGGCCACGACCTACCTAATCACCTAAGCCTCCAGTCCAGGTTTATCGCCTATTCAGGTTCCATCCGCAGGGAGTCCGGCCGAGGTTTCCCATACGGCCCCGAACGATGTGAACAGGGTTCCCGAGATACCAAACGGGTATTCGGTACACCCGGCCACGTACCTACCGCATCACAGCCCACCCCTACGGTCAGCGTTGTCCACGGCCTCCAGTAGGCTACAAACACCAGAAACTACTTGCAACTCCTGGACGGAGAACTAGGGTGAATAAGAAGCCGAGAGGGTCCATTGGTTTCGGGCCCAATGCATGGTAGTAGCTGATTCTTAAATCACACATACAGATCTCAGTGCTTAAGGTCGGCTTCAATGAAACAACCCACCATGTACTCCTACATGGCCTCTCATCGATACCTTTACCAAATCGTGTTCACCACACCACTCTCATTACCGACATAATCATTTCACTCTAGCCCATCACCCAGATGAACCAGACCTGACACGACTCTAAGCATAGCAGGCATAGCAAGGTAGGAACAACACATACATATGGCTCAATCAACTCCTACACATGCTAGTGGGTTTCATCTAGGTACTGTGGCAATGACAGGTCATGCAGAGGAAATGGGTTCAACTACCGTAGCACACAGCAGTTTGAATCGCGTTGTCTTAATGCAGTAAAAGAGAGCAGGAGCGAGAACATGGGATTGTATCGATATGATCAAATGGTTGGTTGCTTGCCTGATGGTTCGATGCACGGATACGGTTCTTCGTTAGGGTAGTCACGGTACTCCTCGGGGACAGATCCTGTCGTAAAGGATAACGATACACAGGCATCACCAAACAATGTGCAACAATATGATGCATGCATGAAACATGGCAATATGAGTGTGTTGGGCTAATGCAACTAAAGCTACCAACGCTGTCAGGACCCCGACTCGATGTCACATCGATCTAGCTGGTAACACCTCATATCACTTTGCGGCCTCACGCACGGTATCCCCACGGGTGTCGTCTTACCTTTTCCCGGGACCGTTTGCGCCTTTTGGCTCGCGTATATGAAAGTGTCGCTAGCATCCATATGATAAAGAGCCCGGGCTGACATGACTAGTCGTAAACCCAAAGTGGCACAGACTTACAGGGACAGGCATCCATGACCCAGCTTCGAACGTGTCGGTCATCAGCAAGTGGGTCCAGGCTGTAGCACTGGGCTAGCAGGACTCCGGTAAACCGGGCTGTAGCGGGCTAACAGGACTCCGGTACTCAAAGCGTGACATTTCCCCGAAGGGACAGACACAGGAACGAAGAAGGACACATGCCGGCCAGCCTAAGTGTTCCAGAGCAGTAGCAAGCTACCATGGCTCAGCGGTAACACTAGGAGACATTTCCCGGTAAGAGAGGCTACCAAAGATAAACAACTAGATAGTCAGATCCCACACATACCAAGCATTTCAATCATACACACAATATGCTCGATATGTGCAAATACAACGAAGCATCACAACATGACTCTACGACACAAGTACTTTATTTAAGGCTCAGGGAGCCATACATAACATACACAAAGGTACGGGTCTCACGACCCAACATACAAGTCATACAGTCATACAAACCAGCAGCGGAAGTAACTTGTCTGAGTACAGACAACTTAGTAAAATAAAAGAGGCTTGGAAAGCCTAGCTATACTACATGGTCCTTCACAAGCTCAGGGTCACCACCTGGGTCTTTAGCCTACTCGTTGATGTCAACGTCTACATAGAACCCATCAGAAGGGGTTGCAGCGTCTTCTGTAAAAATGTAGATTATAGCAACATGAGTACAAAGGTACTCAGCAAGACTTACATCGGATCCTACATACATGCATGTTATCAAGAAGGGTTGGTGGAGTTATTGCAGCAAGCCATCTTTGACTCTTGGCTAGGCTATCCTACGATACTCCAACTTGAATGGTTTTGCGCACACGAGTCCACTACTCACCAATTCAATACACTACCGAGGATCCGCCTCCGTCTTCCTACGGAAGAGCCATCCTCGGCACTCACACTTATCTTGAGACTTTTAGTAGTTTCCATTTACTTGTCTATGAACTGTATAGGCAACCAAGTAGTCCTTTACCGCGGACGCGGCTATTCGAATAGATTATGATAACCCTGCAGGGGTGTACTTCTTCATACACGCTCTCACCACTTACCGTCGTTTACACGACATGTACTCGGCAACCTTCAAGCGGAAGCCCAACGTGGGTGTCGGCCACGACCTACCTAACCACCTAAGCCTCCAGTCTAGGTTTATCGCCTATCCAGGTTCCATCCGCAGGGAGTCCGGCCGAGGTTTCCCATACGGCCCCGAACGATGTGAACAGGGTTCCCGAGATACCTAACGGGTATTCGGTACACCGTGCCACGTACCTACCGCATCACAGCCCACCCCTACGGTCAGCGCTGTCCACGGCCTCCAGTAGGCTACAAACACCAGAAACTACTTGCAACTCCTGGACGGAGAACTAGGGTGAATAAGAAGCCGAGAGGGTCCATTGGTTTCGGGCCCAATGCATGGTAGTAGCTGATTCTTAAATCACACATACAGATCTCAGTGCTTAAGGTCGGCTTCAATGAAACAACCCACCATGTACTCCTACATGGCCTCTCATCGATACCTTTACC
Organism: Triticum dicoccoides; assembly: GCF_002162155.2. Lineage (NCBI taxonomy): Eukaryota > Viridiplantae > Streptophyta > Magnoliopsida > Poales > Poaceae > Triticum > Triticum dicoccoides. The sequence goes on along the minus strand of NC_041386.1, from coordinate 705,063,235 downwards.
AAATCGTGTTCACCACACCACTCTCATTACCGACATAAACATTTCAATCTAGCCATCACCCAGATGAACCAGACCTGACACGACTCTAAGCATAGCAGGCATAGCAAGGTAGGAACAACACGTACATATGGCTCAATCAACTCCTACACATGCTAGTGGGTTTCATCTAGTTACTGTGGCAATGACAGGTCATGCAGAGGAAATGGGTTCAACTACCGTAGCACACAGCAGTTTGAAACGCGTTGTCTTAATGCAGTAAAAGAGAGCAGGAGCGAGAACATGGGATTGTATCGATATGATCAAATGGTTGGTTGCTTGCCTGATGGTTCGATGCACTGATACGGTTCTTCGTTAGGGTAATCACGGTACTCCTTGGAGGCAGAACCTGTCGCAAAGGACACCGATACACAACCATCACCAAACAATGTGCAACAATATGATGCATGCATGAAACATGGCAATATGAGTGTGTTGGGCAAATGCAACTAAAACCAGAAGGGTTTGAACAAATTTGAATCAAAGATTCAAATTTCAAACTCAAACATGGCCTTTTAAAGTGCTTTTCCTTGTTCTGCTTAAAACATGAATTTGACTTGTTTGATCATGCATGAAAATAGTACAGATGGATAGATTGGATTTTTCTGATCATTTTTCATATATAATTTGTCCAATTTGGAGTTACAGAATAAAAGTTATGAATTTTTGAAGTTTAAATTATATTCTGGAATTTCCTGATTTAAATTAAATCCAGAAAATCAATTACTGCGTCAGCCTGACGTCAGTGTGACGTCAGCAGGTCAACGGAACAGGTCTGGGTCAAACCTGACAGTGGGTCCCGCATGTCAGGGTGATTATTTTAATTAAAATTTAATTAAAACTAATCCTGTTTAATTAACAGGGCTGGGCCCCACCTGTCATTGACTCAGGGGAGTCAACCAGGGCCCACCCGTGGTCAAAGTCAAAGCCAGCGACGCCGGCGTTTAGCCGCCGGCGAGTCCGACGCGGCGGCGGGAGTGGTTTTGGCCATTTCGGCCACCAAATGGGCCGCGGAGACCACCGGAGTGGAGCTGAGGACAAACCGCAGCTCTTGGCGGAGTCCGTTGGGGTCGGGGTGGCCGGAGTTGGCGCCGGCGACGACTTTGGCGGCCACCGGGGTTCGGTCGAAGATGAACTTGGCGCTAGAGGGGTCGGTGAGGCTCGTGGAGTGGCTAGCTAGGTGCTGCGGGACTCGGTGAGTAAGATGGACACCATCTTGTGGCCGGAGTGTGGCCGGAAGCACGTCGGCGACGAGATCCGCGGCGGTGCGGGCGTGTGATCCTCGTGCGGTGGCTACACGGCTCAGGAATGAGAGAGAGAGGGTCGGAGGAGTAGCTAGGCTCACAGCGCTCCCGTAGAGGCCACCGGCGAGGTCGGGGACGAGCTGAGGCGGCGACGGCGTTGAAGGGGATCTCCGGCGACGGTGAGCTCGGGCGAGGTCGGTGCGGTGGTCTCGGGCCGCACGAGCACACGGGGCTCGGCTAGCTCGATGAAGTAGAGGACAGCGGAGCTTCTGGACAGGGTGGCGCGGCGTGGAGACGACGGGGAGCACGGCTACGGCGGTGGTGCGGCGACGGTGGCGTCGGCCATGGCGTGGGAGCGCGAGGGAGAGGAACTGGGGGCGAATGGAGGTGTCCAGGAGGGTCGGGGCGCGACGTGGAGCTCGTCCAGGCCATCAGGGCGGCGAGAGGGGGAGGCAGGGCGGCGTGCAGCTGCGTGGCGAGCTGCGGTGCCGCCGCCGAGCACCTTGGTTGCCTGCCTGGCAAGCCAAGCAGCTCGCTGGAGCGGTGGCCGGGCTGGGCCGGCCAGGTGGGCTGGCTGGTGGGCCTGTGGTGGCGCCAGGTAAGTTTTCCCTTTTTCTTTCTGTTTCTGTTCTTTTTTAATACTTCTGCAACTTTGTTGAATTAAATAAAATACTTAGGCAACTCCTAAAATCACCAAATTACTCCTGGTCCATAGTTGGATTATTTCCAACATGAAACATTTTAGTTTGGAGATATTTGAGCATTTAAATATTTTATATAATTTTAAATGCCCAAATTCAAATATTTATGACTTAATTCAAAAACCCTAAGATGGCCTAGGAAAATGTGCACCACTTTTGGCAGAGGTTCTGAACCAAGACAAAAATGATGGGCATTTTAGAAGGGCATTTCAGGTTCATTGAAAAGTTTTTTTAGTAAACCCTAGTTGGTTTCAGAGGGGACTGGGGGTTCTGTCATCCCCATTTCAAGTTTCTGATGAAAAAGTAGACATGATGCAACACTCTAATGCATGGCTAACTAGGATGTGACAACTCACCCCCACTCAAAAGAATCTCGTCCCGAGATTTGGGTTCCTCCGGGAAGAAGGCGGGATACTCGAGTCGAAGACGATCCTCCCTTTCCCAAGTTGCTTCATCCTCAGAATGGTGCGACCATTGAACTTTGAGAAACTTGATATTATGACGTCGGGTGGTACGTTCGGCCTGATCGAGGATACGAATGGGGTACTCTCGATATGTAAGATTATCTTGGAGATCAAGCGTTTCGTGGTCCACTTCACGGATAGGATCCGAGAAGCAACGCCTGAGTTGAGAAACGTGGAAGACATCGTGGACTCTGGAGAGGTGCGGAGGTAGTTCCAGCTGGTAGGCAACTTCTCCTCGTTTGGCGAGAATGCGAAAAGGTCCAATGTAACGAGGAGCCAATTTGCCTTTGATACCGAAACGATGGGTTCCCTTCAGAGGGGTGACCTGAAGATAAGCCTTCTCGTCAACCTCGAAAGTCATAGCCTTATGTTTTCGGTCATATTGACTCTTTTGACGAGATTGGGCTGTTTTCAACTTTTCACGAACGATACGAACTTGTTCTTCTGCTTCCTGAATCATATCCGGGCCAAAGAATTTTCTTTCCCCGGTCTCTGACCAGTTAAGGGGTGTTCGACACCGTCGTCCATAGAGAACTTCAAAAGGGGCTTTACCCAAGCTAGATTGATAGCTGTTGTTGTAAGCGAATTCGGCAAATGGAAGGCACTTCTCCCAGTCCATTCCGAACGAGATAACAGAGGCTCGAAGCATATCTTCTAGAATTTGGTTGACGCGTTCCACTTGACCACTCGACTGAGGGTGGAAGGCGGTGCTAAAGGAGAGACGGGTTCCCATAGCATTTTGGAAACTTTCCCAAAATCGGGAGGTGAAAAGACTTCCTCGATCCGAGTTGATTTCCAAAGGAACACCATGAAGAGACTCTATACGGGAGATGTATAAGTCTGCCAGCTGGCTAGCGGTTATACTCTCACGAACAGGCAAGAAATGGGCTACTTTGGAAAGACGATCGACAACGACGAAGATAGCATTATTCCCTCTCTTGGTCCTGGGAAAACCGGTAATGAAATCCATACCAATTTTATCCCATTTCCATTCAGGAATAGCTAAGGGTTGAAGGGTGCCAGCAGGCCGTTGATGCTCTGCTTTTACACGACGACAGACGTCGCAATTAGCAATATACTGAGCAATTTCTCTCTTCATCCTAGTCCACCAGAACCTCTGGCGTAGGTCCTGATACATCTTAGTACTACCGGGATGAATGGTGAGAGGAGATTCATGAGCTTCCTTAAGGATCAAACGCCTCAGGTTTCGCACTTTGGGAACCACTAGTCGATTCCCGAAGTATACGACCCCTTGATCATTAATGGAGAAGCAATTCGCAATTCCTTTCTGAATGTTTCTCTTGATGCGGGAGATTCCCGGATCTACCTTCTGTGCTTTTACTAATCTGATCCGTAAGGGTAGGTTTTGCCACCAAGGTGGAAAGAAAACCTTGAGGTACAATGTGAAGGTTAAGCTTCCAAAATTCCTCATGGAGAAGCGGTTGACTTTGTTGTAACATCAGGTTGTTACAATAAGATTTACGACTTAGCGCATCAGCCATGACGTTGGCTTTCCCTAGGGTGTAGGTTATTCCTAGGTCGAAGTCTGTGATCAATTCAACCCAACGTCTTTGCCTGAGATTTAGATCCGGTTGGGTGAAAATGTACTTCAGACTTTGGTGATCAGTGAATATTTCGCAACGGTTACCGAGGAGGTAATGTCGCCAGGTTTTAAGTGCATAGACTACGGCTGCAAGCTCTAGATCATGAGTGGGATAATTCTCCTCATGTGGGTGCAATTGCCGTGAAGCGTAGGCAATTACGTGTCGATCTTGCATGAGAATGCAACCTAGTCCTTGTCGCGAGGCGTCGCAGTAGATAACAAAGTCCTTGGAGAAGTCTGGCGGTACCAGTACGGGAGCAGAGGTCAGGCGTCTTTTCAGTTCCTGAAAGCTGTGCTCACATTGTGGAGTCCATTCGAACTTCTTATCTTTCTTGAGGAGTTCGGTTAGAGGTTTAGCAACCTTGGAGAAGTTCTCGACAAAGCGACGACAATAGCTCGCTAAGCCCAGAAAACTCCGAACTTGCTTGACCGATTCAGGTGGAGTCCAGTTAAGGACGGCTTGAACTCGCTCAGGGTTAACAGCAATACCTTTACCAGATATTACATGACCCAGATAGGTCACTTCTGGCAACCAGAATTCACATTTAGAAAATTTGGCATAAAGGCGATGCTCTCGAAGTTTCTTCAACACTAGCCTTAGATGTTCGGCATGTTCTTCCTCGTTCTTGGAGTAGATGAGTATATCATCGAGGTAAACCACGACGAATTTATCCAAATACTCCATGAAGATTGAGTTCATTAACCGAAAAAAGGTGGCTGGAGCGTTGGTTAACCCGAAGGACATGACGGTGTACTCGTATTGGCCATAACGAGTAACAAAGGCCGTTTTAGGAATGTCCCCATTTCTGATTTTGATTTGATGGTAGCCCAACCTCAAATCCATCTTGGAGAAGACTGAGGATCCAGCGAGCTGGTCATACAGGTCGTTGATCCTGGGAAGCGGATATTTGTTCTTGATTGTGACCAAATTGACAGGTCGGTAATCTACAACCATTCGGTCCGTACCATCCTTCTTCTTGACGAAGAGGACGGGGCAGGCCCACGGAGATGAACTAGGGCGGATGAAACCCTTTTTCAAGGACTCATCGAGTTGTTTCTTAAGCTCGGCTAGTTCTAGTGGTAACATCTTATAGGGTCTTCTAGCAATCGGAACGGTTCCGGGGATGAGGTCTATTACGAACTCAACATCCCTGTCAGGTGGAACACCTGGCAATTCCTCTGGGAAGACATCCGGGAAGTCACGGACTACCGGAACGTCCTCAAGGTCTGGCAAAGGGCTGGCGTTAAGAGAATATAATTGTCGCTTGGCTATTCGGGTCAAGACATTGACTATCTTCCCCGAAGGATGGGTGAGTTGAACAGTCCTAGAGAAGCAATCAATTTTGGCTTGATGAGCTGACATCCAGTCCATACCCAAAATGATATTAATATCTGAAGATTTAAGGGCTATCAAAGACGCGAGGAAAACAAGTCTGTCGACTTGGATTTCATTTCCATGGCTTACCCTAGAAGTTTGCCATTTGGATCCCGGAGTTTGAATTACCATAGAGGTTGGCATATCACCGAATGCGACGTTATGCAAGCGAGCATAGTTTTCAGATATAAAAGAATGAGAGGCTCCTGTATCGAAAAGAACAGATGCCGGGTGGCAATTAACAAGAAGCGTACCGAGAACGACGTTGGGATCCTCTTGAGCTTCTTCGGCAGAGATACAGTTGACATGGCCACGTGAAGCGGTGACCGGCTTGGCGTGGAATATTTTTCCTGTCGGCTTGCCACGGCCAACAGCTTTAGCAGACTGGTTGGGATTGGTCTGGGGACACTCACGCATATAGTGACCAGATTCCCCACACTTGAAACAAGTCACGGAGCTGGTACGTGGAGGAGCATTGTTGGTTGGACCCCCATAGGGCTTGGCCGGTGCAGACTGTTGAACGGGGCGAGGCGCCTGGAAGGATGGCCTCGGTGTGAACCTGGGTGGCAGGGCGGTGTTGGGTACCCACACGCGGCGCTTCTGAGGACCAGCACCGGATGAGGAACCCATATCCCGGCCATGCTTGCGTGTTGCGTCATAGTCAGTCTGACCAGTTTCAGCACTGATGGCTTTGTTGACAAGTTTCTGAAAAGATGTGCACTCATGCAGACGGAGGTCACGACGAAGCTCAGGACTAAGTCCCTTACGGAACCTTGCTTGCTTCTTGGCATCAGTAGACACTTCCTCAGTTGCATATCGTGCGAGATTACCAAACTCCCTGCTGTAAACATCCACAGAAAGTCGGCCTTGGGTGAAACTGCAAAATTCTTCACGTTTACGGTCCATGAGACCCTCCGGAATGTGATGTTCACGGAAAGCCTCACTGAACTCAGCCCAAGTAGTGACATGGCCCGCTGGGCGCATAGCTCCATAATTCTCCCACCATAGACTGGCGGGGCCTTCAAGATGATATGCAGCAAAGGTGACCTTGTCAGCCTCAGCTACTAGCGCGGAACGCAGCTTGTGAGAGATACTGTGAAGCCAGTCATCAGCGTCGAGAGGCTCGACGGAGTGGTGGAACGTGGGTGGATGCAATTTGATAAAATCACTGAGTGACACCACGTTAGTCCTCTGATGGTGTGCTGTATTCTGTTCAATATGCTCCAACAAACGGTTGGTCTCCCGCTTGTTTCTCTCAGCTTCCATCATAACCTCGGCTAGTGAAGGAGGATGATGCAGATTTTCATTCCTGCCTTCACTGCCTTCGGCCTGCTCTTGAGAAGCAGGGTTAGCGCGCGTGTTGACCATCCTAGGTAAGCAAGACAATGATTTAGTCAGAATGATAAAATTCCGACATAGGATACAGAATGTAAGGAATAACTCGGAATGCAAGATGATCATCCGTATGACATGGTAAATACAGAAACTGCTTCTTTTATTCCATCGTCATACACACCATACAGGGTTTAGTACAAGACCAAACAAAGTACTATTACGGTGAGAAAAGGATTACATCTCATCGGAGGCATCCCAAGCTCCTATACATTATTTTTCTACACCTCCGGAAAGAGTACAAACTAGGTCATATCCCACGAGTCACACGGGACGATAGACGACACAGCTAGTGCGAACTAGTGATACAACCACTAACTCAGACCGATCCGTAGTAGTCCTCGTAGAAGTCACCTCCATAGCCTGGAAGCTCAACATGATCATCCGGAAACAGACGATCTCGCGGAGCTTGTGGACCATAGGGGCTAGGATGAGGTCTTGGACCAACATACGGTGGCCTGCGGGGACCGTGAGGTGGGGTGATGCCTCCTACATCACGCCAAACCATCACGTCTGGCAGAGCAGATCTCACAGGATAGAGATCGCGCATATCTGAATATCCAGCTTGCACCGCCGGTGCGAACCGAGTCAAAGTGGCCCAGTGGTCAGCACGGGTATTGAAGAGCTCTAACCTTAAGGCCCGATTTTCACGGTCCTTATCCTCGAGCATCTCAGCAGTGGTGCGAGTCCGTGAATCCTCCTGGGTGGGGTCAGCATAGATAGCTTGGAGATACCCTTGTGCTCCCGGAAGTGATCCTGGCATATACCAGAAATCAGAGTCCCGAAATAACCCAGATCTGACTCGCATAATGGTCATCATAGAGTAGGCGGCGTCCTGCACAGCCATCTCAATAGTAACCCCGAGTCCATAGGAGCAGTGAAGAGGCTCGGTGGATCCAGGATAAGATGGAAATATCCTGACAGTGCAGAGATACTGGCTTTGATTAAAGTCTCGGAATTGCTCTTCGACTGTGTACTCAGGATACCAGCGGTGTCCAGCCTCAGTCATTACCCTGACCAACTTGGCAGTATGGCCGGGTACATCTAGGCATCGAGTCAGGCGAACCACTTGATTGAGGTCGCGAGTGGCCATCTGAAAGCACAATCATAATGCAAAGGCATTAGAATTTCTAGCAAAATTTCGGCAGCATAACAGCTGTAAATGCTCAAGAAGGATTTGAGACATTTGACAAAGGATTTCGTACACACTCAACATCATCATATCAAAGTTCTGAGACCATCCCAGCAACATAATGTGGTAGTAGAACTGAACTAGGCTTGTATCCATCAAACTTATAAGGTACTACTGATTAGTAACACGTGATCCTGATAGAGAGTATAGATCCTAATTCCTTAACCCCCGGTGGAAGAATGGACTGACTCAGATCAGAATGTCATAAGATAAAGGAGTAAAAAGAGCCTTACGTTCCAACCCACAAACAATTCCCCTACATATAACTAAAGAATTTCTAGACTCAACATCGACCAGTTTGGCTTGGAGAACCTACAGGCAGTCCGGCTCTGATGCCAACGCTGTCAGGACCCCGACTCGATGTCACATCGATCTAGCCGGTAACACCTCATATCCCTTTGCGGCCTCACGCACGGTATCCCCACGGGTGTCGCCTTACCTTTGCCCGGGACCGTTTGCGCCTTTTGGCTCACGTATATGATAGTGTCGCTAGCATCCATATGATAAAGAGCCCGGGCTGACATGACTAGTCGTAAACCCAAAGTGGCACAGACTTACAGGGACAGGCATCCATGACCCAGCTTCGAACGTGTCGGTCATCAGCAAGTGGGTCCGGGCTGTAGCACTGGGCTAGCAGGACTCCGGTAAACCGGGCTGTAGCGGGCTAACAGGACTCCGGTACTCAAAGCGTGACATTTCCCCGAAGGGACAGACACAGGAACGAAGAAGGACACATGCCGGCCAGCCTAAGTGTTCCAGAGCAGTAGCAAGCTACCAGGGCTCAGCGGTAACACTAGGAGACATTTCCCGGTAAGAGAGGCTACTAAAGATAAACAACTAGATAGTCAGATCCCACACATACCAAGCATTTCAATCATACACACAATGTGCTCGATATGTGCAAATACAACGAAGCATCACAACATGACTCTACGACACAAGTACTTTATTTAAGGCTCAGGGAGCCATACATAACATACACAAAGGTACGGGTCTCACGACCCAACATACAAGTCATACAGTCATACAAACCAGCAGCGGAAGTAACTTGTCTGAGTACAAACAACTTAGTAAAATAAAAGAGGCTTGGAAAGCCTAGCTATACTACATGGTCCTTCACAAGCTCAGGGTCACCACCTGGGTCTTTAGCCTACTCGTTGATGTCAACGTCTACATAGAACCCATCAGAAGGGGTTGAAGCGTCTTCTGTAAAAATGTAGATTATAGCAACATGAGTACAAAGGTACTCAGCAAGACTTACATCGGATCCTACATACATGCATGTTATCAAGAAGGGTTGGTGGAGTTATTGCAGCAAGCCAGCTTTGACTCTTGGCTAGGCTATCCTACGATACTCCAACTTGAATGGTTTTGCGCACACGAGTCCACTACTCACCAATTCAATACACTACCGAGGATCTGCCTCCGTCTTCCTACGGAAGAGCCATCCTCGGCACTCACACTTATCTTGAGACTTTTAGTAGTTTCCATTTACTTGTCTATGAACTGTATAGGCAACCAAGTAGTCCTTTACCGCGGACGCGGCTATTCGAATAGATTATGATAACCCTGCAGGGGTGTACTTCTTCATACACGCTCTCACCACTTACCGTCGTTTACACGACATGTACTCGGCAACCTTCAAGCGGAAGCCCAACGTGGGTGTCGGCCACGACCTACCTAACCACCTAAGCCTCCAGTCCAGGTTTATCGCCTATCCAGGTTCCATCCGCAGGGAGTCCGGCCGAGGTTTCCCATACGGCCCCGAACGATGTGAACAGGGTTCCCGAGATACCTAACGGGTATTCGGTACACCGTGCCACGTACCTACCGCATCACAGCCCACCCCTACGGTCAGCGCTGTCCACGGCCTCCAGTAGGCTACAAACACCAGAAACTACTTGCAACTCCTGGACGGAGAACTAGGGTGAATAAGAAGCCGAGAGGGTCCATTGGTTTCGGGCCCAATGCATGGTCGTAGCTGATTCTTAAATCACACATACAGATCTCAGTGCTTAAGGTCGGCTTCAATGAAACAACCCACCATGTACTCCTACATGGCCTCTCATCGATACCTTTACCAAATCGTGTTCACCACACCACTCTCATTACCGACATAAACATTTCACTCTAGCCATCACCCAGATGAACCAGACCTGACACGACTCTAAGCATAGCAGGCATAGCAAGGTAGGAACAACACATACATATGGCTCAATCAACTCCTACACATGCTAGTGGGTTTCATCTAGTTACTGTGGCAATGACAGGTCATGTAGAGGAAATGGGTTCAACTACCGTAGCACACAGCAGTTTGAAACACGTTCTCTTAATGCAGTAAAAGAGAGCAGGAGCGAGAACATGGGATTGTATCGATATGATCAAATGGTTGGTTGCTTGCCTGATGGTTCGATGCACTGATACGGTTCTTCGTTAGGGTAATCACGGTACTCCTCGGAGGCAGAACCTGTCGCAAAGGACACCGATACACAACCATCACCAAACAATGTGCAATAATATGATGCATGCATGAAACATGGCAATATGAGTGTGTTGGGCAAATGCAACTAAAACCAGAAGGGTTTGAACAAATTTGAATCAAAGATTCAAATTTCAAACTCAAACATGGCCTTTTAAAGTGCTTTTCCTTGTTCTGCTTAAAACATCAATTTGACTTGTTTGATCATGCATGAAAATAGTACAGATGGATAGATTGGATTTTTCTGATCATTTTTCATATATAATTTGTCCAATTTGGAGTTACAGAATAAAAGTTATGAATTTTTGAAGTTTAAATTATATTCTGGAATTTCCTGATTTAAATTAAATCCAGAAAATCAATTACGGCGTCAGCCTGACGTCAGTGTGACGTCAGCAGGTCAACGGAACAGGTCTGGGTCAAACCTGACAGTGGGTCCCGCATGTCAGGGTGATTATTTTAATTAAAATTTAATTAAAACTAATCCTGTTTAATTAACAGGGCTGGGCCCCACCTGTCATTGACTCAGGGGAGTCAACCAGGGCCCACCCGTGGTCAAAGTCAAAGCCAGCGACGCCGGCGTTTAGCCGCCGGCGAGCCCGACGCGGCGGCGGGAGTGGTTTTGGCCATTTCGGCCACCAAATGGGCCGCGGAGACCACCGGAGTGGAGCTGAGGACAAACCGCAGCTCTTGGCGGAGTCCGTTGGGGTCGGGGTGGCCGGAGTTGGCGCCGGCGACGACTTTGGCGGCCACCGGGGTTCGGTCGAAGATGAACTTGGCGCTAGAGGGGTCGGTGAGGCTCGTGGAGTGGCTAGCTAGGTGCTGCGGGACTCGGTGAGTAAGATGGACACCATCTTGTGGCCGGAGTGTGGCCGGAAGCACGTCGGCAACGAGATCTGCGGCGGTGCGGGCGTGTGATCCTCGTGCGGTGGCTACACGGCTGAGGAATGAGAGAGAGAGGGTCGGAGGAGTAGCTAGGCTCACAGCGCTCCCGTAGAGGCCACCGGCGAGGTCGGGGACGAGCTGAGGCGGCGACGGCGTTGAAGGGGATCTCCGGCGACGGTGAGCTCGGGCGAGGTCGGTGCGGTGGTCTCGGGCCGCACGAGCACACGGGGCTCGGCTAGCTCGATGAAGTAGAGGACGGCGGAGCTTCTGGATAGGGTGGCACGGCGTGGAGACGACGGGGAGCACGGCTACGGCGGTGGTGCGGCGACGGTGGCGTCGGCCATGGCGTGGGAGCGCGAGGGAGAGGAACTGGGGGCGAATGGAGGTGTCCAGGAGGGTCGGGGCGCGACGTGGAGCTCGTCCAAGCCATCAGGGCGGCGAGAGGGGGAGGCAGGGCGGCGTGCAGCTGCGTGGCGAGCTGGGGTGCCGCCGCCGAGCACCTTGGCTGCCTGCCTGGCAAGCCAAGCAGCTCGCTGGAGCGGTGGCCGGGCTGGGCCGGCCAGGTGGGCTGGCTGGTGGGCCTGTGGTGGCGCCAGGTAAGTTTTCCCTTTTTCTTTCTGTTTCTGTTCTTTTTTAATACTTCTGCAACTTTGTTGAATTAAATAAAATACTTAGGCAACTCCTAAAATCACCAAATTACTCCTGGTCCATAGTTGGATTATTTCCAACATGAAACATTTTAGTTTGGAGATATTTGAGCATTTAAATATTTTATATAATTTTAAATGCCCAAATTCAAATATTTATGACTTAATTCAAAAACCCTAAGATGGCCTAGGAAAATGTGCACCACTTTTGGCAGAGGTTCTAAACCAAGACAAAAATGATGGGCATTTTAGAAGGGCATTTCAGGTTCATTGAAAAGTTTTTTAGTAAACCCTAGTTGGTTTCAGAGGGGACTGGGGGTTCTGTCATCCCCATTTCAAGTTTCTGATGAAAAAGTAGACATGATGCAACACTCTAATGCATGGCTAACTAGGATGTGACAGCGAAGGACGGGCACCATTCATTAGCGTTGGCCTAGAGTTGCACACAGCTTCAAGATCACCGCCGACGCTATATCCGCCTTCGCTTCAGTAGCATTCCAGATGAAATTCATCATTTTGTTTATAATATGTGATACTGCTTTCTAAAAAAATTAGATGTTACATCATTTGAAGTGCTTTATGGGACATGATTAATTCGGTGCTTGTGTACTGTAACATCCCAAATTTTCAATTTGGGATGTTATATATTAGATCATCATTGCATATCATATTTTATTGCATTTTGGCTCGATCCTAGAAATTCTACGCAACTCAAGGACCCTCAGAGAGAGTTTGGGATTTCATTATTTTCATATTTGAGTTTTCTTAAATTTTGAAAATAGGATCATTTGATTTTACTTAATTTATCTTCAATTATTTCTATTATAAAAATATGATAGAGGGAATAAAATGACTTTCCTAAACTAAAGAAATATTGAGGATTTAATAAAAAATCAAAGAAATTTTATTTTGGTGTTTTGCTATTTTATTTGAATTTAGGAAAAATTGCACGTTTTTCAAAACTGCATTTTAGGGCCAAGAAAATGTTCATCTTGTTCTAAATATTTTATTTGGACCATGAAAATTTACTTTGGTATTTTTAGTTTTTTATTTCTTTTCTAGAATTTTTTTTCTCTTCAGCGGATTGTTTAAAAAAAAAGCGCGCCCCGCACCCGACTGGACCGAAGCCCAGCCAGGCCGGCGCAACCCCGCGCCGCCGCCTCCCCTCGCGCGCGCCGGCGTGCGCGCCACGGACGCCGAGGAGAGTCCGAGCCGGACTCCTCCCCGGGCGCCCCCTCGCCCAAGCCAGCCGCCGCCGCCCTCCCACTATATAAATCGCTGCCGCCGCCCCCCTGGAGCCCCAAGTCGCCGCCGCCGAACCCCGCCGCCACTGTCGCCTGCCGCCCGAGCCGCCCCACCCAGCCACCGAGTCGACGCCGCCCCTCGCCACCCCGTCGAAGCTGCCCCTCCCCACCGGAGTGCCTCGCCGAGGTACTGCCCGAGCCGCCGCCGCCAGACCGTTTTTTTAAAAGAAAAACCACTTCGGTTTTTTAAGAAAACCCTAGATTCGTTTTTTTGATTAGTTTTATTTTTTATAGGGTTTATTTATTTAGCGAGCGTCCGCCCGTTCCTTCGTTTTAACGAACGTTCTTCGCCGTTTAGTTTCAGTTAACGAACGTCCGCTCGTTAATCTGTTCGTCAGTTTTTCTTTTATCGGATTATTCCGCGATTATTCTGATCGTGATTTCTGATCCAATTTTCATTTTAGTTTATCGTTTCACTCGTTTATCGGAACCAGGCGATTCAAGCACCGTGAGTTTCATATCGAAACCCTCTTTCCGTTTAATCAACTCAAACAAGTTTTTGCTTCTGAAAAATTTGACTTAGGTCCAGATTAGTAAATGGAGCTTGTTTCTTTCGCAGTTTGATTTTCGTTGTTTCGTTCGATTTGATTTCTTTTGCCAACTGGAGTTCTTAACTTGAACTTTCATGTTAGATCTCTTATTTGAGTTTTACCTGTGTATTAGATGAGTACTTATTGTATGCTTGTTTGTTTGTTTGTTTGCTTGCGATAGAGTACCCTGATTGCGCCGCTTGCTACTTCAAATCCCTAGGTTTCACGGATCATCAGCAAGGCAAGTAACACTTTGATCATACCTCTTTGCTACCGAGTTTTTATGCATTAGATCAATCCTCAAACAATTGCATGATTAGGATTTGATTAATATGTGGGTTTTGGGAAGTAGATGAGCTAGTACCTATTACCTGTTTATTATCAAACCCTTGGGATTTACTTCTACGTTTGCTTATATTGCCATGCTATGCTTGTAGACGTGGATTGGGTGAGTGTATCCATGACAGATGTGAGATTGTTAATTAATGGTTTATTTAAGGTGGCAACTTTAATACACATCTGGGTGGATTGAGGCACTTGGGTATTCCAGGATTGCCTGTTTGTTTTTGGACCGCCACCCAGGCTCAAAGGGATCATAAGATTATTCATGCTAGAAAGTTCCGTGTGCAGCCACATGCTATTATGGGCTCTAGCATAGTTGATTAAGTCGTGCAAACTCTTTAAGTGGTAGACTAGCAGATGTAGGGGAAAGTAGGTGTACAGGTCCACCCATCGTAAGGTGCTAGCGCTTCTGAAAGACTATGTCTCGGTCATCCGTTTCTCAAACACCATGTAGTGCGAGAAAACCAACGGAGGAGATCGAGTCTTGCGGGGAAAAGTGCACAAACCTCTGCAGAGTGTATAAACTAATCATGATTAGCTGTGTCCCCGGTTATGGATGTTTTGAGAATCTAGTACTTGGATTATCATGTGAATCTCTACATGTTACTTTAATTAATGTTGTTGGGTTTTTAATGATGTTATTTAATTGGGATTGAGAATGCTGCCAACCATTCTCAATGTTTAACAACCACCATGATAGTTAATAAATTTATTCCTTTGCAGTAGGGAAAAATTGGCTTTATGCAAAAACTGTAACCATAGAGCTTTCCACCAGCCATATTTTGCATGTAGAATAGCATTATTCTTTCATTACTCTCTATGTGTTACATTGCCAGCATATTCCATGTGCTGACCCTTTTTCGGGCTGCAATGTTCATGTTGCAGACTTTTCAGACGACGAGTAAGATGCCTTATGATCGTGGTTCTATACTAAGTGATGCCGTTGGACTTGATGGACTCACTTATCTTCCAAGCCTTCCGTTGTTATCGTTATTAGATGGCCTTAAGCCATATTTATTGTAATAAGCTCTCTTTTGAGACATTCGATGTAATAAGTGTGTGATTGCCACTCTGTTACAAATCCTTCATGTACTGTGCGTGTCAGCATTACTGATCCAGGGATGACACCGATGCACAGAAATCAGACTGTTTGAGGTCTGGTCGCTACAAGATGGTATCAGAGCACACGCTGACTATAGGACACGACCACTAAGCTAAAGCCCTAGATCACTACTCTCTCTTCTCATTTTTGACTCCTCATCTTTTCTACTCTTGTAGGATGGCGGATGAAAGGAACAAGTTCACACAACCGGATGAAGAAACACCCTTTGGATGACCCCTGAAGGAAGTCACTAAGTACCCGAACATCAGTGTACCAAGCTTCACCGGGACCTACAACGCCACTTTACCAGAAGAGGAGCGCTGGATGATTCAAGTTCAAGTTCCAGGAAGGACGTTCATGCCCGTCACTCAGCCCATAGAGTATTCCTTTGATACACCAACCTGGAGTTTAGGAAAGAGCATGGAAGCCCACATTACCATGGGACGTATTGGAGAAGTTTACCACAAGGAGCTTAAGGATACTATCTACCAGATTTATGGGCGCAGAGATGAGCAATGGAAGATGATCAGCACCAGGAAGGACAGATCAATTGCAGCTTTCATCCAGGAGTTAAACCAACACATTCGATGCCAGGAGAACCAGATGTGTGCAGGCGTGATAGACCTGAAGAAAGCCATGTCCAAATTCACGGAACTGGAGGAAAAAATCAAGTCTACATGCGATGGATATGAGGAGGAAATAGCCACACTCGTGGAGAAGAGCGATGATCTGAAGAAGAAGCTAAAAGTATTTATGAGATTTCCCGCAACTGGAGAAGATGAACATTGCACTTGTCCAGAAAACTACATCATCATCGATGATACCGACTCGGACCCAGACGATAGTGATGATAACTATGTTGATGAAGCTGGAGCAGATATCATGGAGTCTTCATCGGAGCAGTTTTTCTAGTCGACCCCCATAATAGTAGTAGTATTTTCCCCATGCATCTAGTATAGTCTGAGCACTTTTGTAACGATAGATAGACCGTTGTATGTCCTTGCTTGGTTGAATGAAGTGTTTTGATTGCATTTGTCTCATGTGCATATGGGTAGTGTTTTCCCTCTAAATCTCATTCTATTCTGTATTCTCATCTTTTCTAAACCCTCAGATGCCTCCGAGGCGTGACAATGGATTTGCTTTCCCACCGGAGCTCACTCAGTTGATCCAGCAGCAGAATGCCTTGATGCAGTTACTAGTTCAGAATCAGAATCAGGGGAACAACAACAACAACAACCCACCACCACCACCACCTGTTGATCACTTAACCTGTTTTCTAGGCTGAATTCGTCGGTGTTCTCCAGTAGCACCGAGCCAATTGTTGCAGATGATTGGCTTCGCAAGATAGCCAGGGAGTTGACCACTTCAGGATGTACAAATGCGATTTGCTGCACATCAGCTTGAAGGACCCGCAGCATCATGGTGGGAGAATTTTATAGCCACCTATCTAGTAGACACTATCACATGGGATTAGTTTCAGCAGGCTTTCCGTACTGCCCATGTTTCAGCAGGAGCTATGGCCATGATGAAGAGTGAGTTTCGCAACTTATGCTAGGGAGGACGTACAGTTGGCCAGTATGTGGATGACTTTAGCAAGCTAGCACGTTATGCCCCAGATGACGTTGCTACGGATGCAGCTAAGCAAGAGAATTTTCTGGAAGGACTGAATGATGAGCTGAGTATGCAGTTGATGGTAGCAAGTTTCAACAACTACCAGGAGTTGGTAGACCGTGCTCTTATGATTGAAGGGAAGCAATAGCAGATTGAAACCCGCAAGAGGAAGTATGGAGAAGGGAAGTACAATTCTGGAGCTCAGTAGAAGCCATGTTTTACCCCAAAGTCGGGAGAACATTTTCAGCATACCCATGGAGGAGGTAGCTCGCATAATCATAATGGCCACAAGAATCGTAATGGAGGAAGCAACAGCCAGAACCGTACCAACTCATCAACCCCAGCTAAGAAAGATCTGAGCCAAGTCACTTGCTTTAAGTGCCAGAAGACTGGACATTACGCCAATGAATGTCCTGAAGGCCAGAATGGAAATGGCAATGGAAGCTCGGGGAAGAAGCCGAACCCTTTCAACAGGGGACAAGTGAACCACATTAATGTGGAGGAGGTTGAAACCCAACCAGATGTAGTAATAGGTAAGTTTTTGGTTAAGTCATTTACTGCAATCGTTCTTTTTGATACTGGTGCATCAATCAATACATATCGAGGGGACTTTTAGATAAGTATAAACTGCCCACCAAAGTTCTAGGAACACCCATGTTAGTAACCTCACCAGGAGCGGAGTATATGGCCAGTCGAGGATGTTTTCAAGTGCCATTGAGTATAGGCAAGCATGTCTTCCCCTCAGATTTAATCATTTTAGAATCTCAAGGTTTGGATGTGATTCTGGGTATGGATTGACTATCGATGTATGGAGGAAACATCGATTGCGCTAGTAAGTCGATTTTGCTTACCGCCCTAGAAGGGAGAAGGATCAAGTATGTAGACATGAGCTGAAGAGGATGCACGTAAATTCCTTATCAGGAGTTGTGCAGGAGGAAGTACCAGTGGTGAAGGATTTTCCTGATGTATTTTCGAAAGAGTTGCCAGGCATGCCACCGGATAGGGAGATCGAGTTTTTGATTGACCTTTTGCCAGGCACAGGGCCGATATCTAAGAGACCGTACCGGATGCCTGATACGTCTCCAACGTATCTATAATTTTTGATTGCTCCATGCAACTTTATCTACTGTTTTGGACTATATTGGGCTTTATTTTCCACTTTTATATTACTTTTGGGACTAACCTATAAATCGGAGGCCCAGAATTGCTGTTTTTTTGCCTTTTTCGGTATTTTGAAGAAACATAATATCAAACGAAGTCCAAACGGAACGAAACCTTCGGGATCGTGATATTCCAACCGAACGTGATCCAGGAGACTTGGACCCTACACCAAGAAGCACCAGAGGCGGTCACGAGGGTGGAGGGCGCCCCCCTAGGCGTGCCCCCCTACCTCGTGGGCCCTCGGAGCTCCACCGACGTACTCCTTCGTCCTCATATATACCTATGTATCCCCAAACGATCAGAACAAGAGCCAAAAACCTAATTCCACCGCCGCAACTCTCTGTATCCACGAGATCCCATCTTGGGGCCTGTTCCGGAGCTCCGCCGGAGGGGGCATCAACCACGGAGGGCTTCTACATCATCACCATAGCCCCTCTGATGAAGTGTGAGTAGTTTACTTCAGACCTTTGGGTCCATAGCTAGTAGCTAGATGGCTTCTTCTCTCTTTTTGGATCTCAATACAATGTTCTCCTCCTCTCTCGTGGAGATGTATTCGATGTAATCTTCTTTTTGCGGTGTGTTTGTTGAGACCGATGAATTGTGGGTTTATGATCCAGTATTATCTATGGAAAATATTTGATTCTTCTCTAAATTCTTTTATGTATGATTGAGTTATCTTTGCAAGTCTCTTCGAATAATCTCTTTGGTTTGGCCAACTAGATTGGTAGTTCTTGCAATGGGAGAAGTGCTTAGCTTTGGGTTAAATCTTGCGGTGTCCTTAGTCAGTGACAGAAAGAGTTGCAAGGCACGTATTGTATTGTTGCCATCGAGGATAACAAGATGTTTTTTTATCATATTGCATGAATTTATCCCTCTACATCATGACATCTTGCTTACGGCGTTACTGTGTTTTTACTTAATACTCTAGATGCATGCTGGATAGCGGTCGATGAGTTGAGTAATAGTAGTAGATGCAGAATCCTTTCGATCTACTTGTTTTGGACGTGATGCCTATATACATGATCATCGCCTAGATATACTCATAACTATGCTCAATTCTGTCAATTTCTCAACAGTAATTTGTTCACCCACTGTAGAATACTTATGCTCTCGAGAGAAGCCACTAGTGAATCCTATGGCCCCCGGGTCTATTCTCATCATATCAATCTATATCACTTTATTTACTTGCTTTGTTTTTACTTTGCCTTTACTTTTTACTTTGCATCTATCTATCAAAAATACCAAAAATATTATCTCTATCTGATCTCACTCTCGTAAGTGACCGTGAAGGGATTGACAACCCCTAAGCGTTGGTTGTGAGTTGCTATCGTTTTGTGTAGGTACGAGGGACTTGTGCGTGGTCTCCTACTGGATTGATACCTTGGTTCTCAAAAACTGAGGGAAATACTTACGCTACTTTACTGCATAATCCTCTCATCTTCGGGGAAATCCAACACAGTTCTCAAGAGGTAGCAAGAAGAATTTCAGGCGCCGTTGCCGGGGAGGCTCACGCAAGCAAGTCAACAATACCAACTACCCATCGCAATCCCTATCTCTCGCATTACATTATTTGCCATTTTCCTCTCGTTTTCCTCTCCCCCACTTCACCCTTGCCGTTTTATTCGCCCTGTTTTTCCCAATCTCCTCCTCTCTTTCCTGTTTGCCTTTTTTCTCGTTGCCTTTCTGTTTGCTTGTGTGCTAGCTGATACGTCTCCGTCGTATCTACTTTTCCAAACACTTCTGCCCTTGTTTTGCACTCTAACTTGTATGATTTGAATGGAACTAACCCGGACTGACGCTGTTTTTAGCAGAATTGCCATGGTGTTGTTTTATGTGCAGAAAACAAAAGTTCTCGGAATGACCTGAAACTCCACGGAGTCTCTTAGAATAAATAATAGAAAATCCTCGCCAAAGATGAAGACCAGGGGCCCACACCCTGTCCACGAGGGTGGGGGGCGCGCCCCTCCCCCCGGCCGCGCCCCCCTACCTCGTGGGCCCCCTGGTGGCCTTCCGACGCCAACTCCAACTCCATATATTGGCTTTTGGGGAGAAAAAAATTAGAGAGAAAGTTTCATCGCGTTTTACGATACGAAGCCGCCGCCAAGCCCCAATCTCTCTCGGGAGGGCTGATCTGGACTCCGTTCGGGGCTCCGGAGAGGGGGATTCGTCGCCGTCATCATCATCAACCATCCTCCATCACCAATTTCATGATGCTCACCGCCGTGCGTGAGTAATTGCATCGTAGGCTTGCTGGACGGTGATGGGTTGGATGAGATTTATCATGTAATCGAGTTAGTTTTGTTAGGGTTTGATCCCTAGTATCCATTATGTTCTGAGATTGATTTTGCTATGACTTTGCTATGCTTAATGCTTGTCACTAGGGCCCGAGTGCCATGATTTCAGATCTGAACCTATTATGTTTTCATGAATATATCTGTGTTCTTGATCCTATCTTGCAAGTCTATAGTCACCTACTGTGTTTTATGATCCGGCAACCCCGAAGTGACAATAATCGGGACCACTCCCGGTGATGACCATAGTTTGAGGAGTTCATGTATTCACTATGTGCTAATGCTTTGTTCCGGTTCTCTATTAAAAGGAGGCCTTAATATCCCTTAGTTTCCATTAGGACCCCGCTGCCACGGGAGGGTAGGACAAAAGATGTCATGCAAGTTCTTTTCCATAAGCACGTATGACTATATACGGAATACATGCCTACATTACATTGATGAACTGGAGCTAGTTCTGTGTCACCCTATGTTGTAGCTGTTACATGACGAACCACATCCGGCATAATTATCCATCACTGATCCGGTGCCTACGAGTTTTCCATATACTAGTTCTCGCTTATTTACTTTTCTGTTGCTACTGCTACAATCACTACAAAATACCAAAAACATTGATTTTGCTGTCTTTACTTTTGTTACCGTTACCACCACTATCATATTACTTTGCTACTAAACACATTGCTGCAGATACTATGTTTCCAGGTGTGGTTGAATTGACAACTCAACTGCTAATACTTGAGAATATTCTTTGGCTCCCCTTGTGTCGAATCAACAAATTTGGGTTGAATACTCTACCCTCGAAAACTGTAACGATCCCCTATACTTGTGGGTTATCAAGACCTTTTTTTGGCGCCGTTGCCGGGGAGCATAGCTCTACTCTTTGAGTCACTTGGGATTTATATCTGCTGGACACTATGAAGAATTTGAAAGACGCCAAGACAAAAATTTATCCCTCAACTACGAGGGGAGGTAAGGAACTGCCATCTAGCTCTGCACTAGATTCACCTTCTGTTATCAGTAAGTTTGCGACACCTAAACCTACTACTGCTTTTGATTCTGATATGTCACATGTTATTGATTTTGCCACTTCTGCTATGCACGATACATATGATGAAACTACTTCTATGCTTGATACTACTGTGCCACTTGGTGAATTTCTTGATGAGCAAATTGCTAGGTCTAGAGAAAGAGAAATTATTGAACCTGAACACGATGATGTTAGTGATGATGAACCTATGCTTTCTATTCCTGAGGGTTATCTTTTTAATCCTGAATCTTTTGAAGCTGTTCTTGCTTAGCAGGATAAACGTGAACGTAAGAGGTTGCTAGTTAAGTGGAGTAAAGAATCTTCTAGAGGTAGAATGAGACCCGACCCTGCTTTTGCTACTTCGCCTATCTGTTTGCCTGATCAGGATTATTATGATATTTCTGTCGATCCAGATATAATTACTTTCGTTGAATCTGATCCTTTTTATGGCTATGAATCTGAAACTGTTGTGGCACATCTTCGTAAGTTAGATGATATAGCTGCCTTGTTTACTAATAATCTGAGATCGCGCCACCTTTATTTACTCAAAATATTTCCGTTCTC
The DNA here is from genome assembly GCF_002162155.2 of Triticum dicoccoides. Taxonomy (NCBI): domain Eukaryota; kingdom Viridiplantae; phylum Streptophyta; class Magnoliopsida; order Poales; family Poaceae; genus Triticum; species Triticum dicoccoides. The sequence goes on along the minus strand of NC_041386.1, from coordinate 705,041,288 downwards.
ATTAAAGGGTGATGCTAAGAAATGGTTTAATTCTCTTGATCCTGGTTGTGTGCAAAGTCCCCAGGATATGATTTATTACTTCTCTGCTAAATATTTCCCTGCTCATAAGAAACAAGCTGCTTTGAGGAAAATATACAATTTTGTGCAAATTGAAGAAGAGAGTCTCCCACAAGCTTGGGGGAGGCTTCTCAAGTTACTTAATGCTTTGCCTGATCATCCTCTTAAGAAACCTGAAATATTTGATATCTTTTATAATGGACTAACTGATGCTTCCAGAGATTACCTAGATAGTTGTGCTGGTTCTCTTTTCAGGGAAAGAACACCGGATGACGCTGAAATTCTATTGAATAATATGTTGGCAAATGAAAATAATTGGGCACCTCCTGAGCCAACTCCTGAGCCAATTACTAAGCCTATTCCTAAACCAACTCCGAAGAAGAGAGGTGTTCTATTTCTCAGTCCCGAAGATATGCAAGAGGCAAAGAAATCCATGAAAGAAAAAGGTATTAAAGCTGAAGATGTTAAGAATTTACCTCATATTGAAGAAATACATGGTCTTAATTTACCGCCTGTTGAAGAAGTGTATGATCTCAATTACTTATTTACTGAAGAACCTCCCAATATCCCGACATAGGTAGTAAAGGTAAATTCTCTCTATAGGTATGATAAAGCTGAAGTCCCTCCTACTAAAATTGCTAGTCTGTGCTTGGATGAGTTTGATAACTTTATGTTTAAGCAAGATGACTTTAATGCTTATTCTGGTAGACAATTAAAACAAGATGCCTTTATGATTAAACGCTTGAGTGATTATATGGCTAATATTAGAGGTGAACTTAAACTTGTTAGTAAACATGCTTCTATGGTTACCACTGAAGTAGAACAAGTACTTAAAGCTCAGAAAGAAGCGCTTGACGAAATGAACAGTAAGAAAAATGATTATGCTGTTAGAGTGGCTACTAGAATTGGTAGAATGACTCAGGAACCTTTGTGTCCTGAAGGCCACCCTAAGATAATAGAGCAAGATTCTCAGAGAAACAATATTGATGTACCTAGTTCTTCTAAGAGGAAGAAAAAGAAAAATGATAGGACTGTGCAAACTTCTAGTGAACCTATTGCTGAACCACCTGATAATCCAAATGATATCTATATTTCTGATGCTGAAACACAATCAGGTGATGAACATGAACCTAGTGATAATGTTAAGGATAATGTTCATGTTGATGCTCAACCTAGTAATGATAATGAAGTAGAAGTTGAACCTGTTGTTGATCTTGATAACCCACAATCAAAGAATCAACGTTATGATAAGAGAGACTTCGTTGCTAGGAAACATGGTAAAGAAAGGGAACCATGGGTTCAGAAACCCATGCCTTTTCCTCCCAAACCATCCAAGAAAAAGGATGATGAGGATTTTGAGCGCTTTGCTGAAATGATTAGACCCATCTTTTTGCGTATGTGATTAACTGATGTGCTCAAAACAAATCCTTATGCTAAGTATATGAATGATATTATTACTAATAAAAGAAAGATACCTGAAGCTAAAATTTCCACCATGCTTGCTAATTATACTTTTAAGGGTGGAATACCAAAGAAACTTGGAGATCCAGGAGTACCTACTATACCATGCTCCATTAAAAGAAATTATGTTAAAACTGCTTTATGTGATCTTGGAGCCGGTGTTAGTGTTATGCCTCTCTCTTTATATCGTAGACTTGACTTGAATAAGTTGACACCTACTGAAATAACTTTGCAAATGGCTGATAAATCAACTGCTATACCTGTCGGTATTTGTGATGATGTGCCTGTTGTGGTTGCAAACGTTACTATTTTAACAGACTTTGTTATTCTTGATATTCCCGAGGACGATAGTATGTCTATTATTCTTGGAAGACCTTTCCTTAATATTGCAGGGGCTGTTATTGATTGCAACAAAGGCAATGTCACTTTTCATGTTAATGGCAATGAGCACACGGTGCATTTTCCGAGGAGACAACCTCAAGTTTATAGTATCAACTCTATTGGAAAAGTTCCATCGATTATATTTGGAGGTTTTGAATTTCCTCTCCCTACTGTCAAGAAAAAGTATGATATTCTTATTGTTGGGGATTTTCATATCCCCGTTGAGGTAACTTAGTGTTATTTGAAATTTCTCCGGTTCCGGGATTACTCGGAATGAGTTTGTTAACAAGACTTGATCAACCTTGTTAGCGGGTTCATTTTGATGATCACGAGATGGATGAAACTAGAAGCACAACCTTCTGTACCCTCTTTATATTTTCTGTTATTTAGTAGAAATAAAGTAAAATAGTATTTTTCTGCCTGTTTCCTGATTTATCCGTGCAATATAAAAATATCCCGAAAATAAAAGTCCTCATAATGCCATGCCAATTTAATATGTTTTTTCGGGAATATTTAAGGATTTTTAGTGCAAAAATTACCGCGGGGGGAGCTGACACCTGGCCACGAGGGTGGAGGGTGCGCCCTACCCTGCTATGCGCGCCCCCTGCCTCGTGGGCCCACGGTGGCCCTCCTCCACTTATTCCTGCACTCATCTTCTTCCTCTGCCTCACGCAAACACGAAAAAGCAACTCAAGCACGAGTTCCAGCCCCGTTGCTGTGATTTTCGATCTCCTTGCTCAAAGCACCTCTCGCAAAACTGCTTGGGGAGATTGTTCCTTGGTATGTGACTCCTCCTTTGGTCCAATTAGTTTTTATTCTAGTGCTTTATTCATTGCAAATTTGTGCTGCATAGGTGACCATGTTCTTGAGCTTGCATGTCAAATTTATATGGTTCCAAGTGGTTCCAATGCTTGATATATGCTCTAGGCACTTGTGGGAGTTGTTGCTATCAATTTTATTGAAGTTGGTTCACTTTTATTTGAAGTTACTAAAAAATTCAGAACCTTTCAGAGAAAGCAATATGTTGAGGAGGATGTTCCAAGGTGGTTCTTCAAGGAAGCAAGGTCCCAGACTTGCAATACGTGATGCTGACGAGAAACCACCAAGAGACGCTCCTGTGAGGCCTTGTGAATGGGCATCGGAAAATTTTATGAATCAAGTGGGAATTAAAGAAGAATTCTACGCATATTTGCGTAATGCCGGTCTTGAGGACTTTAAAGCTGATAAATGCCCACAGTATCGTGACCTCACAAGTTCATTTGTGGGGAGGTTTGATTTTTCATTTTCGCGTAATTCTCCTTCAGTCATGTTTGACCTTTATGACAAATCTTATACCTTGGACTTTGAGGATTTCACTCTTGCATGAAAACTTCCATCTTGGGGTAGTATCAGGGATCCCCCTAAATCTGAATATAGAGACTTTCTGGCTAGAATAACTGTGGGGGAATCTAGAGATATAGCGCAGGCCACTATAGGGAGCATTCACTTTCCTGCTATACATTATTTTGCTCTCTTCATTGGTAGATGCATAACTGCTAAGGGTGAAGCATGTCACATGTGTGCCCCTGATCTCAGCATTCTCAGAAGTGCTCTGTTAGGGGACCAATCTTATCATATGGGAGTCATTGTAGCTCGCAGGTTGCATCAGAATAGACATAGCGGAGATTTCTTTGGAGGAATTTATGCAACCCGCTTAGCTAATTTTCTTGATGTAGACATTCGTGAGGGTGATCTGGAGTTACCCTCTTCTTATTTAGATCTTGATTCTATGTTTTCCCACCAGTTCATTGAGAGGACTGGACCACCTTACCAGTATCGACTAATCTTGGCATGTGGTCCATGTTGCTCTTTCTGCTCCTACCTTCTTTGATTTTCAGGCAAGAGGAAGATATATTATTACCAGAGAGGAGGCAGATGAGTATGAAAGGAGAGTGGAGGCTGCTCGACTCCATGCTACAGCTCAGGCGGCGATAGCCGCTACGTCACATTACGACCCCAGCTACACCTATGGATATCCGCCAGGCTATCCCTGGCAATAGACCAACTTAGGCCAAAAGCCTAAGCTTGGGGGAGTACGTATTTCCCACCGACATACATTTATGTTCACACACGCTAATTGCTAGAGGTCGGTGCTCATACTCTTTTATTGTATTATCCATGTTAGTTTAAATTTCTTTTTCTAGCTTTCTTCTTGTGTGTTTGATAAACCTTAAGAAAAAAAGAAAAAAAAATAGTTAGTTTAATTTCCATGCTTGTAGTAGAATTAAAAAGAAAACCCCAAAAATATTTCCCGTTCTTCTTTTACTTGTTGGGAGCTTTCCCGTGTAAATAGTTTTTATTCCTTTTCCTTTCTTTGGGGGTCGACAAGACTATATTGAAAATGCTTAGTGGCTCTTATATGCATGAATGATTATTTAACTTAGAGCCCATATTACTTGTCTTCTCTCTTGAGTTGAATGCTTGCAGATTCTAGCTTAGTCCAATGCACGTACACTCTTATTATTATACACACCGTTCGGTCGTGCAAGTGAAAGGCAATAATGATGATATATGATGGACTTATTGGGGAGAGAAAAGCTGGTATGAACTCGACCTCTCTTGTTTTTGTAAATATGATGATTCATCGTTCTTGATTCAGCTATTATGAAGTAAACATATTTGCAATGACATTTACAGATTATAGTTGCTTGTGCCATGCTTGATTAGCTATGAGTTATAATGGTTTACCTTGCGTGCCAACAAGCTATTAGAATGATTATGATATGATATGATAGGATGGTATCCTCCTTTGAATGAATTGAGTGACTAGACTTCGCACATGTTCACGCATGTAGTTGAATCAAATCAACATAGCCTTCATGATATTTATGTTCATGGTAGATTATATCCTACTCATGCTTGTACTTGGTGTGAATTAATTTTAATGCATGTTTACGACTGTTGTCGCTCTCTCAGTTGGTCGCTTCCCAGTCTTTTGCTAGCCTTCACATGTACTAAGCGGGAATATTGCTTGTGCATCCAAACTCCTTAAACCCCAAACTTATTCCATATGAGTCCACTATACCTTCCTATATGCGGTATTTACCTGCCGTTCCAAGTAAATTTGTATGTGCCAAACTCTAAACCTTCAAATAAACATTCTGTTTTGCATGCTCGAATAGCTCATATGTCAACTAGAGTTGCCCTTATCTTCCGTGTTAGGCGGGTTATTCTCAAGAGGAGTGGACTCCGCTCCTCATTCACGAGAAAAAGGCTGGTATCCGGGATGCCCAGTCCCATGCTTTGTGCAAACTAAATCAAAATAACTGCAAACAAAACTCCCCTTGGGACCCGTTGAATGTCGGAGGCACTCGTTGTTTCGAGCAAGCCATGGATTGATGCTTGTGGAGGAAGGGGAGTATAAACTTTACCATTCTGTTTGGGAACCGCCTATAATCTGTTTAGCATGGAAGATATCATCGTCTTTTAGTTGTTATGTTGACAATGAAAGTATGCCGCTCAAAATATAATTTATCTCTATTTCAAAACCGAGCTCTGGCACCTCTATAAATCCCTGCTTCCCTCTGCGAAGGGCCTATCTATTTACTTTTATGTTGAGTCATCACCCTTCTTATTAAAAAACACCCGGTGGAGAGCACACTGTCGTTTGCATTAATTATTATTGATTTATATTGGGTATGACTTGAATGGATCTATTTTACCATGAATTACAATGTTTAGTCAGTCCTTGATCTTTAAAGGTGCTGTGCATTTATGTTTTGCGGTCTCAGAAAGGGCTAGCGAGATACCATTTCGTTATATCATGTTATGATTATTTTGAGAAAGTGTTGTCATCCGAGTTTTATTATTATGGCTCGCTAGCTGATTATGCTATTGATATGAGTAATTGTAAGACCTACGTGTTATTGTGAGTATGGTTAGTTCATAATAATTGCTGAAACTGGAATGCTGGCTTTTCATGTTTACAACAACAAGAGCAAAAGAGTTTGTAAAAGTTTTTATTTTTTCTCTTTCAGTTTGTCAACTGAATTGCTTGAGGACAAGCAAGGGTTTAAGCTTGGGGGAGTTCATACGTCTCCGTCGTATCTACTTTTCCAAACACTTTTGCCCTTGTTTTGGACTCTAACTTGTATGATTTGAATGGAACTAACCCGGACTGACGCTGTTTTCAGCAGAATTGCCATGGTGTTGTTTTATGTGCAGAAAACAAAAGTTCTCGGAATGACCCGAAACTCCACGTAATATCTTAGAATAAATAATAAAAAATCCTAGCCAAAGATGAAGACCAGGGGGCCCACACCCTGTCCACGAGGGTGGGGGGCGCGCCCCTCCCCCTGGGTGTGCCCCCTACCTCGTGGGCCCCCTGGTGGCCTTCCGACGCCAACTCCAACTCTATATATTGGCTTTTGGGGAGAAAAAAATCAGAGAGAAACTTTCATCACGTTTTACGATACGGAGCCGCCGCCAAGCCCTAATCTCTCTCGGGAGGGCTGATCTGGAGTCCGGTCGGGGCTTCGGAGAGGGGGATTCGTCGCCGTCATCATCATCAACCATCCTCCATCACCAATTTCATGATGCTCACCACCGCGCGTGAGTAATTGCATCGTAGGCTTGCTGGACGATGATGGGTTGGATGAGATTTATCATGTAATCGAGTTAGTTTTGTTAGGGTTTGATCCCTAGTATCCATTATGTTCTGAGATTGATGTTGCTATGACTTTGCTATGCTTAATGCTTTTCACTAGGGCCCGAGTGCCATGATTTCAGATCTGAACCTATTATGTTTTCATGAATATATGTGTGTTCTTGATCCTATCTTGCAAGCCTATAGTCACCTACTATGTGTTATGATCCGGCAACCCCGAAGTAACAATAATCGGGACCACTCCCGGTGATGACCATTATTTGAGGAGTTCATGTATGCACTATGTGCTAATGCTTTGTTCCGGTTCTCTATTAAAAGGAGGCCTTAATATCCCTTAGTTTCCAATAGGACCCCGCTGCCACGGGAGGGTAGGAAAAAAGATGTCATGCAAGTTCTTTTCCATAAGCACGTATGACTATATACGGAATACATGCCTACATTACATTGATGAACTGGAGCTAGTTCTGTGTCACCCTATGTTGTAGCTGTTACATGATGAACCACATCCGGCATAATTATCCATCACTGATCCGGTGCCTATGAGTTTTCCATATACTGGTTCTCGCTTATTTACTTTTCCGTTGCTACTGCTACAATCACTACAAAATACCAAAAACATTACTTTTGCTGTCTTTACTTTTGTTACCGTTACCACCACTATCATATTACTTTGCTACTAAACACTTTGCTGCAGATACTAAGTTTCCAGGTGTGGTTGAATTGACAACTCAGCTGCTAATACTTGAGAATATTCTTTGGCTCCCCTTGTGTCGAATCAACAAATTTGGGTTGAATACTCTACCCTCGAAAACTATTGCGATCCCCTATACTTGTGGGTTATCACTAGCTCATTTGTTTGCTTGTCGTCATGACTAGTTTCTTATCTTCTCCGTTATCTCCCGAAAATGAAGTTCTAAATTTTAAGCAAAGGGAGGGAGAAAATCTAAAATATGCTTGGTATAGAATTTCCAATGCTCAAAATAGATCTACCAGGAAGCAATCTACTTCAGTTCTTCTTCGCAATTTTTACGTAGGTGCTAATCCTTGGTTTAGATATATCCTTGATACCACTACCGGAGGGAATTTCTTGGGTAGCCATACTTTTGATTCTTATAATGCTTTAATAGATATATTTGGCTCACCACCCCTTTTGTTTAATGGAACTACGTTAACTTTGGATCATGTTATGCAAAGTCTTGAAGCTATTGAAAATAAAGTTGCTACCGTTGAATCAATTGAAAATCTTGATAAAAAGATCCACGATCAAATTACCCAATATGGATCTAAGGTAGGAAAATATTAAAGAAAAAGAACCCATAGTTAATGAAAAAATAAATCTAGACTCTACAAGAATCGATAAACTTGAGGGTATCATCACCAACTTGGGTACCGCTTTTTCTTCCGTTCAAAACACTCCAAGTTCTTCTACTAAAAATACTAAGCTTATGTATGTTCCTAAGAATAAGGGTGAATCATCTAATACGGAAACCGCGTATCTTAAATCTATAAGTGTTCTTCCCAATCTTTTTACCATCATTAAGGAACCATTTGCTATAGATGAATTTTTTGATCTTTTGCCTGAAAATTTGACAATTACTAGGAAGAAAGAAAATTCTAAAGGAGGTATATGCCTCATTGAAGAATTGCCTACCAAAGATGGCAATACCTAGATCTATCCTCGCTTTTATGCCTAGCTAGGGGTGTTAAACGATAGCGCTTGTTGGGAGGCAACCCATTTTTTTGCTTCTATTTAGGAATAAATAATCCATCTACCTTCTGTTTGGATGTGGTTTTATGTTTTAATTAGTGTTTGTGCCAAGTAGGACCTATAGTATAACCTACGATGATAGTTGATTTGATTCTGCTGAAAAACAGAAACTTTGCACGCACAAATATAATTATGATAAATCACAGGAACGTGATTTTGCGTTGATTCTTTTTGCTGCTGATCAATAAACAAATTTTCCAGGACTTCCTATTTTGATGGAAGTTTTAGAGTTCCAGAAGTTTGTGTTAGTTACAAATTGCTACACACTGTTCTGTTTTTGACAGATTCTGTTTTTTGTGTGTTGTTTGCTTATTTTGATGAATCTATGGCTAGTAAATTAGTTTAGAAACCATAGAGAAGCTGGAATACAGTAGGTTTAACACCAATATAAATAAATAATGAGTTCATTACAGTACCTTGAAGTAGTCTTTTGTTTTCTTTCTCTAACGGAGTTCACGAGATTTCTGTTGAGTTTTGTGTTGTGAAGTTTTCAAGTTTTGGGTGAATTCTTTTGATGGATTATGTAACAAGGAGTGGCAAGAGCCTAAGCTTGGGGATGCCCATGGCACCCCCAAGATAATCCAAGGACACCAAAAAGTCAAAGCTTGGGGATGCCCCGGAAGGCATCCCCTCTTTCGTCCACTTCCATCGGTAATTTACTTGGAGCTATATTTTTATTCACCAACATGATATGTGTTTTGCTTGGAGCGTCTTGTATTATTTGTGTCTTTGCTTGTTAGTTTACCACAATCATCCTTTCTGTACACATCTTTTGAGAGATCCATACATGAATTGGAATATGTTAGAATACTCTATGTGCTTCGCTTATATCTTTTGAGCTTGATAGTTTTGCTCATAGTGCTTCACTTATATCTTTTGAGCGTGATAATTTTTGCTCTAGTACTTCACTTAGATATTTTAGAGCACGGTGGTGGATTTGTTTTAAAGAAACTATTTGATCTCTCATGCTTCACTTAGATTATTTTGAGAGTCTTTAATAGCATGGTAATTTGCTTAATGTTTATATACTTGGTGTTCAAGATATGTGAAACTTTCTTTTGAGTGAATTGAATACTAAGATAAGTTTGATACTTGATAAATGTTTTGAGATATGGAGGTGATAATATCATAGTCGTGCTAGTTAGGTGATTATGAATTTGAGAAATACTTCTATTGAAGTTTGCAAATCCTGTAGCATGCACATATGGTTAAAATTATGTAACAAATTTGAAACATGAAGTGTACCTGGCTTGTGCATCCTTATGAGTGGCGGTCGGGGATGAGCGATGGTCTTTTCCTACCAATCTATCCCCCTAGGAGCATGCGCGTAGTACTTGAATTTTTGATGACTTCTAAAATTTTGCAATAAGTATATGAGTTATTTTGATTAATGTTAAGTCCATGGATTATATGCACTTTTACCTTTTCGCCATTGCTAGCCTATTCGGTACCGTGCATTTCCCTTTCTCACCTTGAGAGTTGGCGCAAACTTCGCCGGTGCATCCAAACCCCGTGATACGATATGCTCTATCACACATAAACCTCCTTATGTCTTCCTCAAAACAGCCACCATACCTACCTATTATGGCATTTCAATAGCCATTCCGAGATATATTGCCATGCAACTTTCCACCGTTCCGTTCATCATATTCATGACATGCATTACTTTTGTCATATTGCCATTGCATGATCTTGTAGTTGACATCGTATTTGTGGCAAAGCCACCATGCATTATTTTTCATACATGTCACTCTTGATTCATTGCACCATCCCGGTACACCGCCAGAGGCATTCATATAGAGTCATATCTTGTTCTAAGTTTCGAGTTGTAATCCTTGTGTTGTAATCAATAGAAGTGTGATGATCATCATTATTAGAGCATTACCCAAATAAAAAAACAGAAAGGCCAAAAAAAAGAAAGGCCCAAAAAAAGAAAATAAAAAAAGAGATAAAAAGGGCAATGCTACTATCTCTTTTTCCACACCTGTGCTTCAAAGTAGCACCTTGTTCTTCATGTAGTCTCATATATTGTGCTTCAAAGTAGCAGCTTGTTCTTCATGTAGTGAGTCTCATATATTGTGCTTCAAAGTAGCACCTTGTTTTCATGTAGTGAGTCTCATAAGTTGTCTTTTTATACTAGTGGGAATTTTTCATTATAGAACTTGGCTTGTATATTCCTACGATGGGCTTCCTCAAATGCCCTAGGTCTTCGTGAGCAAGCAAGTTGGATGCACACCCACTAGTTTTATTTTGTTGAGCATTTATAGCTCTAGTGCATCCGTTGCATGGCAATCCCTACTCCTCATATTGACATCAATTGATGGGCATCTCCATAGCCCGTTGATTATCCTCGTCAATTTGAGACTTTCTCCTTTTTTGTCTTCTCCACACAATCCCCATCATCATATTCTATTCCACCCATAGTGTTATATCCATGGCACACACTCATGTATTGTGTGACGGTTGAAAATGTTTGAGATTATTTAAGTATGAAACAATTTCTTGGCTTGTCATCGGGGGTATAGAAGTTGGGAACATCTTTGTGTGACGAAAATGAAGCATAGCCTAACTATATGATTTTGTAGGGATGAACTTTCTTTTGCCATGTTATTTTGAGAAGACATGATTGCTTTGATTAGTATGCCTGAAGTATTATTATTTTTGTGTGAATATGAACTTTTGTCTTCAATCTTTCAGATCTTAATATTCATATCACAATTAAGAAGATTTACATTGAAATTATGCCAAAGTATCACTCCGCATCAAAAATTATTTTTTTATCATTTACCTACTTGAGGACGAGTAGGAATTAAGCTTGGGGATGCCTGATACATCTCCAATGTATCTATAATTTTTGATTGCTCCATGCTACTTTATCTACTGTTTTGGACTATATTGGGCTTTATTTTTCACTTTTATATTACTTTTGGGACTAACCTATTAACCGGAGGCCCAGCCCAGAATTGCTGTTTTTTGCCTTTTTCAGTATTTTGAAGAAACAGAATATCAAACGAAGTCCAAACGGAATGAAACCTTCGGGATCGTGATTTTCCAACCGAACGTGATCCAGGAGACTTGGACCCTACTCCAAGAAGCGCCAGAGGGGGTCACGAGGGTGGAGGGCGCCCCCCTGGGCGCGCCCCCCCTACCTCGTGGGCCCCTCGGAGCTCCACCGACGTACTCCTTCGTCCTATATATACCTACGTATCCCCAAACAATCAGAACAAGTGCCAAAAACCTAATTCCACCGCCGCAACTCTCTGTATCCACGAGATCCCATCTTGGGGCCTATTCCGGAGCTCTGCCGGAGGGGGCATCCACCACGGAGGGCTTCTACATCATCACCATAGCCCCTCCGATGAAGTGTGAGTAGTTTACTTCAGACCTTCGGGTCCATAGCTAGTAGCTAGATGGCTTCTTCTCTCTTTTTGGATCTCAATACAATGTTTTCCCCCTCTCTCGTGGAGATCTATTCGATGTAATCTTCTTTTTGCGGTGTGTTTGTTGAGATCGATGAATTGTGGGTTTATGATCCAGTATTATCTATGGAAAATATTTGATTCTTCTCTGAATTCTTTTATGTATAATTGAGTTATCTTTGCAAGTCTCTTTGAATAATCTTTTTGGTTTGGCCAACTAGATTGGTAGTTCTTGCAATGGGAGAAGTGCTTAGCTTTGGGTTCAATCTTGAGGTGTCCTTACTCAGTGACAGAAAAAGTTGCAAGGCACGTATTGTATTGTTGCCATCGAGGATAACAAGATGGTTTTTTTTATCATATTGCATGAATTTATCCCTCTACATCATGTCATCTTGCTTACGACGTTAGTCTGTTTTTACTTAATACTCTAGATGCATGCTGGATAGCGGTCGATGAGTGGAGTAATAGTAGTAGATGTAGAATCGTTTCGATCTACTTGTTTTGGACGTGATGCCTATATACATGATCATCGCCTAGATATACTCATAACTATGCTCAATTCTGTCAATTGCTCAACAGTAATTTGTTCACCCACCATAGAATACTTATGCTCTCGAGAGAAGCCACTAGTGAAACCTATGGCCCCTGGGTCTATTCTCATCATATCAATCTATATCACTTTATTTACTTGCTTTGTTTTTACTTTGCCTTTACTTTTTACTTTGCATCTATCTATCAAAAATACCAAAAATATTATCTCTATCAGATCTCACTCTCGTAAGTGACCGTGAAGGGATTGACAACCCCTAAGCGTTGGTTGCGAGTTGCTATCGTTTTGTGTAGGTACGAGGGACTTGTGCGTGGTCTCCTACTGGATTGATACCTTGGTTCTCAAAAACTAAGGGAAATACTTGCGCTACTTTACCGCATCATCCTCTCCTCTTTGTGGAAATCAAACACAGTGCTCAAGAGGTAGCAATGCCCGCTAAGGATTTGGAGGAAATTAAGAAGAAGATTAAAGAGTTACTGGATAAAGGATATATTCTCCCAAGTTCTTCGCCTTGGGGATCACCAGTACTTCTAGTAGAGAAGAAGGATGGATCATTGAGGATGGTTGTTGACTATCGAGGATTGAATGCAGTAACAATCAAGAACAAGTACCCACTGCCGATGATCAATGATCTATTTGATCGATTGCAAGGAGCTAAGGTATTTTCCAAGATTGATTTGCGATCAGGATACCAACAGTTGAAGATTCGAGAGCAGGATATACCTAAGACAGCTTTTACCACTAGGTAAGGGCTATATGAGTATACTGTTATGTCATTTGGTCTGACTAACGCACCTGCCTATTTCATGAACATGATGAACAAGGTATTTATGGAGCTTTTGGATAAGTTCGTCGTGGTGTTCATTGATGATATTTTGGTCTACTCGAAGAACGGAGAGGAGCATAAGGAGCATTTGCGTTTGGTACTGGAGAAGCTCGGAGAACACCAGTTATACGCCAAGTTCAGCAAATGTGAATTTTGGTTGAAGGAAGTTGGATTCCTCGGACATGTTATATCCGGAGAAGGTATAGCAGTAGACCCCACCAAAGTTGTCACTGTGACAAAATGGGAAGGACCAACAACAGTTGGAGAGATCCGGAGTTTCCTTGGACTCGCAGGATACTATCGAAGACTTATTGAGAACTTCTCAAAGATTGCAAAACCTATGACGGAATTGTTGAAGAAGGATACCAAGTTCATTTGGACTAAGGAGTGTGAGGCCAGTTTCCAGGAGTTGAAGGAACGTTTAGTTACCTCACCAGTGTTGATTCTGCCATATCAGAGCAAGGATTACGAGGTGTATTGCGACGCTTCACGTCGAGAACTTGGAGCAGTGCTTATGCATGAGGGGAGGGTTGTTTCGTATGCTTCATGACAACTGAAACCACATGAGTTAAATTATGCCACACATGATTTGGAGTTAGCAGCCGTAGTGCATGCATTAAAAACTTGGAGACATTTTCTTATCGAAAATCATTGTGAGGTGTACACGGATCACAAGAGTTTGAAATACATTTTCATGCAGAAGGAGTTGAATCTCAGGCAAAGGAAATGGTTGGAACTCATCAAAGATTATGATATGAGGTTGCATTACCACCCGGGAAAGGCTAACGTAGTAGCCGATGCATTGAGCCGTAAGAGCCATGTCAATACACTCATGACCGGAGAGTTACCGAAGGAGTTAGCCGGGGACCTTCGTGAGCTATGTTTGGAGATAGTTCCGAGAGGCTATGTAGCAGCATTGGAAATTCAGTCAACTTTGATGGATAAGATCAGAGAAGCTCAGAAGACTGACAAGGAAATTGCCTCCATAAAGGAAAGGATGAGGAAAGGTAAAGCTAAGGGATTTCGTGAGGATGAGCACGATACCCTATGGTTTGAAGATCGTGTTTATCTGCCTAATGACCCGGAGATCAGGAAGTGGATTCTGCAATAGGCCCATGATTCACCATATTCGATTCACCCAGGAAATACCAAGATGTATTTGGATTTAAAGGATACTTTCTGGTGGACCAGAATGAAGAAGGATATTGTAGAGTATGTAGCAGTTTGTGATGTATGTCAGAGAGTAAAGGCAGAGCATCAGAAGCCAGCAGGATTGTTACAACCTTTACCAATACCCAAATGGAAGTTGGAAAAACAACGCATGGATTTCATTACGGGATTGCCCAGGACTCGTTCAGGCTATGATTCGATTTGGGTTATAGTCGATCGTTTGACGAAGGTAGCTCATTTCATCCCAGTGAAGACCACTTACACTAGTGCTAAGTTGGCCAAAATATATATGACCAGGATCCTACGTCTGCATGGAGTTCCGAGGAGCATTGTATCAGATAGAGGGACCCAGTTTACCTCAAAGTTCTAGAATCAGTTGCACGAAACTTTGGGTACCAGGCTAGAGTTCAGTATAGCCTTTCATCCACAGACAGATGGACAGACAGAGAGAGTCAATCAGATTTTGGAGGATATGCTGAGAGCCTGTGCGCTAGATTATGGATCAAGTTGGGATGACAATCTGCCATATGCAGAGTTTTCTTACAACAACAGTTATCAATCCAGTTTGAAGATGGCCCCTTTCAAATCCTTGTACGGAAGGAGGTGCAGGACCCCGTTGTCGTGGGATGAAGTTGGAGACCACCAGTTGTTTGGGCCAGATTTGATCAAGGAGTCTAAACAGAAGGTGAAATTGATTCGCGATAGGCTAAAAGTAGCCCAGTCCAGGCAGAAAAGCTATGCCGATTCAAAACGCAAGGAGATAGTTTACGAAGTCGGGGACAGAGTTTATCTTCGTGTATCTCTGCTTCGAGGAGTTAAGCGTTTTGGTGTTAAAGGAAAGTTAGCGGCACGTTTTGTGGGACCATACAAAGTTTTGGAGCGTATGGTAGAAGTTGCCTACAAGTTGGAATTACCCGAAGGTTTGTCAGCAATTCATGATGGATTCCACGTGTCCCAGTTGAAGAAGTGCCACGCAGAGATGGCTGATATACCGCTGAGAGATACAGTGCCACTAGAGGCGATCCAGTTGCACAGTGATTTGACCTATGAGGAGAAACCAGTTAAGATTCTTGAGTATGCCATCCGAGTCACCCGCAGCAAGGTTATCAAATTTTGCAAAGTTCAGTGGAGCCACCATACCGAGGATGAAGCCACCTGGGAGAGAGAGGAGGATCTGCTGAAGGACCACCCTGACCTATTTTCTAGCCAACCCGAATCTCCAGGGCGAGATTATCTTAAGAGGGGTAGGTTTGTAACATCCCAAATTTTCAATTTGGAATGTTATATATTAGATCATCATTGCATATCATATTTTATTGCATTTTGGCTTGATCCTAGAAATTCTACGCAACTCAAGGACCCTCGGAGAGAGTTGGGGATTTCGTTATTTTCATATTTGAGTTTTCTCGAATTTTGAAAATTGGATAATTTGATTTTATTTATTTTATCTTCAATTATTTCTATTATAATAATATGAGAGAGGGAATAAAACGACTTTCCCAAACTAAAGTAATATTGAGGATTTAATAAAAAAATCAAATAAAGTTTATTTTGGTGTTTTGCTATTTTATTTGAATTTAGGAAAAATTGCACGTTTTTCAAAACTGCATTTTAGGGCCAAGAAAATGTTCATCTTGTTCTAAATATTTTATTTAGACGATGAAAATTTACTTTGGTATTTTTAGATTTTTATTTCTTTTCTAGATTTTTTTTCTGTTCGGCGGAATTGTTTTAAAAGAAATGCGCCCGCACCCGACTGGGCCGAAGCCCAGCCAGGCCGGCCCAACCCCGCGTCGCCGCCTCCCCTCGCGCATGCCGCCGTCTGCGGCACGGACGCCGAGGAGAGTCCGAGCCAGACTCCTCCCCGGGCGTCCCCTCGACCAAGCCAGCCCCCGCCGCCCTCCCTATATATGAATCGCCGCCGCCCCCCTGGAGCCCCAAGCCACCGTCGCCGCCAGCCCCGCCGCCTTGCGC
>NC_041386.1:704973948-705024265 GCF_002162155.2 Triticum dicoccoides | reverse complement strand
GCCGCCCCGCCAGAAGCCGCCCCTCCCCACCGGAGTGCCTCGCCGAGGTACTACCCGAGCCGCCGGCACCGGACCATTTTTTTTAAGAAAAACCACTTCGTTTTTTTAAGAAAACCCTAGATTCTTTTTTTGATTGGTTTTATTTTTTAGGGTTTATTTATTTAGCGAGCGTTCGCCCGTTTGTTCGTTTTAATGAACGTTTTTCGCCATTTAGTTTCAGTTAACGAACGTCCGTTCGTTAATCTGTTCGTCAGTTTTTCTTTTATCGGATTATTCCGCGATTATTCTGATTGTGATTTCTGATCCAATTTTCATTTTAGTTTTTCTTTTCGTTCATTTATCGGAATCAGGCGTTTCAAGCGCCTAGAGTTTCATCTCGAAACCCTCTTTCTGTTTAATCAACTCAAACAAGTTTTTGCTTCTAACAATTTGGACTTAGGTCCAGATTAGTAAACGAAGCTTGTTTCTTTCACAGTTTGATTTTCGTTGTTTTGTTCGATTTGATTTCTTTTGCCAACCGGAGTTCTTAAGTAGATCTTTCTGGTTAGATCTCTTATTTGAGTTTTACCTGTGCATTAGATGAGTACTTATTGTATGCTTGTTTGTTTGTTTCCTTGCGATAGAGTACCCGGATTGCGCCGCTTGCTACTTCGAATCCCTAGGTTTCACAGATCATCAGCAAGGCAAGTAACACTTTGATCATACTTCTTTACTACCCAGTTTTTATGCATTAGATCAATCCTCAAACAATTGCATGATTAGGATCTGATTAATATGTGGGTTTGGGGAAGTAGATGAGGTAGTACCTATTACCTGTTTATTATCAAACACTTGGGAGTTACTTCTACGTTTGCTTATATTGCCATGCTATGCTAGTAGACTTGGATTGGGTGAGTGTATCCATGACAGATGTGAGATTGTTAATTAATGGTTTATTTAAGGTGGCAACTTTAATACACATCTGGGTGGATTGAGGCACTTGGGTATTCCAGGATTGCCTGTTTGTTTTTGGACCGCCACCCAGGCTCAAAGGGATCATTAGATTATTCATGCTAGAAACTTCCGTGTGCAGCCACATGCTATTACGGGCTCTAGCATAGTTGATTAAGTCGTGCAAACTCTTATAGAGGTAGACTAGCAGATGTAGGGGAGAGTAGGTGTACAGATCTACCCATCGTAAGGTGCTAGCGCTTCTGAAAGACTATGTCTCGGTCATCCGTTTCTCAAACACCATGTAGTGCGAGAAAACCAACGGAGGAGATCGAGCCTTGTGGGGAAAAGTGCAAACCTCTGCAGAGTGTATAAACTAATCATGATTAGCCGTGTCCCCGGTTATGGACGTTTTGAGTATCTAGTACTTGGATTATCATGTGAATCTCGACATGTTACTTTAATTAATGTTGTTGGGTTTTTAATGATGTTATTTAATTGGGATTGAGAATGCTGTCAACCATTCTCAGTGTTTAACAACCACCATGATAGTTAAATAAATTTATTCCTTTGCAGTAGGGAAAAATTGGCTTTATGCAAAAACTGTAACCATAGAGCTTTCCACCAGCCATATTTTGCATGAAGAATATCATTATTCTTTCATTACTCTCTATGTGTTACATTGCCAGCATATTCCATGTGCTGACCCGTTGTCAGGCTGCAACGTTCATGTTGCAGACTTTTTAGATGACGAGTACGATGCCTGAGGATCGTGGTTCTATACTCAGTGATGCCGTTGGAGTTGATGGACTCACTTATCTTCCAAGCCTTCTGTTGTTATCGTTATTAAATGGCCTTAAGCCATATTTATTGTAATAAGCTCTCTTTTGAGACATTCGGTGTAATAAGTGTGTGATTGCCACTCTGTTATAAATCCTTCATGTACTGTGTGTGTCAGCATTACTGATCCAGGGATGACACTGATGCATAGAGATCGGACTGTCTTAGGTCTGGTCGCTACATGTACTTTGGTACCGATATGCCAATTATATGAAATCATGGTGTACATTTATTGGATATGAAATGTGTTGTGTGTTGGATATGAAATAGTGGTGAACATTTGTTATGAAATGTGAATTTGCTTATTGAATGGATTAAAGGCAAATAAACTTGCTATTCTGGTCATTGCATTTCACACGCTTGCATACAATAGAGCGTGTGCAATGAAGACATACAACACACATGATTGTGACCAGACAGCGTGTGTGATGAACGAACCCGCATACATGATTGTGATATTGGCAACATGTATGATTGATGAACCAACACACATGTTCTGTATAATGAATCGTGTGCGATGGATAAAACCATGCCACACGATTGTGCTTCTCCAGGCATGTGCAATGGGGTATACCAACATACATGATTCTGACATAATAATCGTGTGCGATGTACGCCCTATCTGACACGTATTGTTCGTGTGTGACGAATCACCCCATCACACACAATTAAGTTTATTATGGCATGACAAAAAATATGTTACTTGTAGAAGTGATTGGTTTCATCATCTTAATGTGCCTGTTGAAATATTAGAGACCGGTTCTCATTGCTTAGCATCATTTTGGCTGTGTCCAGATAAGTTGACACTGATGCATTGTGTGGGCGCAGTTTCTTAATCCCTTTCCCTAGATGTGTAAGCACAACATGACTTCCATACAAGGATTACAATGATGTGGGTTTCATTATCAGGTCGATGTGAAAACTGGGGTGATGACCCAGGATACACCGATTAAAAATACCGTGCTTAACTGATGACCTGCTCATCCAACAAGATGAAATCGGCAGTGTTACTCACCGTATCCTCCTCCCCTCTCTCACAAAGCAACTTACTCCTAATGTGAATAAAGTGGTCTTGACCATCACATCCGTGTTCCAGGTAGTGCAGTCATCGGCATGGGAATTATTTTAAGTGTAGACTTCACCCGGTGAGTTCTAGCGTACACTATGGGTGCGCGCGCGTGTGCGCGTGCGTGCGTGCATGCATGCACGTGTGTGTGTGACATGGGTCCCCAGCCATCATTATGTGTAACACATAAATGTCGAGAAGAAGAAAAAGAGCTTCATGCCAGCGTGTGTGATCCTACTTGTGTGCAAAATCGAATGCAAGCATAACATAATTTGAAGCATGTGTTAACCAGTTTTAATCAATCGAACTCATTGAGAAACAGAATTGGACTTCAGACAGTGAGGAATGACCACTAGTTTATGCATTAACACAGATCGAGGGTTGAGAAACATGATCAATCTAATTTGGCCAGCCCAGATCTACAAGTCAGTACAAAATTGTTCAACAGTCCAAACATAGCGGACTATCTAGCACAATGAATAGATGGACTCAATTGTGGCAGTGAAGCTGGTCCAGGCGAAGAAGATAGATAGGTCAATATATTTGTCCATTATTAAAGAGATTAGATATCTTGTGTCTCTTCGTGAGTCTTGTATTACTCTTGTTAATCGTGCCCAAAATAAGGTTAGCAATAGCTAAGCTAATTTTGCACGGACTGAGGGAAGAACCATTACTTCGCTCAGTTCTGCTCCCGAAGTGTCCCTAGAGCTATGTCTATTGATTGTAAGAACTTGAACAGTTGAGTAATACAGGTTTTTTTGCGGCCTGTATTACCTGTATTAATATTGAGTAATACAGGCTTTTCACCCGCAAAAGAAAAAAGAATACATGATATGTCTCCAACGTATCTATAATTTATGAAGTATTCATGCCATGTTTACAATAGTTTTATATGATTTTGGTATGATTTGATTAGAACTAACCCGGACTGACGCTGTTTTCAGCAGAACTACCGTGTTGTTGTTTTTGTGCAGAAATAAAAGTTCTCGGAATGCGCTGAAAATCAACGGAGATTTTTTGGTCAAATATAAAAAATACTGGAACAAAAATCTACCGGAGGGGAGTCCCGTGGGCTCCACGAGGGTGGGGGCGCGCCCCTGTGCCTCGTGGACTCCTTGTGTGGCCCCTTGACTTGTCCTCGACGCCAACCTCTTCTATAAATACCCAAACATCCAGAAAATAACCTAGATCGGAAGTTTCGCCGCCGCAAGCCTTTGTAGCCACGAGAAATCAATCTAGGCCCTCTCTGGCAGCCTGCTGGAGGGGGCCGTCATCACCGAAAGCCATGGGGAAGGATCTCGGAGGGGCCATCATCTCCATGAAGGCCAAGGACTAGAGGGGGAACCTCTCCCCATCCAGGGGGAGGACAAGGAGGAGGAAGCACAAGGGGGAGAACTTCTCCTCCTCTCTCTCGGTGGCGCCGGAGTGCCATCGGGAGGGGAATCATCACCGCAGTGATCGTCTTCATCAACATCACCATCATCAACGCCATACTCATCTCTTTTACGCGGTCCACTCTCCCGCACCCTGTTGTAATCCCTACTTGAACATGGTGCTTTATGCCACATATTATGATCCAATGATGTGTTGCCATCTTATGATGTTTTGAGTAGATATCCTTTGTCTTTGGGTTGATTGATGATCTAGATTGGTATGAGTTGTATGATTTATTTTGGTGTTGTCCTATTGTGCCCTCCATGTCGCGCAAGCGTGAGGGATTCCCGCTGTAGGGTGTTGCAATATGTCCATGGTTTACTTATTGTCTGCGTTGCTTGAGTGACAGAAGCATGAACATGGATAAGTGGGTCACGGCGTATGGGAATAAAGGGGACTTCATATGTTAATGCTATGGTTGGGTTTTACCTTAATGTTCTTTAGTTGTTGCGGATGCTTGCTAGAGTTCCAATCTTAAGTGCATATGATCCAAGAAGAGAAACTATGTTAGCTTATGCCTCTCCCTCATACGAAATTGCAATAGTGATTACCGGTCTTGTTAACAATTGCCTAGGATAATTCCGCACACCGACCCGTCATTATTCACACTCGCTATTTATAATATTTAGTACTATATTCTAAATTTATGATAACAACACCTACTTTTCTATTTTAGCTCTCCGATATCATGCAAAGTTATCCTCTTCATACCCACAACGTAGTTTCATTTCTCGTTTCTAGTTGGAAGCAAACGTTTGGTGTACGTAGAGTCGTATCAGTGGCAGACAGGACATGACAGAATATTGATCTTACTTTTAGCTCCTTGTGGCTTCGGCACTCCATACTTATCACTTCGACCTTTGGAATTGCTACGATGATTCCCTGCACTTGGGGATTACCAATACGCTCCATCCCATGTAATCTGAGTAGTATGTCCCAAGTTTGGGACAACTCTATTTCTCAAAACTAGATCAACAATGCTGCTAGCAGGATGAGAGCCAATATCGGATGACGTGGGGGAGTGGACAAGTGAGAGGGCTACTCTACAACTCAATTATGACGTCTCTAAATAATGATGCAAAATAAATAACCACAATGAAAAAAATTAACATAGTACAATCGAAGGCGCTCACATACATGAGCATACACTCACCCCTATGAACGCACACATGCAAACCCTATCCCTATGAGCACCTCCGAGAGACTAAGCCGGCATAGCATCTTGAGATCTTATGATGTCACTGTAGACGCCTCGTAGTCGATGGGAACGTCTCCTCCCACTAAACGAACACCGAGGAAGCCTAAAATAATTCCAGGAATAACGCAAGCACCAGTGTCAAGTCTAGGACTTGAACTCTGGTGGGTTGAGGGTACCACTGTCCTGCTAACCATCCAATGACAGATTGGTTTGCCACAACAGAAAATGTTAGCATTAAACACCACAAGGCGGAAAAACAGATAGAAACCCTGGACTTCCAAATAGAACTCCATTCTTTTACATTACTTCCCCTTCAAACGTTTTCTATGTTTAATAAATACCATTCAAACTGCCATGCTCAAATTTGGCCTTTTTGTGTTGGTTTGCTATGTTTGAAGCATTAATTGATTTTCTAACCATTAAAAGGGGGCAAATGGTCTTCAATTCAAAATAGCATGCAAATGAGCTCTGAAGAGTTTGAAAGTTGTTATGGGTTCATAACATGACCCATGTAGGGTGTGTTCAAACTTTGAGAGTATTACGGGAAAAACTGGATGCACTTTGTTTACAAACTGAACACTCTTCGGTGAAGTATCGAAGCTTCAAACCAAAACCATGGACTTTGATACTAAACTCAATCATTTTTGCATCATTCCCCCTTCGTACATTTTGTATATTTAATACACACTATTGAAACTGGCATGCTCAAATTTGGACACTTCTTGAGTTTGTTTGATATTTTTTAAGCATTAATTGTTTTCCCGGCCACTAAAGAACCATTCAAAATAACAGGAAAAATGAGTTTTGAAGAGTTTGAAACTTGGCATGGGTTCATCGTATGAACCCTATAGGGTGTGGTAAAAAATTTATAGCGTTACAGAAAAAACTGGATGAACTTCGTATAGAAACTAAACACTCTCCAACAAATGGAAACAATCACCTTCCACATAGAACTTAATTTTTTTACAACATTTCTCCTTTAAACTTTTTCTATGTTGAATATACATCATTGAAAGTGCCATGCTCAATCTTGGTACTATTTTGGGTTAATAAACATGATTTGTTCTAGCACTTTCCATACTTTCCATTTGTGGCAAGCTCCTTCTATAGCCCAACACTGCTAACTTTGGAAAATGTTGAAAAGTTTGCACGCGGATTAGCAAAATATTGCAGTTTCGGACATGATTCCCGCTCGCCGATGATATGTTCAGAACCAATGGTGGGCGTCTAGCAGCCACACACCACTGTTGTTTCTATCCCACAACTAATTACGTGAAAACTATGAAATGATAGGTGATGGCTATAGCCCGCCACTGCTGAGCATTTAACAGTGGTCGGCGCTTTTTTCCACCCCAAGGCTATGGCTACCACTAATGTGACCCGACCAATAAGCCTTTTCCCAGTAGGGGGTGGCTTATGTAGCCTTTTCGTGTCTCCACCACGTAAGGAAGACATGCTTTTCCTACAAGGAAAAAAATTATGCATCTACCTAATTTGAAGTGTGGAAAGAACGATTCGTATATCACGTATATCAAAATCAACCTAACATCAAAATCAACCTAACAAACTCTACTTCTCATGAGTTTGATAATTGCGTGTCATACTTGCCACATGATTTCGTTCCCTTGGTTAATGTTGTTTGTGTTGGGCCCTATATATACACTCTCTTATATGTCCATAGATATTTGCACCATCTATTTATGACTTTGATTGTGTACTTAGATATCATAATGAAGTTTCTCCGCTACCGCAAGCACCATATTCAGTGAGAGGGCTCTCATAACTACAACAGTTTTAATGACATGACATTAGTTTGAGATATTAGAGGAAACTGACCACCTCATATACTCTATTTGGGCTCATGATTTCAGGCTTTTAACAGGTTTTCATAACCTTACAGTGGAACGAGTTTCACCTCATTTAATTTGTCTAAGAGCAGTTCTCAAACGTGTCATGGTGCAAAGTGCTTGATAGGTGAGAGTTTCTGTTGATTGTCAACTTGCATGATTTTAGTTCATGGGAGAATTGTACAGGAACATAGATTAAGCATTACATTGGCAATGTTACATAATCCTAGAAACAGACAAAAAAACGATATCCAACCTTTGTGGGAAGAGGGGCAAAACGTTTTCCATTTTGTGAATCGTTTTTAGATGAGATTTTACTGATCAAGTGAGGGTGCTAAACTCCATACCTATGATTTGAGCATTCTCTAGTAGACTAAGCAAGCAACAACATGGCGAAGTCAAAGTGTAGGCAACTTTGATAAGTCATGGGTAACTTATTTTGAACCTCTGACCATGACACTAAAGTCCCTATGACCATTCTCTTCTCTTGAAGAACTAGACATATTGCAACAATTTATTCTTGTCATGTGCTTGGACCATCACAATGGCATATTAATTAACATGAAGAAACAAATCGCTTCTTCAAGTAACCTATTTTTTTATGTTATGCCATAAAAACTTTATAAAGCACTACTATAGCGGTATAGCCATTCCATAGTATATGGGTAAATTTCTGCTTACTTAGCTTATCCGTGCCTCTAAAGGCAAAACTATGCAACATGGACGAATTTGTTAGGCTAGAGTCACACATCTTCCTTAATTTGAAGTGCGGGAGGATTGAGTGGTATCTTTGAGAGTCACATGTCGTGCAGCCACCCGCCACTGTTCTGTGTATGACACGACTAAATATGTGAAACTTAGAAATGAGGGATGATGGCTACAGCCCGCCACTGCTGAGCATTTAGCGGTCGTGGGCGCTTTTTTCACCTGCCACTGAACTGTCCCAAAAGTGTGGTAGGCCCCAGGCTATGGCTTCCACTAATGTGACCCCACATATAAGCCTTTTCCTTGTAGGGGTTGGTTGTGTAGCTTTTTCGTGCCTCCTCCACGTAAGGGAAAAATGCTTTTCCTACAAGGAAAAGAATTCATGCATCTGCGTAATTTGAAGTGTGGGAAGAATTATTTGTATATCACGTACATCAAAATTAACCTAACTAACCCTACTTCTCATGAGTTTTATAATTTGGTGTCATAGTTACCACATGCTTTCGTTCCTTGATTAATGTTATTTGTGTTGGGCTCTATGTATACACTCTGTTATTTGTTCATAGATGTTTGCATTAGTTGTTTAGCTCTTTGATTGCGTAGTTAGATATCATAGTGCAATTTCATTGCTACCGCAAACGCCATCTTCAATGAGCAGGCTCTCATATCTACAACAGTTTTTATGACATGACATTAGTTGAGATATTATAGGAAACTGACCACCTCATATACTCTGTTTGGGCTCATGATTTCAGGCTTTCAACAGGTTCATAACCTTACATATAACGATTTCACCTCTTTTAATTTGTCTAAGGAAAGTTCTCAAATGTGTCATGGTGCAAAGTGCTAGATAGCTGAGAGTTTCTGCTGATTGTCAGCTTGCATTAGTTTAGTTCATGGGAGAATTGTACAGGAACTTAGATTAAGCCTTATATTGGCCGTGTTACATAGTCCTGTCAACAGACAAAAAAACAATATCCAACCTTTGTGTAAAGAGGGGCAAAACGTTTGCCATTGTGTGAATCGTTTTTAGATGAGATTTTATCGATCAAGTGAGGGTGCTAAACTCCATACATATGATTTGGGCATGCTCTAGTAGACTAAACAAGTAACAACATGCCGAAGTCAAAGTGTAGGCAACTTTGATAAGTCATGTATAACCTATTTTGAACCTCAGACCATGACGCTATGTCCATGTGGCCATTCTCTTCTCTTGAAGAACTAGACATGGATGCTGTGATTTCTTCTTGTCATGTGCTTGAAACATCACTATGGCACATTAATTAACATGATGAAAAAAATCACTTCTACAAGTAACCTATTTTTTATGGTATGCCATAAAAACTTAATCTAGCACTGCTATAGTGGTATAGCCATTCCAAGTATACGAGTAAATTTCTGCTTATGTAGCTTATTTGTGCCTCTAAGGGAAAAACTATGCAACAATGGATGAATGAGTTAGGCTTCAGGAGTCACATGTCTTCCTTCATTTGAAGTGTTGGAGGATTGAGTGCTATCTTCGAGAGTCACACATCCTGCAACCACCCGCTGTTGTTGTTTCTATCCCATGACTAATCATGTGAAAACTTAAAAATGACAGATGATGGCTGCAGCCCGCCACTGTTGAGCATTTAGCAGTGGTCGACGCTTTTTTCCACCCACCGCTAAACTCTCCCAAAAGAGTTGTGGTGGGCCCCAGGCTATGGCTCCGACTAATGTGACCCCACCTATAAGCCTTTTCCCAGTAGGGGTGGTTATGTAGCTTTTTCTTGCCTCCTCCACGTAAGGACAAAATGTTTTTCCTACAAGGAAAAAAAATTCACTCACCCGCCTAATTTGAAGTGTGAGAAGAATGATTTGTATATCCCGTACATCAAAATCAACCTAACTAACTCTACTTCTCAAGAGTTTTATAATTTGGGATCATACTTGCCACATGCTTTGGTTCCCTTGGTTAATTTTATTTGTGTTGAGCTCTATATATACACTCTCTTATTTATCCATAGATGTTTACACTAATTGTTTAGCTCTTTGATTGCGTACTTAGATGTTAATGCAACTTCTTCGCTACCAAGAACCATCTTCAGTGAGCAGGCTATCATATCTACAACATTTTTTATGTCATGACATTAATTGAGATAACAGAGGAAACTGTCCACCTCATATACTCTGTTTGGGCTCATGATTTGAGTCTTTCAACAGGTTTTCATAAACTTACAGTGGAACGAGTTTCACTTCATTTAATTTGTTTAAGAACAGTTCTCAAATATGTCATGGCGCTATGTGCTAGATAGGTGAGAGTTTTTGCAGATTGTCAACTTGCATTAGTTTAGTTCATGGGAGAATTGTACTTAGATTAAGCCTTACATTGGCCTTGTTTCCTAGGCACGGAAATAAACAAAAAATGAATATCCAACCTTGGTGGAGAGAGGGCAAAAAGTTTGCCATTGTGTGAATTGTTTTTATATGAGATTTCATCAACCATGTGAGGGTGTTAAACTCAATACCTATGATTTGGGCATGCTCCAGTAGACTAAACAAGCAACAACAGGTCAAAGACAAAGTGTAGGCAACTTTGATAAGTCATGGATAACCTATCTTGAACCTCTGACCATGACGCTAATGTCCCTGTGACCATTCTCTTCTCTTGAAGAACTAGACATGGATGCTAGGATTTCTTCTTGTCATGTGCTTGGACCATCACTATGGCACATTAATTAACATGATGAAATCAATCACTTCTACAAATAACCTATTTTATATGTCTTGTTTAATTAATAACAGTACTGCTCATGATTTATGTCATGCATTTTTCTAAGTTCATGAGTTGTGCAACTTGGTGTCATGCTTCCCACATGCTTTCATTTTCTCAGTAGGTTTCTTCATCGTTGGGCCTCAATATATACCCTCACATGTTTCACCGGGTGCCATTTAGCCCCCTGATTACTTAGCTAAGAATCAGAATGCAGCTTTTATCCACCCCACAACATCTTTAGCTTGGTGACATATCTACACTATTTTTGTTATCATGGTGCCAGTTGAGATGTTAGAGGAAACTGACCAGCTCTTATATTTCATCTTGGCTAGTTGTCGTTTCTTAGTGTTATCTTGGCGGTATCTCGACAAGTTGGACTTGATGCCTTGTGTGGTGGTTTTCTTTTATCAACCCCTTTCTGTATAGATGCAAGAAAAATGTGACTTTTATATAAGGCTCCAATTATCCATATCCTAATCCTTGCTTCACCCTCTTCTCTGGAGAAGATTAGAAGACACATCAAAACTATGATAACAATCAAGATTGCCATCATACTGTTGAAAAGACCAGTTATCAGACTGAACGGCATGAATTCGGTCAAATTGTATTTAGTGTACACTTTCTTTGTGTGTGTGTGTGACATGGCTCCCCAACCCTCAAACTAGTCTGCATGTTCAATTATATGTGTGATTCTATTATTCAATCTAAAAAGATATCCAATGCATGCGTAGGAGAATATGCTGGCCACATGTAATCTCCAAAGTGGATCAACAACACCAGGTTACAGAATTTGTCGCTCCCAACACATGTACAGGTAAGAAGAGTCTCTCTAGGTCTGCTCGTCCGCGGACAAGCTCCAGAGACGTTCTGCCTCCCTCAGGAACATCCTTTTCAGCTGCTTCTGCCCTCTCCGATACACTATACACGACCTTCTGTTCACTCTCGACTTTGTCGCTTCGTAGCTCTGGACGGTTGCACTGCAAGAAGTGGACAAGGAAACAGTAAGAGGTCAAAGAGGTTGTGCGGTTTCGTTGAGTGTAACGCTGACCCAAAAAGATGCACTCTAAGATCCAGAACCAGGGTATTGTTTTGTTTTGAGGCAAAGATTACTTGTTTATGGCACCTATATACAGATCACTGCGGGTACCAAAGGGGTTAGGAAGTTGAACTTACTGATTTAAGTAATGAAACATAATTGTAGTTCTCCCTGGGCAATAAAGATCTCAGGTGGCATTCCAGTGATATCAGCTCCATGCTCATGTTGATACTGTGGCAATCGTGTGCTTTCTCCACAAGAACACCGATGATAGTCACCAGTAGTCAATAGTAGAGAAGTATCATATTAATAAAATGTGTCCATGCAGATTAAGAATTGAGAAATAAAAACAGGGAGCAGTAAAGGGTAGGTAACAAATATGTAAGGATTTGATAAGCATTGGAAATAAAAACAGATATCAATGTTAACGCATAAATGCCGAGAAGAAAAAAAGAGCTTCATGCCGGCGTGCGTGATCCTAATTGTGTGAAAAATGCAATGCAAGCATAACATAATTTGAAACATTTGTTAACCTGTTTTAATCAATCGAACTCACTGAGAAACAGAATTGGACTTCATCCAGTGAGGAATGACCACTAATTTATGTGTTAACACAGATCGAGCGTTGAGAAACATAATCGAGCTAATTTTGCCCAGCCCAGATGCACAAAATTATTCAATAGCCCAAACAGAGCAGACTATCTGGCACAATCGATACGCTCATCACATGTAAGCTGGGTATTATGTCCCAAATTTGGGACCGGTGTATTTCTCCAAACTAGATCAACAGTGATACTTGGAGGAGGCGAGCCAATATCGGATGATGCAGGAGAGTGGCGCATGAGAGGGCTGCTCGACAATTCAATTAATTAGACCTAAGTATGTTTTTGGTCCCTCAAGTTCCCCAAAAGTATAGACTTGGTCCCTCAAGATTTTTTTGTATACATTTGGTCCTTCAAGTCTCAGAACCGGATAAGTTTGGTCCAAAACTACATTTTAAGCACATTGACCGGGTTTGCTCACGTTTGACCAGGTCTGACCATGATTGATTAGGTTTGACTGATGAATAGTAAATTCAAAAATAGCAAAAAAAACTGAAATTTTGTGGCAACCAAGATGCTTGGGTGCGTTAGGTGTGTAAAAATTTTGTGTGACGTTTCGACATTCGAGGAGCTTGTGGCAAAAAAAAACTAAATTTTGGCTCAAAAAAAGCCAAAATTTATTATTTAATTTTTTGCTAGAGCTCCTCACGTGTTATTTGACCACAAAAAATTACACGCACCTAGCGCTCCCAAGCATGTCGGTTGTCACAAAATTTCAGAATTTTTTTTTAAATTTGTTTGCTATTTTTTTAATTATTGTTCATCAGTCAAACCTAGTTAACCTGGTCAAACCTTGTCAAACCCCGGTCAACGTGCTGAAAATCTGGTTTTGGACCAAACTTATCCGGATTTGACTCTTGAAGGAACAAATGTATACCAAAAAATCTTGAGGGACCAAATCTACACTTTTGGGGAAATTGAGGGACCAAAAACATACTTTTCTCACTCAATTATGATATCTATAAATAATGATGCAAAACAAGTAAGCACAATAGAACTTGGTAGCATTAACAACCGCAAGGCGGAAAAACTAACGACGTCTGAAACTATTCACACCTTCATGCGACTCAAGCTATCTTCCTCTCGTGCTCTTTCATCTCTTGATTGATGGCATCTGAAGGCCCCCTGTAGTTCCAAAACCTTCGGCTATTGCATACATTTCGTTCCTGAATAACCGCAACGGAGGACAAATGAACATTGAAGATTACATAACGTGTCTACTCATGCACAATACTAAACTGATAGAATGATGCTAGTTTAGGTCTGCTATGTTGAGAGGTCATGATGTTCAACTTAATTTCCATGCGAGAAAATGTTGTTAACTTAATTTATCAAGTGCACTGTAGCCATTGAATATGGTTAATTTTAAACAGATGGCTTATTTATATCTCTCGTGTAATTACTAACGGTACTGCTCATGAGTTGTGTCACAGATATTTTAACTTCATGAGTTGTGAAACTTGGTGTCACGCTTCCCACAAGCTTTCATTTTCTTGGTAGGTTTCTTAGCATTGGGCTCGGGACATAACCTAACATATTTCACAAGATGTTTAAACTACTCATTTAACCCTCTGGTTACTTAGCTAAGAATCAGGATGAACCTTCTAACTACTAAACATCACCTTTAGCTAGGTCTCACATCTATAATTTTTGGTTTTCATGGTGCCACTTGAGATATTTGAGGAAACTGACCAACTCTTATATTCCGTCTGAGCTGCTTCTTGTTTCTTACTGTAATCTTGGCGGTAAATAGAGAAGGTAGAAATGATGCATTGCATGTGTGGGACCAGTTTATTTTCATCGATCACTCTCTCTACAAATCCAAGCACAACATGACTTTGTAGAAGGGCCCACTTGCCAGCGGCATGAGCTTCGCCATAAAACGGGTGATATTACACTCCTTGCAGCATGAGCAGTGACAGATTCAGCGCCATGCTTACCCAATAATCTCCTTTCCTTCCAGGCAAAGCAAGTATTAATTTGAATGATGCATCTATTGGTAGATGAATTTGTGTTTATGTACATTTTCTTTGTTTGTGTGTGTGACATAGCTCCCCTGCCGTCAATCTCGTGTGCGTGTTCACACCAAAAACACCAACATCCAAGAGAGAAAAAAGAGCTTTGATTACATCAAAGCGCATTGTGTATGATCCTATTTTTCAATCCAAAATACCAAATGTATGCACAACAGAACTAGATGCCTATGTTTACTAGGTTTAACCAAAATCAAACTCGTCGATAAACAAAAACAAGGCTAGTGCCAGCAATGAGTGCCCTACTAGTAACTAGGCCCAGATCCACAAGTTGGTGTAGACTGATGTAATGAGGAAGGTATCAACAACAGGCCAACAGAGCACTCTTCGCCACATGTAATGTAGGGTAATATCTCACAAGTTTGGGATAAATATATTTTCCCAAAGTGGATCACCAATGCAACTACCGGGCTGAGAGCCATCTGCGTAGTAATAATGCTCTAAATTAATAATCACAACGCAAAACAAATAACAACAACATAAATGGTGTCATTAAACACTGCAACATGGAAATGCTGATGGCATCCGAAACTATTCTCCCCACATCATCATATATACTGAAGCTTACTTCCTCTCGTGCTCTCTCAACTCTAGGTACATAGCATAAAACTATCGGTTATAAGGTTAAAGATCTGAAAAACTACCCCCTGCAGCCAACCGCCACTGATGTTTCTATTCCACGGCTAATTCTGTGAAAACATAGAAATGACATATGACGGCTACAGCCCGCCACTACTGAGCATTCAGTAGTTGTCGGGGATATACCCCACGGTATGAACCGGCCGGAAATATGATCCGGTCGGACTTGGTGGTTTACTTGAGACCTGGCTGACACTTGGCGATTCACTGGCGACCCTCCCTGACCAGATGGTTTACAAGCAACCTATCTGAACATTATGACTCACTGGTAACCCGGCGAGCGGGACAGACGGATGACAAGGCCCAAGGCCCAGAAGGCCGGTTTATGCTAATGGCAGGCCGGTTTATGAGGAAAGCACAAGGAATATTATCCTACAAGGAGTTAAGACCCGGACTTGTATCCGATTTGTATTAGAAGGTAGACTAGTCCTAATCCTAATAGGACTCCACATGTAAACCGCCCCTTCAACATATATAAGGAGGGGCAGGGCTCCCCAAAGAGGGAGAAGCGACAAGAAACAATCTCTAGGGCTAGACACAACTAGAGGAGAACCGGTTTACGGTGACTCCATCACGAGCATAATGAGACCTAGCCACAAACAGCATGTAGGGCTATTACCGGATGATGTTTCCCGGGGCCCAAAGCTGTCTAAACCCTTGTCTTGTGTGTTGTGTCTCTCATCCCGATCAACCCCTCTCAAGATACCACATAGATGTGTTGGCCTCACGACTAAGTCCTGACACTAAGGACATCTGACGTGTTAATTCCACGACAGTTGGCGCCCACCGTGGGGCTCGCGCACGGTGGTGTTGAGTGCTTGAAGGAAGCTCTTCAGGGATCGAGAAGTTTGCAATTTTCGGACGAAGAAAACCAGTTGGAAGGATCTACATCGACTGCAGGTTCATCAGACAAGATTGAAAAAGAAGAAAAATGTTGCCTTTCCAAGTTCGTCGCTCGAGATGGAAAAATTATGTGGCGAAACAAAGTTCTGTTCGGATCTGTTGTTGCTAATACTGCCAAGTGTCGACCAAAACCGACAGAAGTTCTACTGCAGCTGATACACGCCGTGTGATACCAATCCTTATCCAGCACGCGCATGAGTGGGCAGGAGTCAAGTCCCAAGTTAATTCCATAAAATTGACCTGCTGAAACAGCTGCTACAGTGGATGATTTTTTTTGGATACAGCAAACACATGCACTCGAGATATTCAGAGCAGCCGCTGACATTGTTTAAAAAAAAGGTGGCCACGTCATGAGGATGTGATCATGGACTGGTCAACCACCCACGATAGATCGAGTCACCCAACCTCGTCATTCTGTCCTCGCGAGAGCTGCCTCGCCTCCAGGAGCCGCCCTCGCCGGAGCGGTTTCACCTCCAAGCCGCCGCCCCGGCCTCACCTCCACTTGACCGAACCGCCCTTGTGCCTCGCTATTGCACCGCCGCCAGTGGCCGCTGCTCGTCACGAAGCCGGCCCTGCCTCTGCTTGTGTCACATCCCTAGTTCTATTAATGCCTAGTGCTAGCATCTGGTGTTGCATCATGTTTAAATTTCAGTTAAACCTGAAATGGGGATTGCCTAAACCCTAGCATCAAAGGAATCCACTAGGTTCAACTAAAATATTCTCAGTGAATCCAAATGGCTTTCAAAAATGTTCATCATTTCTGGAAAATGCTGGAAACATTAACCAGAGGTGTTGCACCTTTTTCCATGTCATATTTGGGCTCTGGATTAAATCATATGCTATTTGTAATTGGGCATTTAAATGCTATGTAATATTTTAAATGCTCAATTAATTCTGGACTTAAGTGAGGGTTGTTGGGAATATTCCAAAAAGAGCCCACAATTATTTTCAGGATTTTTGAAAATGTTTTGGTATTTTAAATAAAGCCCAGAAGTTACAGAAAAATAGAAAACAGAAAAAAAATTAGAAAAGAGAGAGAGAGAACACCTACCTGGGCCAATTACCTGGCCGGCATAGCTGGCAGCCCACTTGTGCGGCCCAGCCCACCTGGCCCCTCCCCTGTCGTCTTCCTCCCTGCCAAGAGGACGGGCGCGTGCCCGACGCGCGCGCACCGCCGTGCGGCCACCTCCACCCTGCTTGCCTGCGTCCTCGACGCCTCGATGTCTCCAACACCGCCACGCATTCCCCTGGAAGCCCCTCGCACTCTCCCTCGCTCCTTCCCTCTCCTCTGTTTCTCTTTCGCGCACCCACCTGAGCGCAGCCGCAGCCGCCGCTCGGCGTAGCCATGGCCACCGGCCACCCCACGCCTCGCCGACGCGCCCAGAAGATCCGCCACTTCGTCCTCCACCCCCTCACCGAGCCACGCCCCGCTGGAAGCCCCCGAACGTCCTCACCGAGCTCGTCCCCAAACTCCCGACGACGAGATCGCCTCCGCCGCCCCGATCGCTCTGGTTCTTCCCCGAGCTCATCGTTCGCTTCCCTGCACTCGCCGTGAGCCACTGATCCTCTTCCCCCACACCGTTCTCACTCTCGTGCACTGTAGCCACCGCACCTTGCTCACCCGCACGCGCCACCGCTTGTGCTCGTCGCCGACGTATCTCCGGCCACCTAACGGTCTGGCCGTCGTGCTCAGCTCCCTCTCCGCTCCGTGTAGAGCATGTAGGTGCCCTGCACGAGCCATCCTGCCCACCATAGCGTCGACCCCGAGCTCACCCGAGCTCCGGCGACCGCCAAGGTCGACGCCGGTGACGACTCCGGCCATCCCAGGCCCAGCCGCTACCACCACTCGACGCGGACGAGTGCTGGCGTCCCGCAGATGCCCTCCGCCGGCCATTTGGTCGCCGGAGGAGGAATCCTGAGCCCCTTCGTCGTCTCTGGCCCTGCCGGCGACGAGCCCCGGGTCAACTCCGGCGAGTTTGACCCGGGTTGACCCAGTTGACCTCCCCTGGGTCCGGACAAGTGGGCCCAGAGCCCTGCTAATTTAGTTTAGTGCTAATTAACTTTTCGTTAACCAGCTAAGTCACTGACATGTGGGCCCACGCCCTAATTAACTTAGGTTAGCATTTAACTTAGCACTAATTAACTCCGTCAATTAGCTGTGACACTGACACGCGGACCCCACTGGTCAGGTTTGACCCTAGTCAACTCGGTTGACCTGCTGACATCATGATGGTGTCATGCCGACGCAGTAAATCTATTTCTAGATTTAGCTTAATTTTAAATAATCCAGAAATTGCAGAAAATGCTCTGAACTTCTAAAATTCATAGAAATTTAACCGTAACTCAGAATGAAATAACTTATATATGAAAAATGATCAAAAAAATCCAATCTATCCATCTGTACTGGTTTCATGCATGTTGGAACAACTTATGAGTACTGTTTAGGACAAATCATATAAATGGCATTTGAATATCCACATATGGGGTTTCAATTTGAATCTTGGATTCAAACCAACTCCATTTAATCTGTTGTAGTTGGATTAGGCCAACACACTCATTATGCCATGTCATGATCATGCATCATATTGTGCATTGCATTGATTGTGTTTCTTCTTTGTTTGTCGGTGCTTGTCCCCTCTCAGTAGACGTGTACCGACGATGTTATCGATGACACCGATGAAGAGCTATACTATCTTCAGAAGTGCCAGGCAAGCAAAACCCCCTTGTTCATTCCGATACAATCCCACTCTCTCGCTCCTTTTCTCTTTTACTGCATTAGAACAACAACGATTCATCTGTTACTTGCTGCGGTTGTTGAACCCCTTTATCCTATGCATGACCTGTCATTGCCACAGTAAATAGATGAAACCAACTAGCATGAGTAGGAGTTGTTTGAGCCCTGTTGTGCCTACTCATTCATGTTTGTTTGTCATGCCTGCTACTGCTTAGAGTTGAGTCAGGTCTGATTCAACGGGGATGAATCAGAGGTGTGTGAACATGTCCTACTGTGTATGAGCTAAGTGTGTGAACACGATTTGGTAAAGGTAGCGGTGAGAGGCCATGTAGGAGTACATGGTGGGTTGTCTCATTGAAGCCGTCCTTAGGAACTGAGTTCTGTGTTTGTGATCCATGAAACAGCTACTACCATGCATTGGGCCCTGAAATATGACCCCGCTCGACTTCTTAATCACCCTTGTCCTCTGTCCAGGAGTTGCAAGTAGTTTCTGGTGTTTGTAGTATGCTGGAGGCCGTGTGCAGTGCTGACCGGAGGGGTGGGCTGTGATGCGGTAAGCACGTGGCCGGGTATACCGGGCGCCCGTTTGGTGTCACGGAACCCTGTACACATCGTTCGGGGCTGTATGTGGAAACCTCGGCCGGACTCCCTGCGGATGGAACCTGAATAGGCGATAAACCTGGACTAGAGACTTGAGTGTTTAGGTAGGTCGTGGTCTACACCCACGTCGACTTTTGCTTGAAGTCTGCCGAGCACATGTCGTGTGCAGACGCTAAGTGGTGGAAACATGTATGAAGAAGTACACCCCTACAGGGTTAACATCATCTATTCGAATAGCCGTGTCCGCGGTAAAGGACTTCTGGATTGCCTATAACAGTTCATAGACAAGTGAAAGTGGATACTTTAAAATGCGCAAGATAAGCGTGAGTGCTATGGATGGCGTTCTCGTAGGGAGACGGGAGTGGGTCCATAGTGGTGTATTGGTTGGTGAATATGTGGACTCGTGTGCGCCACCTCAAAGAGTTACTCGCAGTCATAGTTCAGGATAGCCACCGAGTCAAAGCTGGCTTGCTGCAGTTAAACCCCACCGACTCCTTGTTGATAATGACGCATATGCAGTTAGATCTGATGTAATTCTTGCTGGGTACATTTGTACTCATGTTTGCTTATTTACGTTTTTGCAGAGAGACTTCAGTCTCACTAGTAGATCCGCATGGACTTTGACGTTTAGCTTGTTACCTCAGCTACGATCTTGTGCCCTCGGCAGGATCTTGTAGATAGTCAGGCTTCTCAGCCTTTTTCATTTGTAGATGTCTGTACTCAGACATGTTAAGCTTCCGTTTGTGCTTTGACTTGTATGCTCTGAATGTTGGGTCATGAGACCCATGTTTGTAATATCTCGCTCCTCGGAGCCTAATGAATAAATACTTGAGTTGTAGAGTCATGTTGTGATGCCATGTTGTATTTGCACATATCGAGCATATTGTGTGTATGTGATTGAAATGCTTGGTATGTGTGGATCTGACTATCTAGTTGTTTATCCTTGGTAGCCTCTCTTACCGGGAAATGTCTCCTGGTGCTTCCACTAAGCCTTGGTAGCTTGCTACTGCTCCGAAACACTTAGGCTGGCTGGCATGTGTCCTTCTTCGTTCGTGTGTCTGTCCCTTTGGGGAGATGTCACGCGGTGTCTACCGGAGTCCTATTAGCCTGCTACAGCCCGGTTTACCGGAGTCCTGCTAGCCCAGTTACTACAGCCCGGATTCACTCGCTGATGACCGACACGTTCGATGCTGGGTCATGGATGCCTGTCCCTGTAAGTCTGTGCCACTTTGGGTTTACGACTAGCCATGTCAGCCCGGGCTCCTTATCATATGGATGCTAGCGACACTATCACATACGTGTGCCAAAAGGCGCAAACGGTCTCGGGGAAAGGTAAGGCGACACCTGTGGGAATACCGTGCGTGAGGCCGCAAAGTGATATGAGGTTTTACATGCTAGATCGATGTGGTATTGAGTTGGGGTCCTGACAGCTTTGGTATCAGAGCCTGACTGCCTGTAGGATTACCAAGCCAAACTGGTCGAAGTTGAGTCTAGAAATGCTTTAGTTATATGTAGGGGAATTGATTGTGGGATGGAATATAAGGCTCTTTTTACTTCTTTACCTCATGCCCTTCTGATCTGAGTCATCTTATCTTTCCTACGGGGTTAAGGAACTAGGCTTTCTCTTCTTTCTATCAGGATCACGTGTTACTAATCAGTAGACCCATAAGATTGTTGGATTTAACCCTCAGTTCAGTTTCTACCTCTGTATGTTAACTATTGATCTTGAAACCTTGATGTTGTGCCTCTGAGTGGTTATGCCACCATTTTTGTAGCATGTCTCCAATCTTTTTGAGCATTTACAGTCCCCATGCTGTCCGAGTCATCCCAGGTTTCTAAAATAGTCTGATGCATTTGCAGATCCCCCTTTCCGTTTCCGATGTTTCTTTAGGCAAGGTTAATCACACTAACTGCTGAGTTGAGGTACTCTATGGCCTCGACATATATGTTGGAGTTATTATTATGACCCTAGGTTTCTTAGAGTGCCATCTAGTAATCTAGACATGATTTGTGTCCTAGTGTGATGATTCTGGCCTTTATTCTCGAAAGCATCCCGTGATGCCATTTAGTTAGTAGGTATTCTACTCCTGGGTTATGAACCCGAGATTCACCCCACTTACCTCATGTTGATAGTGTTTGCTAGTTCCTTTAGGAAATTAGTAACCTTTGCATTAGTCCTCGAGGTCTGTGGTATTCCCTTCTTCCAAATACTATGAACCACTTACGGCAGATGTTTGTTGGATAAAAGATCACAACAAAAGTGCTCGATGAGTTCTCGATTCTATGTTGTGACCCTGCCAGTCCTACCTCTCTGCATGAATTGTCTGGAAGAAATATGTTGAACTCGTTCGACATCCTAATCCATGCATCCACAACTCAGGAAATCATATGTTCTTTTCAGTTGTCCCTCTTAGTTGTCCTCTGACCCTCGTCTATCAATTGATAGTCAAGAGTAGTTGTGCACTCGAGCTCATCGATGCCTATTACTCTTGTGGTCCGGCAAGCCATTCTATTCCGGAATGACTAGGAGAAACAAACTCCAGTACCTCATCCATATCTAGGATTGGGTCAAAGTAGTTGTATCTCGCAGATCAAAATGCCAACCCAGCTTTTGTTCTGTTCTACCTTGGAGTATTACCATCTTTTATATCGGGACTATTATAGGAATTGCACACCATCTTATGAACTCTTGGTACAGTGATACTTCTTGCCATCATTGTTCATTCCTCGTTTTCCGTGTTATTGTAACCGGAATGCCGACAAGTGAATCGTGGTGTGTGAAATCAATAATTCTAGCAACTCCGTTGCTTGGTAGTTAAATGGACGATAACCTCATTCTTAGCGTGTTGATTATTGCATCGTCACCCTAAGGTTGATTGTGCTACCTAGTCCCTATTTCCGATGCACTCTTTTCGGTCGTTGAGTTAGGATTTTGTCAATCCCTCGCTCATTTGATCATATCGTCTTGCCCTGAAAAGCAAGATTGCTCTCGAGCTTAGTAACATACCGGTGGTTCGTGATTTTCTGATTATCTTCTCGGAAGTATCACCAGGTCGTCACCTGACCGCTATGTTGAGTTCGTGATCAAGTTGGTTTCTTATAAACCACCCTTTCTCCAAGAATCTGTGTTGGGTACCCCTGAGCTAGTTGGTTAAGCTGAAAACAACTTGGAGAGTTGGAAGGTAAAAGCTTGTCCGACTCAGTTCATTCCAAAGGGAGTTCTTTGTGTGTGTGTGTGTGTGTGTGTGTGTGTGTGTGTGTGTGTTGAAGAAAGATGATATCTTCATTGATTAATCCTCGTGGTAAACTGTTGGACCTATTGTCTTATTCAATCTCTGATTTGAGTATGGGCTATCGTCAAATCAAATCAGAACCAACAATATTCTTAATGTTGTCTTACTCGTGGCTGATCCCTCGAGCATACACCATTATATCTCTTGGGTCTGACCAATGCTATCACTTGTTCACATAATTATGGAATTCCACTTACATGGAAACCTAGATGAATTGTTGTTGAACCCATCAGCAACATTTTTATCTTCTCCATGATTCGTGCAGAACATCTAGTTAGTATTGCGAATTTTTATAAGCATTATCTTCATGACCCGTTCATGAAGTATATGTTCGGATGAAAGAAGTGACTTCCTCTAATTCATGTGCATTTGATGCTAGTTGCTGCCGTGAATTTGAGAAAGCATGTTTTTACCTCCTCTGGAATCAACCCAAGTCAGTTATGCACATGCGAAGTATTCTGTGGTCTGTTAGACTGATCATCTTCATTCCATATGAATTCCGTAGCACACTAAGCCACTGACTGACTTGTTCAAGAGAAAGGAGTTGTTGTGCTATCCTAGGTCATGCACAAGATTCCGATATCCTCAATGATGGTTCCCCACCGGAACTCGGTAGTGTTTTATTATAAGACTACTATGTGGTCATGCTTGTCTGCGACAGCATGTTCACATGTATGTAGCAGAAACGGTTTATGTTTTGGAGTTTTCTACCGTAGTTCATTCCCCGAGATTCTCGCAACGCCGTCTCATCGATTTGTGTTGCAAACTTCCATTTTTCTTTCTAGACTTGATGAGTCTAGAATATCCCGACACCAGCCAGATCTGAATCGCAGGCAGATATGATGGTTGGAACGTTTTCCCAAG
This sequence comes from Triticum dicoccoides, assembly GCF_002162155.2. Taxonomy (NCBI): domain Eukaryota; kingdom Viridiplantae; phylum Streptophyta; class Magnoliopsida; order Poales; family Poaceae; genus Triticum; species Triticum dicoccoides. The sequence continues at coordinate 705,000,786 of NC_041386.1, read as the reverse complement.
AACTATAATATTGGTCTCTTTGTAACCCGGTAAAATGGATGTCATGGCCAACACATCTAGCCGGAAGACCCATTATTGTAGGCTCTTGATTGAGAAAGTTGGCTACCTCCCCATAAGGATTTCGTGGGATTTACTCCCTAGTTGACCCTTATGGATTTTTGAGATCCCGAAGTCCGACCTTTTACTTGATGTTCTAGATATCAAACCATATCTATGAATGGATTACGCTAGCACATCAAGGAGAACATTAGAAGCGGAGTGCTAAATGTCTCTCGGTCAATCATCCAGATTTTGTTTCCTTGGCTCTGCTAAGGTGAAATCTGAGAAGGTGTTATCTTCTTTTGCATCTGCATCATCCATCACCATTCATCATGGTAGTAAGTTGTGTTGCCAGGATCCTTGACACGGATATTGGTAAAACCTTGATGATTATGGAAATGATCAAGTTCTTGAGAGCACGCACAAGCACTAGGTGTTATCATCGTCATAACTAGGATTGCTCCTAGCTTCCTCGGTTATGCTATAAATTTTCAAACAGTGGACTCACTCTCTGTTGTTGAGTTTCTTCCCAGTTACAGAATCATTCCCAGCATTTGTGTTTTGTTCCCAGCTTGCACCGTCATTGTGCCATCCTACCTTGGGTCTCATCCATCTCCGATGATAAGCAAAATCAACCCTTGTGTTGTCTTCAACAAGGTAATCCACATCATCCATACTGGTCGGGGTATGTCATTCCACCGAACTCCTCCAAATGATCGATTTTGATTTGCCTTAAGCTGGTATAAAGAATTTCAATGATCTCGGAATCAAAGGTAATTCTTTTTTCCACTTAAGGGGATATTTCTACGAGTCACCCTCCTCCAAGATGTCTTGTTATGGTATCATGGCAACCCAACTCCTCGCTACGTTGACAACCGTTCACCACCTTCTTAAGCGTGAAATTATTGTCTACCTAGTGAACCTTCGTCATCTGCTTCATTCCATTCCTCTAGATGTGTGCTTCGCGTCTCAGCTCGTGAGATGTTTCTATGTCTCAATCCGTGAGTGGATCCTGAGTTGCTCGATCTTCGAGAAGATCAATCCTTCTAGAGTTTCTTTTTCCTCTCGTTGTCATGTTGGTAGGAGTTCCTGGAGCAAGACATCGAGACAATGATGGTGATCGAATCAACGTTCATTTGAAGTGCAACCTGGATCGTGAAGATTGTGTTAGTTTGCGCTCCCCTTTCATCTTACCCTACGCTTGAATCTCGAGACAGGATTCTTGTTTAGTGGGAGTGAGTTGTCACATCCCTAGTTCTATTAATGCCTAGTGCTAGCATCTGGTGCTGCATCATGTTTAAATTTCAGTTAAACCTGAAATGGGGATTGCCTAAACCCTAGCATCAAAGGAATCCACTAGGTTCAACTAAAATATTCTCAGTGAATCCAAATGGCTTTCAAAAATGTTCATCATTTCTGGAAAATGCTGGAAACATTAACCAGAGGTGTTGCACCTTTTTCCATGTCATATTTGGGCTCTGGATTAAATCATATGCTATTTGCAATTGGGCATTTAAATGCTATATAATATTTTAAATGCTCAATTAATTCTGAACTTAAGTGAGGGTTGTTGGGAATATTCCAAAAAGAGCCCACAATTATTTTCAGGATTTTTGAAAATGTTTTGGTATTTTAAATAAAGCCCAGAAGTTACAGAAAAACAGAAAACAGAAAACAATTTAGAAAGGAGAGAGAGAGAGAACACCTACCTGGGCCACTTACCTGGCCGGCCCAGCTGGCAGCCCACCTGTGCGGCCCAGCCCACCTGGCCCCTCCCCTGTCGTCTTCCTCCCTGCCAGGAGGACGGGCGCGTGCCCGACGCGCGCGCACCGCCGTGCGGCCACCTCCACCCTGCTTGCCTGCGTCCTCGACGCCTGGACGTCTCCAACGCCGCCACGCATGCCCCTGGAACCCCCTCGCACTCTCCCTCGCTCCTCCCCTCTCCTATGTTTCTCTTTCGCGCACCCACCCGAGCGCAGCCGCAGCCGCCGCTCGGCGTAGCCATGGCCACCGGCCACCCCACGCCTCGCCGACGCGCCCAGAAGCTCTGCCACTTCGTCCTCCACCCCCCTCACCGAGCCACGCCCTGCCGGAAGCCCCCGAACGTCCTCACCGAGCTTGTCCCCAAACTCCCGACGACGAGATCGCCTCCGCCGCCCCGATCGCTCTGGTTCTTCCCCGAGCTCATCGTTCGCTTCCCTGCACTCGCCGTGAGCCACTGATCCTCTTCCCCCACACCGTTCTCACTCTCGTGCACTGTAGCCACCGCACCTTGCTCACCCGCACGCGCCACCGCTTGTGCTCGTCGCCGACGTATCTCCGGCCACCTAACGGTCTGGCCGTCGTGCTCAGCTCCCTCTCCGCTCCGTGTAGAGCATGTAGGTGCCCTGCACGAGCCATCCTGCCCACCATAGCGTCGACCCCGAGCTCACCCGAGCTCCGGCGACCGCCAAGGTCGACGCCGGTGACGACTCCGTCCATCCCAGGCCCAGCCGCTACCACCACTCGACGCGGACGAGTGCTGGCGTCCCGCAGATGCCCTCCGCCGGCCATTTGGTCGCCGGAGGAGGAATCCTGAGCCCCTTCGTCGTCTCTGGCCCTGCCGGCGACGAGCCCCGGGTCAACTCCGGCGAGTTTGACCCGGGTTGACCCAGTTGACCTCCCCTGGGTCCGGACAAGTGGGCCCAGAGCCCTGCTAATTTAGTTTAGTGCTAATTAACTTTTCGTTAACCAGCTAAGTCACTGACATGTGGGCCCACGCCCTAATTAACTTAGGTTAGCATTTAACTTAGCACTAATTAACTCCGTCAATTAGCTGTGACACTGACACGCGGACCCCACTGGTCAGGTTTGACCCTAGTCAACTCGGTTGACCTGCTGACATCATGATGGTGTCATGCCGACGCAGTAAATCTATTTCTAGATTTAGCTTAATTTTAAATAATCCAGAAATTGCAGAAAATGCTCTGAACTTCTAAAATTCATAGAAATTTAACCGTAACTCAGAATGAAATAACTTATATATGAAAAATGATCAAAAAAATCCAATCTATCCATCTGTACTGGTTTCATGCATGTTGGAACAACTTATGAGTACTGTTTAGGACAAATCATATAAATGGCATTTGAATATCCACATATGGGGTTTCAATTTGAATCTTGGATTCAAACCAACTCCATTTAATCTGTTGTAGTTGGATTAGGCCAACACACTCATTATGCCATGTCATGATCATGCATCATATTGTGCATTGCATTGATTGTGTTTCTTCTTTGTTTGTCGGTGCTTGTCCCCTCTCAGTAGACGTGTACCGACGATGTTATCGATGACACCGATGAAGAGCTATACTATCTTCAGAAGTGCCAGGCAAGCAAAACCCCCTTGTTCATTCCGATACAATCCCACTCTCTCGCTCCTTTTCTCTTTTACTGCATTAGAACAACAACGATTCATCTGTTACTTGCTGCGGTTGTTGAACCCCTTTATCCTATGCATGACCTGTCATTGCCACAGTAAATAGATGAAACCAACTAGCATGAGTAGGAGTTGTTTGAGCCCTGTTGTGCCTACTCATTCATGTTTGTTTGTCATGCCTGCTACTGCTTAGAGTTGAGTCAGGTCTGATTCAACGGGGATGAATCAGAGGTGTGTGAACATGTCCTACTGTGTATGAGCTAAGTGTGTGAACACGATTTGGTAAAGGTAGCGGTGAGAGGCCATGTAGGAGTACATGGTGGGTTGTCTCATTGAAGCCGTCCTTAGGAACTGAGTTCTGTGTTTGTGATCCATGAAACAGCTACTACCATGCATTGGGCCCTGAAATATGACCCCGCTCGACTTCTTAATCACCCTTGTCCTCTGTCCAGGAGTTGCAAGTAGTTTCTGGTGTTTGTAGTATGCTGGAGGCCGTGTGCAGCGCTGACCGGAGGGGTGGGCTGTGATGCGGTAAGCACGTGGCCGGGTATACCGGGCGCCCGTTTGGTGTCACGGAACCCTGTACACATCGTTCGGGGCTGTATGTGGAAACCTCGGCCGGACTCCCTGCGGATGGAACCTGAATAGGCGATAAACCTGGACTAGAGACTTGAGTGTTTAGGTAGGTCGTGGTCTACACCCACGTCGACTTTTGCTTGAAGTCTGCCGAGCACATGTCGTGTGCAGACGCTAAGTGGTGGAAACATGTATGAAGAAGTACACCCCTACAGGGTTAACATCATCTATTCGAATAGCCGTGTCCGCGGTAAAGGACTTCTGGATTGCCTATAACAGTTCATAGACAAGTGAAAGTGGATACTTTAAAATGCGCAAGATAAGCGTGAGTGCTATGGATGGCGTTCTCGTAGGGAGACGGGAGTGGGTCCATAGTGGTGTATTGGTTGGTGAATATGTGGACTCGTGTGCGCCACCTCAAAGAGTTACTCGCAGTCATAGTTCAGGATAGCCACCGAGTCAAAGCTGGCTTGCTGCAGTTAAACCCCACCGACTCCTTGTTGATAATGACGCATATGCAGTTAGATCTGATGTAATTCTTGCTGGGTACATTTGTACTCATGTTTGCTTATTTACGTTTTTGCAGAGAGACTTCAGTCTCACTAGTAGATCCGCATGGACTTTGACGTTTAGCTTGTTACCTCAGCTACGATCTTGTGCCCTCGGCAGGATCTTGTAGATAGTCAGGCTTCTCAGCCTTTTTCATTTGTAGATGTCTGTACTCAGACATGTTAAGCTTCCGTTTGTGCTTTGACTTGTATGCTCTGAATGTTGGGTCATGAGACCCATGTTTGTAATATCTCGCTCCTCGGAGCCTAATGAATAAATACTTGAGTTGTAGAGTCATGTTGTGATGCCATGTTGTATTTGCACATATCGAGCATATTGTGTGTATGTGATTGAAATGCTTGGTATGTGTGGATCTGACTATCTAGTTGTTTATCCTTGGTAGGCTCTCTTACCGGGAAATGTCTCCTGGTGCTTCCACTGAGCCTTGGTAGCTTGCTACTGCTCCGAAACACTTAGGCTGGCCGGCATGTGTCCTTCTTCGTTCGTGTGTCTGTCCCTTTGGGGAGATGTCACGCGGTGTCTACCGGAGTCCTATTAGCCTGCTACAGCCCGGTTTACCGGAGTCCTGCTAGCCCAGTTGCTACAGCCCGGATTCACTCGCTGATGACCGACACGTTCGATGCTGGGTCATGGATGCCTGTCCCTGTAAGTCTGTGCCACTTTGGGTTTACGACTAGCCATGTCAGCCCGGGCTCCTTATCATATGGATGCTAGCGACACTATCACATACGTGTGCCAAAAGGCGCAAACGGTCTCGGGGAAAGGTAAGGCGACACCTGTGGGAATACCGTGCGTGAGGCCGCAAAGTGATATGAGGTTTTACATGCTAGATCGATGTGGTATTGAGTTGGGGTCCTGACAGCTTTGGTATCAGAGCCTGACTGCCTGTAGGATTACCAAGCCAAACTGGTCGAAGTTGAGTCTAGAAATGCTTTAGTTATATGTAGGGGAATTGATTGTGGGATGGAATATAAGGCTCTTTTTACTTCTTTACCTCATGCCCTTCTGATCTGAGTCATCTTATCTTTCCTACGGGGTTAAGGAACTAGGCTTTCTCTTCTTTCTATCAGGATCACGTGTTACTAATCAGTAGACCCATAAGATTGTTGGATTTAACCCTCAGTTCAGTTTCTACCTCTGTATGTTAACTATTGATCTTGAAACCTTGATGTTGTGCCTCTGAGTGGTTATGCCACCATTTTTGTAGCATGTCTCCAATCTTTTTGAGCATTTACAGTCCCCATGCTGTCCGAGTCATCCCAGGTTTCTAAAATAGTCTGATGCATTTGCAGATCCCCCTTTCCGTTTCCGATGTTTCTTTAGGCAAGGTTAATCACACTAACTGCTGAGTTGAGGTACTCTATGGCCTCGACATATATGTTGGAGTTATTATTATGACCCTAGGTTTCTTAGAGTGCCATCTAGTAATCTAGACATGATTTGTGTCCTAGTGTGATGATTCTGGCCTTTATTCTCGAAAGCATCCCGTGATGCCATTTAGTTAGTAGGTATTCTACTCCTGGGTTATGAACCCGAGATTCACCCCACTTACCTCATGTTGATAGTGTTTGCTAGTTCCTTTAGGAAATTAGTAACCTTTGCATTAGTCCTCGAGGTCTGTGGTATTCCCTTCTTCCAAATACTATGAACCACTTACGGCAGATGTTTGTTGGATAAAAGATCACAACAAAAGTGCTCGATGAGTTCTCGATTCTATGTTGTGACCCTGCCAGTCCTACCTCTCTGCATGAATTGTCTGGAAGAAATATGTTGAACTCGTTCGACATCCTAATCCATGCATCCACAACTCAGGAAATCATATGTTCTTTTCAGTTGTCCCTCTTAGTTGTCCTCTGACCCTCGTCTATCAATTGATAGTCAAGAGTAGTTGTGCACTCGAGCTCATCGATGCCTATTACTCTTGTGGTCCGGCAAGCCATTCTATTCCGGAATGACTAGGAGAAACAAACTCCAGTACCTCATCCATATCTAGGATTGGGTCAAAGTAGTTGTATCTCGCAGATCAAAATGCCAACCCAGCTTTTGTTCTGTTCTACCTTGGAGTATTACCATCTTTTATATCGGGACTATTATAGGAATTGCACACCATCTTATGAACTCTTGGTACAGTGATACTTCTTGCCATCATTGTTCATTCCTCGTTTTCCGTGTTATTGTAACCGGAATGCCGACAAGTGAATCGTGGTGTGTGAAATCAATAATTCTAGCAACTCCGTTGCTTGGTAGTTAAATGGACGATAACCTCATTCTTAGCGTGTTGATTATTGCATCGTCACCCTAAGGTTGATTGTGCTACCTAGTCCCTATTTCCGATGCACTCTTTTCGGTCGTTGAGTTAGGATTTTGTCAATCCCTCGCTCATTTGATCATATCGTCTTGCCCTGAAAAGCAAGATTGCTCTCGAGCTTAGTAACATACCGGTGGTTCGTGATTTTCTGATTATCTTCTCGGAAGTATCACCAGGTCGTCACCTGACCGCTATGTTGAGTTCGTGATCAAGTTGGTTTCTTATAAACCACCCTTTCTCCAAGAATCTGTGTTGGGTACCCCTGAGCTAGTTGGTTAAGCTGAAAACAACTTGGAGAGTTGGAAGGTAAAAGCTTGTCCGACTCAGTTCATTCCAAAGGGAGTTCTTTGTGTGTGTGTGTGTGTGTGTGTGTGTGTGTGTGTGTGTGTGTGTTGAAGAAAGATGATATCTTCATTGATTAATCCTCGTGGTAAACTGTTGGACCTATTGTCTTATTCAATCTCTGATTTGAGTATGGGCTATCGTCAAATCAAATCAGAACCAACAATATTCTTAATGTTGTCTTACTCGTGGCTGATCCCTCGAGCATACACCATTATATCTCTTGGGTCTGACCAATGCTATCACTTGTTCACATAATTATGGAATTCCACTTACATGGAAACCTAGATGAATTGTTGTTGAACCCATCAGCAACATTTTTATCTTCTCCATGATTCGTGCAGAACATCTAGTTAGTATTGCGAATTTTTATAAGCATTATCTTCATGACCCGTTCATGAAGTATATGTTCGGATGAAAGAAGTGACTTCCTCTAATTCATGTGCATTTGATGCTAGTTGCTGCCGTGAATTTGAGAAAGCATGTTTTTACCTCCTCTGGAATCAACCCAAGTCAGTTATGCACATGCGAAGTATTCTGTGGTCTGTTAGACTGATCATCTTCATTCCATATGAATTCCGTAGCACACTAAGCCACTGACTGACTTGTTCAAGAGAAAGGAGTTGTTGTGCTATCCTAGGTCATGCACAAGATTCCGTTATCCTCAATGATGGTTCCCCACCGGAACTCGGTAGTGTTTTATTATAAGACTACTATGTGGTCATGCTTGTCTGCGACAGCATGTTCACATGTATGTAGCAGAAACGGTTTATGTTTGGAGTTTTCTACCGTAGTTCATTCCCCGAGATTCTCGCAACGCCGTCTCATCGATTTGTGTTGCAAACTTCCATTTTTCTTTCTAGACTTGATGAGTCTAGAATATCCCGACACCAGCCAGATCTGAATCGCAGGCAGATATGATGGTTGGAACGTTTTCCCAAGAACTATAATATTGGTCTCTTTGTAACCCGGTAAAATGGATGTCATGGCCAACATATCTAGCCGGAAGACCCATTATTGTAGGCTCTTGATTGAGAAAGTTGGCTACCTCCCCATAAGGATTTCGTGGGATTTACTCCCTAGTTGACCCTTATGGATTTTTGAGATCCCGAAGTCCGACCTTTTACTTGATGTTCTAGATATCAAACCATATCTATGAATGGATTACGCTAGCACATCAAGGAGAACATTAGAAGCGGAGTGCTAAATGTCTCTCGGTCAATCATCCAGATTTTGTTTCCTTGGCTCTGCTAAGGTGAAATCTGAGAAGGTGTTATCTTCTTTTGCATCTGCATCATCCATCACCATTCATCATGGTAGTAAGTTGTGTTGCCAGGATCCTTGACACGGATATTGGTAAAACCTTGATGATTATGGAAATGATCAAGTTCTTGAGAGCACGCACAAGCACTAGGTGTTATCATCGTCATAACTAGGATTGCTCCTAGCTTCCTCGGTTATGCTATAAATTTTCAAACAGTGGACTCACTCTCTGTTGTTGAGTTTCTTCCCAGTTACAGAATCATTCCCAGCATTTGTGTTTTGTTCCCAGCTTGCACCGTCATTGTGCCATCCTACCTTGGGTCTCATCCATCTCCGATGATAAGCAAAATCAACCCTTGTGTTGTCTTCAACAAGGTAATCCACATCATCCATACTGGTCGGGGTATGTCATTCCACCGAACTCCTCCAAATGATCGATTTTGATTTGCCTTAAGCTGGTATAAAGAATTTCAATGATCTCGGAATCAAAGGTAATTCTTTTTTCCACTTAAGGGGATATTTCTACGAGTCACCCTCCTCCAAGATGTCTTGTTATGGTATCATGGCAACCCAACTCCTCGCTACGTTGACAACCGTTCACCACCTTCTTAAGCGTGAAATTATTGTCTACCTAGTGAACCTTCGTCATCTGCTTCATTCCATTCCTCTAGATGTGTGCTTCGCGTCTCAGCTCGTGAGATGTTTCTATGTCTCAATCCGTGAGTGGATCCTGAGTTGCTCGATCTTCGAGAAGATCAATCCTTCTAGAGTTTCTTTTTCCTCTCGTTGTCATGTTGGTAGGAGTTCCTGGAGCAAGACATCGAGACAATGATGGTGATCGAATCAACGTTCATTTGAAGTGCAACCTGGATCGTGAAGATTGTGTTAGTTTGCGCTCCCCTTTCATCTTACCCTACGCTTGAATCTCGAGACAGGATTCTTGTTTAGTGGGAGTGAGTTGTCACATCCCTAGTTCTATTAATGCCTAGTGCTAGCATCTGGTGCTGCATCATGTTTAAATTTCAGTTAAACCTGAAATGGGGATTGCCTAAACCCTAGCATCAAAGGAATCCACTAGGTTCAACTAAAATATTCTCAGTGAATCCAAATGGCTTTCAAAAATGTTCATCATTTCTGGAAAATGCTGGAAACATTAACCAGAGGTGTTGCACCTTTTTCCATGTCATATTTGGGCTCTGGATTAAATCATATGCTATTTGCAATTGGGCATTTAAATGCTATATAATATTTTAAATGCTCAATTAATTCTGAACTTAAGTGAGGGTTGTTGGGAATATTCCAAAAAGAGCCCACAATTATTTTCAGGATTTTTGAAAATGTTTTGGTATTTTAAATAAAGCCCAGAAGTTACAGAAAAACAGAAAACAGAAAACAATTTAGAAAGGAGAGAGAGAGAGAACACCTACCTGGGCCACTTACCTGGTCGGCCCAGCTGGCAGCCCACCTGTGCGGCCCAGCCCACCTGGCCCCTCCCCTGTCGTCTTCCTCCCTGCCAGGAGGACGGGCGCGTGCCCGACGCGCGCGCACCGCCGTGCGGCCACCTCCACCCTACTTGCCTGCGTCCTCGACGCCTGGACGTCTCCAACGCCGCCACGCATGCCCCTGGAACCCCCTCGCACTCTCCCTCGCTCCTCCCCTCTCCTCTGTTTCTCTTTCGCGCACCCACCCGAGCGCAGCCGCAGCCGCCGCTCGGCGTAGCCATGGCCACCGGCCACCCCACGCCTCGCCGACGCGCCCAGAAGCTCTGCCACTTCGTCCTCCACCCCCCTCACCGAGCCACGCCCTGCCGGAAGCCCCCGAACGTCCTCACCGAGCTTGTCCCCAAACTCCCGACGACGAGATCGCCTCCGCCGCCCCGACCACTCCGGTTCTTCCCCGAGCTCGCCGTTCGCTTCCCTGCACTCGCCGTGAGCCACTGATCCTCTTTCCCCTCACCGTTCTCGCTCTCGTGCACTATAGCCACCGCACCTTTCTCACCCGCATGCGCCGCCGCTTGTGCTCGCCGCCGACGTATCTCCGGCCACCTAACGGTCCGGACGTCGTGCTCAGCTCCCTCTCCGCTCCGTGTAGAGTATGTAGGTGCCCCGCACGAGCCACCCTTCCCACCATAGCGTCGACCCCGAGCTCACCCGAGCTCCGGCGACCGCCAAGGTCGACGCCGGTGACGACTCCGGCCATCCCAGGCCCAGCCGCTGCCACCACTCGACGCGGACGAGTGCCCGCGTCCCGCAGATGCCCTCCACCGGCCATTTGGTCACCGGAGGAGGAATCCCGAGCCCCTTCGCCGTCTCTAGCCCTGCCGGCGACGAGCCCCGGGTCAACTCCGGCAAGTTTGACCCGGGTTGACCCAGTTGACCTCCCCTGGGTCCGGACAAGTGGGCCCAGAGCCCTGCTAATTTAGTTTAGTGCTAATTAACTTTAAGTTAACCAGCTAAGTCACTGACATGTGGGCCCACGCCCTAATTAACTTAGGTTAGCATTTAACTTAGCACTAATTAACTCCGTCATTAGCTGTGACACTGACACGCGGACCCCACTGGTCAGGTTTGACCCTGGTCAACTCGGTTGACCTGCTGACGTCATGATGGTGTCATGCCGACGCAGTAAATCTATTTCTGGATTTAGCTTAATTTTAAATAATCCAGAAATTGTAGAAAATGCTCTAAACTTCTAAAATTCATAGAAATTTAACCGTAACTCAGAATGAAATAATTTATATATGAAAAATGATCAGAAAAATCCAATCTATCCATCTATACTGGTTTCGTGTATGTTAGAACAACTTATGAGTACTGTTTAGGACAAATAATATAAATGGCATTTGAATATCCACATATGGGGTTTGAATTTGAATCTTGGATTCAAACCAACTCCATTTAATCTGTTGTAGTTGCATTAGGCCAACACACTCATTATGCCATGTCATGATCATGCATCATATTGTGCATTGCATTGATTGTGTTTCTTCTTTGTTTGTCGGTGCTTGTCCCCTCTCAGTAGACGTGTACCAACGATGTGATCGATGACACCGATGAAGAGCTATACTATCTTCAGAAGTGCCAGGCAAGCAAAATCCCCTTGTTCATTCCGATACAATCCCACTCTCTCGCTCCTGCTCTCTTTTACTACATTAAGACAACAACGATTCATCTGTTACTTGCTGCGGTAGTTGAACCCCTTTATCCTCTGCATGACCTGTCATTGCCATAGTAAATAGATGAAACCTACTAGCATGAGTAGGAGTTGTTTGAGCCCTGTTGTGCCTACTCATTCATGTTTTTTTGTCATGCCTGCTACTTCTTAGAGTTGAGTCAAGTCTAATTCATCGGGGATGAATCAGAGGTGTGTGAACATGTCCTACTGTGTATGAGCTAAGTGTGTGAACACGATTTGGTAAAGGTAGCGGTGAGAGGCCATGTAGGAGTACATGGTGGGTTGTCTCATTGAAGCCGTCCTTAGGAACTGAGTTCTATGTTTGTGATCCATGAAACAGCTACTACCATGCATTGGGCCCTGAAATATGACCCCGCTCGACTTCTTAATCACCCTTGTCCTCTGCCCAGGAGTTGCAAGTAGTTTCTGGTGTTTGTAGTATGCTGGAGGCCGTGCGCAGCGCTGACCAGAGGGGTGGGCTGTGATGCGGTAGGCACGTGGCTGGGTATACTGGGCGCCCGTTTGGTGTCACGGAACCCTGTACACATCGTTCGGGGCCGTATGTGGAAACCTCGGCCGGACTCCCTGCGGATGGAACCTGAATAGGCGATAAACTTGGACTAGAGACTTGAGTGTTTAGGTAGGTCATGGTCTACACCCACGTCGGCTTTCGCTTGAAGTCTGCCGAGCACATGTCGTGTGCAGACGCTAAGTGGTGGAAACATGTATGAAGAAGTAGACCCCTGTAGGGTTAACATCATCTATTCGAATAGCCGTATCCGCGGTAAAGGACTTTTGGGTTGCCTATAACAGTTCATAGACAAGTGAAATTGGATACTTTAAAATACGCAAGATAAGCGTGAGTGCTATGGATGGCGTTCTCGTAGGGAGACGGGAGTGGGTCCATAGTGGTGTATTGGTTGGTGAATATGTGGACTCGTGTGCACCACCTCAAAGAGTTACTCGCAGTCATAGTTCAGGATAGCCACCGAGTCAAAGCTGGCTTGCTGCAGTTGAACCCCACCGACCCCTTGTTGATAATGATGCATATGTAGTTAGATCCGATGTAAGTCTTGCTGGGTACATTTGTACTCACGTTTGCCTATTTATGTTTTTGCAGAGAGACTTCAGTCTCACTAGTAGATCCGCATGGACTTTGACGTTTAGCTTGTTATCTCAGCTACAATCTTGTGCCCTCGGCAGGATCTTGTAGATAGTCAGGCTTCTCAGCCTTTTTCCTTTGTAGATGTCTGTACTCAGACATGTTAAGCTTCCGCTTGTGCTTTGACTTGTATGCTCTGAATGTTGGGTCATGAGACCCATGTTTGTAATATCTCGCTCATCGGAGCCTAATGAATAAATACTCTAGTTGTAGAGTCATGTTGTGATACATGTTGTATTTGCACATATCGAGCATATTGTGTGTATGTGATTGAAATGCTTGGTATGTGTGGGATCTGACTATCTAGTTGTTTATCCTTGGTAGCCTCTCTTACTGGGAAATGTCTCCTGGTGCTTCCACTGAGCCTTGGTAGCTTGCTACTGCTCCGGAACACTTAGGCTGGCCGGCATGTGTCCTTCTTCGTTTCTGTGTCTGTCCCTTCGGGGAAATGTCACGCGGTGTCTACCAGAGTCCTGTTAGCCTGCTACAGCCCGGTTTACCGGAGTCCTGCTAGCCCAGTTGCTACAGCCCGAATTCACTCGCTGATGACCGACACGTTCGATGCTGGGTCATGGATGCCTGTCCCTGTAAGTCTGTGCCACTTTGGGTTTACGACTAGCCATGTCAGCCCGGGCTCCTTATCATATGGATGCTAGCGACACTATCATATACGTGTGCCAAAAGGCGCAAACGCTCCCGGGCAAAGGTAAGGCGACACCCGTGGGAATACCGTGTGTGAGGCCGCAAAGTGATATGAGGTGTTACATGCTATATTGAGTCGGGGTCTTGACAGCTTGCGAGCCATATCCGACCCGGAAGATGCGGGGATGGATTTCGCCTTGCCTCCTCGACCACGACCTGGAAACGGAGCCGGCCGCGGCCAGGAGTCCTCCACGAGTGCCCCAATCTCTGCTGAGTCATCGGTGCCTGCTGCGTGCGACCCGCTTTAAGCCATCAGCTTGCCGTCTCCTTCACTGGTGTTGCCTCCAAGCCGCCACCGTGAGCCGCACCCTCGCTTTAAGTCGCCGGCATGTTGAGCCGCCGCTTCGCACCTGTCCGAGCTGCCGCGGGCTTGCTTCGGCCGCCGCTGGTTCGTCTGGTTCTAAGGTGGAATGTTGATGATACTCACAAGGCGTCATTCGGTCAAATTGATTTGGTGCTGATCCAGTGTCAGCACCATTATTACATTCACCCAATGTATTTTATGGGTATGGACACGAGCGAAGAACCAAGGACCAAGGGGTTTGATTGAGTAAAAAACGAAGAATGGTTTGATCTGCATGTCGAAGCTTGGTTTGCTTGTTTTGCAGCCATCTGACAAAAATATCAGGTGCTATCTTCAAACACTTTTTTCCTCCGACAACAAACTACTCTGCTATGTGGTATATTTTCACAGGACCATTATTCATTACAACGGTGTCGCAAAGGGGCGTGCGCCAATAATATTTTTGGACTAGCACGTTCACGACGTGCTGCTGGACGGATACATGCGCAAATCGCCGCCCCCGCTACATCAACACACACGACTGACTCTCTCGTCCGCACTGGCTTACAACGCTGCTGCCAACTCTCTCATCCGCACCGGCTTACAACGCCACTGCCGGCTAATCCGCCTGGATCGGCTTATAACGCCGTGGCCGGTTCATCTGTCCGCTTCTGCGGCTGGTTCACCCGTGATTGATGTCAGCTTCATCCGGTGATCATCAAGTCCGTGATGGATAATTTCTAACCTAACATATCAGGACAATTATTTCAAAGTGGCGTTGTATCGCGGATGATTGTTCTCGCCGTGCCGCTCAATAGAAGCGCCTAAATTGCCGCTCTTGCGGACCAATTTATATCAGTATATCAGGGTCACACCCGCTCATGCAAGTTGTCCAATGGACGTATACAAACCGCCGCCATGTGGTCCGGTCTATATTATCAGCCGCCGCCCACACCTGTATGTATGAGTTGTTTATTGAGTATGAGCAAGTCACAGCTTGGGTAGCCCGGTTTTTCTTTCAACAAAATGGAGGCAAATTATCATATACTATCAACCGTCGTCTGCACTGGGTGGCCCAATGGGCAGGCGCACAAGTCGCTGCCACTATAGTTTGGTTAACTTCAAATAGCCAGTTGGAAGGAACCATTGGTCGAGTTGCTGACACGGCTCATACGGGATCATTTATGACCCTCCGCAGTCACCTCAACCTTCTGTGGATTCACATCGTGCTATCAACACCAATGATATACAACTTATGCCGGTTTATATCACGATCAAATATGGAGAATCTCAAGCCAACTCCTCGAGTCACCTTGAGACTCGGGGGCTACAATGATATGACTCAGCAAATGTTGTCGGTTTTCAGTGAATTCAAGAACCCCAGGACATTGGAGGGAAAGATAACCCGGTCTCGGAGGCTACTACCATATTGATGAAAGTATAAAGGCCGTCAAAAAATTTCCGGTTCAAAAGGAAGAATGCCTGTTTAAAATCCGGTTCAAGGGAAGTCTGTCTCCCACAAAGCTCTGAAGCTCTCAAATCCGGTTTAAGAATTTCTAGTTCAAAAAGAATTAATTTCTCGCAAGTTCGAGTTTAAAGGTCACCAGAAAATTTCCGACTGAAAATGAAGATTCCGGTTAAAGATCTGGTTCAAGGGAAAGATGCCTCCCATAAAGCTTTGAAGCTTTCAATATCCGGTTTAAAAATTCCGGCTCAAAAAAAAGAATTCATCTCTCGCAAGTTCGAGTTCTCAGAAAAATTAAAGGTTGTCAAAGAGAACTCACTACTAGGGAAAAGCCTAGCAGCAGCACTGGTTTTGGGCCTCTCAGTAGCGCGGGGACAGGCGCTACAGCTAACGTATAGCAGTAGCGCCTGTTGTCCCACGCTACTGCTATACATGAATACCTGTAGCGCTGTTTAGAAAAGGGCGCTACTGATATTATCTGCAGCGATGTTTACCGGGAAGCGCTACTGGTAACGCGGCGCTACTGCTAAATTTCCCGCCCTCGCTACTACTAGTTTTATTAGTTTTTTCCTGCATATTTGTTTTTGTATTTGTTTTGTATTTGAACAGGCTTTATACAATAATCTTTAGCATATCATACACATACAAATGTAATCATAGCATATACATACAATTAGTCTCATCAAATCATGTCATCATCATAATCATCATCCAACACAAAGTGGTCTCTCATCATCATCTCGAAAATAGCGATACAAGTCCTCAATTACTTGCAAATACATCATCATCCATCTAAACAATCGTATACGCGAGAAGAGCTATCACTTTGAGTACATGAGTTCGTATACCTCTCTCTCATTAGTGTGAACCTAAACTAACTACTGCCTGTCGCTCGGAAATCGGAAACCGGTAACACCTGGGCCTGACACTCCGGCCACTCGTCGTATATATACTCCTGGCGTAGCACTTCTTCGCCATCGATGATCTATGCACTTGCATCATCACATGAGTCGATGATATGCAACATATATAGTTGAGCAACAGAAAGAGATAGACTTGGCAAAAATAGAAACAACATATCATAAGCATAAATAACAAAGTTCATCGTACCCAAAATGCCCTAACTAGAGTGATCTTCGTTAGTCGAGGAGGAGGACGGTTTAATTAGATCACAAATAAAGTTTCACTGCGCATAACTCAAAGTTTTGTCATACAGAAAGTATGGACTAAATAGACACATTGTCATATATCGACAATCACTCCAACATGCCGTGCCATCCATCGAGGTTCGGGAGATAGTCCCCGAGCTTAGTGAAAGGCTTCATGTCGAGACGCTGAGAGGCTATCCATGTTCGGACGTCTTCTCGCGACATTTGTCCTTCTTCGTAGAACATCCCTGTTTTTTGGACGACCTCCTTCATGATGATTTGGGCAAGTTCGCGCTGGATGTGATAGAACTCAGCTCGAAGTCGATGATCCTCGATATCTCCTACGTTCTTTCCCCATTGCAGAATATGGGCATCGCCGGATCTAGGTGACATGTGAAGGTTCTGGTGATCCCGTCTGTACTCCAGCATGTGGTGTAGGACATAGAATCCATCATTAATAGAATTGTTCGGTTGCTGGATGCAGCAGAAGTCGGTATTATGGTCGAAGGCGACCCTGCCGCCCCTTCTCTTCGTGTCCCTGACCTCTCCACCCCTTGCTTGGTAGTAAAACATAGCACTGTCGAGAACATCCTTCATGTGGGTGTAATCCTTTTTGGGAATGTTCTTCGACGAGTCCAAGTAAAGAGCGTGGCAGAATTGGGGGTATAGGATGATGAGGACGGCTTGCCCGCCGCTGCGCAAAATAAGTATACCTCAAATTACTTAGCCTCCACCGTGCAAATGAATGATTGAAATCGAAGGAAGGATAGCAGCGCGGATGACTTACAGGGGATGATAAGGCACGAGAATCGCCCCCTTGTCCTTATTGGCGAGCATGAAATTGACGATGTATTCCCTCGCATATACACGGTGCTCCGCGCAGACTCCCAAGAAGCCCTCGTGCATGTAGTACGGGTCAGCGACACAGATATGAGATATCTGCTCAACCCCGATGATGTAGTTCATGTGCAAGGCATAAAGGCGGACAAACGTAAAATCCAGCTTCTTCACGTGAAACATGTCGAATATGTAATCGAATCGGAGGAAGAACTTATCCGTGGGGAAGCTGTCGACGTACGACATTTCCCGCGGAACGTTAACCACGTAGAGTGGGTATCTTGGATCTGTCGAGGCAATGAGGCCTTTCTCTACCCGCAGCACATCGTCATGAAGTCTCCTTAGATCGTCGAATCTGGCCTGTAGCGCTGTTGTAGGTAGGATTGGTTGACCGGGGATATGCCATTTATCCGCATCGGGGATATCTATACTGTCCTGAAGCCGAGGCTGCTGAGGCGGCTGGATCATAGAATCAGCTTTTTTGCCTTTCCTCGCTCTCTTTCTAGACTTCTTTACTACCGGAAGGTCGTCCATAATACCTTGAGACGGCAATTCAGGCACCGACTCATGACGCTCAAACCCTGAGGAGGCGCGGGTATAGACATACTATTCAGCGCCACCGTCGTCCTCATCCTCATCCATGGCGATGTCATCAGCAACTAATGGAGCCTCCTCCTTACCCCGTCCGCTATCACCCAACCCGACACCCGACGCTAATTGGGTAGGTTGGTTGTTGATGTTCATACCTTGCTGAGGCTGCGTGCTCGTGGGTGTGCTCTCGACCGCCTCCAGACAAAGCAGACTCTTTGGCCACAACAGGACCCACCCATTGCAACAATCACCAAGCCGCAGCGGTGTCTCCTCGTCATCCACCAGTAGTGTTGGAGGAGGAAAATTCTTGTGGCCTGGTTCGACACTGGCCACGGAAACCTTGAAGACGTTCGGGGGGATCGGCCGGCTGTGGAACAATGGTTCCTTCGGCTCCGTTATCGTCGCCTTCCCCACATCCACCTTCTGGTCGCCGATGGTGTACAATATGGTGCACGGGGTTTCGTCGGCCTGCAAAGAAAAGTCTGCGACGTGAGACATCCGAAAGGCAATGAAAACAGGAGATTATACATTTATATTGAAGGGGGCCGGTGTGACAGATACCGTCAGGGCATCGAGCTCAGCCAAAGACGAAGCACCGCCGAGAACGGCTGGTGCGGGAGCCGGTGCGGGAGCAGGTGCTCCCAAGAAGTCAGCAAGGGGAAAGTCCTCTGCATTTTTTTCTGGATTTTGCCTTGTCCAAGTGAAAACGCCCGTCACCAAGGAAGTAGACAAATCTGCAACCACCTGTTTTGCGGCAGCTACCGCTGTTGCGACTGTCTGAGTTGATTTCTTCTCAACCGCAATCTCAACCTTCTTGTCGATCTTTTCTTCAGTTAACCTCTATCTTTCCTTTATCTCCTCCGTGGTCTCACGGTAGTACTTCTTCCACGTGGCACCGTCTCCGACACCTGCACGTGTCCATACGACGGTCGAGTATCCACCGGTTGTCGTTTCAATATGTTCAACGCCCGGTTGAATGGAGTGTCCCACTTGGGCCTCGCCAATGCCTAAGACGGCGAGTCGCTTTCGGCCACAATCCGATGCTGCTCTCTCTGCAAAAGGCACAAGGATCATTTACAAATATGACTAACGTGTGCAGTCAAATTGATCAGAACCTAAAATTACCAGCAGTCTCATGAACTCCGTAATGACCGGTGTTGTCTTGTAAACCTTCTTCACTGGGTCCCAATGGTGTCGGGCCCTCAGGACGTCACGCTCCTGCGGGACGGTGAAATCTGCCAAGGGGTCTGGGATGCCCAGACTCGCGGCTTCCGCGTCCTCCTTGGCCCATTTGGACCTCTTTCCGCCGTAACCACGGCTTCCGAGGTGGTGGCGCCCAATGTTCCTCTCTTGAAGCCCCTTCATGTACTTAGACTTGTTTTTGGCAGCTTCGGCCTCGCAAGCCTCCTTGAATATTTGAAACTGGTCTTCCGTGATTGTCGGATTATCCTTTACAATCTCAGAGTAGGGTTCCTTCTTGTCGATGATCCTTGCTTTCACTCGAGTTTTCCAGGCGGCCAACGCGTCGCTAAACTTGGTCATGGCGTGTTTGTTTAACTTCTTCATTGCCGGGTCCTCGTCTGGATCTTCATAATCCTTCTCATTCCGGCCCGGGAACAAGAATATCTGGTGAAACTTCTTTAGGAGGGAGCTCCTCATATTTTCTATCTTCTGTAGTTTCTCATCGTTGAAGGTGGTGGTTGTTCGTACGATGCAGCCTATTCGATTGTTCTAGCATCGACGCGCTTCCTCGGGCGCCTTTGGCTCAAAAATGTCGTCGTCCACCTTCGTGACCACCAGTCTAGTAGTCCTGAGGTTGTTAGGAAGCCGTTGCCTCTTTTCTTTCGGTTCTACACCGGCTACGCTCCCCGAGGCAGCACCGGTCTCAGTCTCAGTGCCGGTCCCGATGCCGGTCTAAGTCTCAGCGCCGGTCTCAGTCTCAGCACCGGTCTGCGTGTCGGTCTTAGTCCCCGGTGCCACCGGTGGGCCCAGCAACAACATCGGTTGAATGTTGGTAAGGCTAAAAAAATCGTCTGCCGCCCGGTAGACGTCGACGCAATCACCAGAACCATGTCCTTCATCGTTGCTAGCCATGTTTCCTATGATTAAATCTAGTTAATTAATTCTAGACCTAATAAAATGAATAATGACATAAAAAGGCCTATTATTTTGCAGGAATGTTGACTCCTTCCTGGTGCGGCAAATCCCGGGCACTCGATATGTCCTAGTTTGTAGCACAAGTCATGCCGAAATTCACGGAAAATTTCGGCATGACCATTGCTAAAAAGTGGACAAATCGAGAACCTGAAATTTGCCGGAACAGAAATGAATCAACATTCCGGCAAAACATAGGCCACTCAGCATCATTCACTAGAAACAACAAAGCCACTTGGGCACAATCGAACCACTTCAATGAAAAGATATAACATGACCACTTCAATGAAAAGATATAATCCACAATAAAAGTCTAGGAAGGGATCATCTTTAAAATAAAATTTGCCTAAATTCTTTTCCTTCAAAAATAGTGGTCTTTTCAAAAATCAAAAACCTTTGCAAAATGACCTCACTAAACACTTCTCTGCCTAGGACAAAACCCAAATTATGTTGATCTAGCTATTCCTCTCTCTCACACAAACACACATTATTATCTCTAACCCTTCTCTGCCTAGGATAGAACCCAATTAAATTGCAAAGGAACTCCATTTCTCTAACCCTTCTGACCTAATGCTCTAAAATAAAATTTTCCTCTAACCTAACCAACCTACTTAACCTAGCTTGTTAATCCAACGAACCTAATTAACCTACCTATTTAACCTAGTTAGTTAATCTAGTTTACCTAGACAATTAACCTAATTAAACTAGTTAACGCAGCTAGTTCTCTGTGAAAGCCCTAAATAAATTTTTGCACTAATTAACCTAGATAATTAACCTAATTAAACTAGTTAACCTGACTAGTTCTCTGTCAAAGCCCTAACTAATTTTTGCACTAACCTAGATAATTAACCTAATTAAACTAGTTAACCTAACTACTTCTCTGTCGAAGCCCTAACTAAATTTTTACCCTAACCTAGATAATTAAGCTAATTAAACTAGCTAACCTATGCATGAGAGAGATAGGAGGGGTGGGGGCTTATAGAGGATGGCTCCGGTGGTGGCAAGGGAGGCAGGGGCGTCTCCGGTGACGGCAAGGGAGGCAGTTGTGGCGAGGGAGGATCCGGTAGCATCAACGGCGGCTCCGGTGGCGTTGATGAGGCCGCGCGGCTCCGTGGCGTTGGGGGCGGCTCCGGTGGCGTCGACGGCGCACAGCTCTGGTGGCGGCGACGTCGGCAGGAGACGGCGGTGAAGTGGGGCGACAGCAAATCGGGGAGACGGCGGCGGGGTGGGTCGAGGGATTTGGGGAGAAGTGGTGGCCGGCGGGAAACGGTTTTTTGGTTAAGTCAAACCTAGCGGTAGCGCGTTTCATAAAATGCGTTGCTGCTATAGCTATGTAATTTTCTTCCATTTTTTTAATTTCCTTTTCTGTTTCTATAGCGGGGGTCTAGGACACGCGCTGCAGCTATGTTAGCTATAGCGCCTCTTACAAACACACGCTACTGCTATGCCTTCCTCCGTTTTTTCGCTTTTTCATTTATTTTGCTTTACATTTTATTTTTTTCCTTTCTCCTTTTTCTATTTCTTTCATTTTCATTTACTTTTCTATTTGTTTTTCATCTTATTTTATTTCCATTAATAGTAGCGCTCTTCCTAGGAAACGCGCTACTACTTATGCCCTAGCGGTAGCGCGCTTCTTCCAAGCCCGCTACTGCTATGCGTAGCCTATCATTCTACCAATGGGAATATTAGTAGTAGCGCTTTTGCCGCTACACGCTCTACTGCTAAGATTGTATCTGTAGCGCGTTTTTTTCTCAATTGCTACTGCTATCTAGCACTAGCGCCCTTTTTTTGACCCGCGTTGTTGCTAAATTTCTGCGTATAAGGTTTTCCCTAGTAGTGACTTGCTGCCGTGATGCGCGGTTCAAACATGGGTATCATACCTTATTGGTTTATCATATGGTTGTTCACAGCTATGACTGCCCTATTAATATGGCTATCAAGCCAATGTTATCATAAGAGCGCAGCTCTGGTTACTTCGGTAATCCGGCTATCAAGCCAATATTGTCATAAGGGGCCAAAGAGAGTCTGCCGCACAGCACAGCTCAAACATGGGTATCCCTTGAGCACAACTCACAGTATCACTTGGGGGCTATGTTCGAACCATAGTCACACCTCTTAATAGGCATAAGGGCCACCAGGGAAATCATTTGGGGGCTTGGTCGTATTCGAACCATAGCTACACCTCTTGATAGGCATAAGGCCACCAGGGAAACACTACTAGGGAAAAGCCTATACACAGAATCTTAGCAGCAGCGCGGCTCAAAAAGGAGCGCTGCTGCTAATTAGTAGTAGCGCGTGTGCGAGAAACACGCTGCTGATAGGTTTTTAGCAGTAGCGCGCTCGTTGTAAACCGCGCTGCTAAAAATATCGACCGGCGGTGTTCACCTAACTCCATTTAGCAGTAGCGCGGTGGTGCGAACCGCGCTACTGCTACGGATGTAGTAGTAGCATGCTTTTTCTGAGATCGCTGCTGCTAAATTTCAAATTGGCACACTTTTTTGTCCCTGTTAGCAGTAGCGATGTCGCCCAAAGCGCGCTGCTGCTAATTCCTTAGCAGCAGCGCGTTTTAGCTCCCGCGCTACTGCTAACCCGCACCAACCCACCACCTTTTCCCCACCCGTCCCTCCCCTCCCCCTCCTCTCTTCCCTTCCCCCTACCTCCCCCACATGCTCCCACTCTCACTCTTCTTCTTCCTCAATACTTCTCCCCCATTACTCTCTCTCTTCTATCGACCTTTATCTCTCTTCATTGCTCCTACCTAACTACACCACCTCCATTAATGCATCTCCTTTCTATTTTTCCTTTCCCCTCCACTAGTTGTAGTTGTCTCCTCCCAAATTAGGTAGCTAGGTAGATGTAGGATTTAGTAAAGTGACCTATTTGCCCCCTAACTAGATCTATCTTTGTCAAGAGCTTTGTGCACTTTTGACCTCCCTACAACATCATCTCCACCGTGTGCTCGATCTCGATCGAGATAGAGGTGATGAAAATTTCATGCTTTTGCAAAACGGAAATATGTTTATGTGTGTGTGGTATGTTTGTGGAAATTGTGTGTGTGGCATGAGTTGATGCCAAATTGTGCTTTTGAGTTGCCTATGTTTTTCCGAAATGTCGATTTATTTCCGTTTCGGCGAATTCCGGGCAAACTCTAGATCCATATATGTCCTATTTTTAGGGAAGGTCATGCCGAATTTTTGTATGATTTTGATGCATGCATGCATTTTTATAATCAATTTGTTTATTATTACCGTGCAGAGTTGACGATGGTCAGTGGAACGATGGTGGACAGGTGGTTGCGCTCGGCGGTGCAGGACATGAAAGAAAATAACTACACAGAGGTTTTATGTCAGTGTCGAAAATGCAAAGAATAGTTTGGCTCGACCCCCATGACGATGGTCATGTCGAAGCGCACCTGCTCATGACTGGTTTCATGGATGGATATACTCGGTGGATAATTGAAGATGAGGATGACGATGTTGAGGATGCCGACGGGGCAGGCAATGATGACACGGGGCAAGACGAAGAGATGATCGATAATGGCGGTGGGGAAGAGGCCGGACATGGTGGCGGAGAAGGGGCCGGACATGGCAGAGGAGAAGGGGCCAGACATGGCGGCGGAGAGAACGACATGGACTCCACGCAGCACAGTTCGTCGGTACTAAGTTCAATCGTGCGGGACCCTCATGTTCAAGCATTGCTTCGCAAGGAGACGAGTACTGAGGGAGCTACTTCTAGAGAGGAGGCTAAGCTGGAGCGTTTGGTGGTAGACTCGAACACTCCATTGTATGATGGTTGCAATCCTGAGGTGACCCGCTTGAGTTTCACGCTCCAACTCCTGAAGACGAAGGCTAAAAACAAATGGACCGAAACTAGCCTCGATGAGCATCTCAAGTACCTAAAGGATGTTCTTCCCGCGGGTAATCCACGTCCTACTAGTGTTGATGAGGCCAAGAAGATCGTGTGCCCTCTTGATCTGCCACACGTTAGATACCATGCATGCATCAACGATTGCATAATTTATCGGAAGGAGCACGCGGAAAAAAAAGCCGCCCGGTGTGCAATGCTTCTCGATACAAGAAGGCCGGGAAGAAATGTCCCTAGAAAGTTGTATGGTACTTATCGATCACTCCCCGTCTCTAGAGGTATTTTGTAGATCCCAAGGAAGCAAAGCTAATGCGCTGGCACGCGGAGAGGAAGAAGCCCGATGATGGAGATGATCCGAAGCTGAGACACGTGAAGGATGGAAGCCAGTGGAGAGCGTTGAACAGCTTCTATCGGTATTTTGAATGTGATGCAAGGAACATCATGCTCGGCACGTGTACCGATGGCATGAATCCATTTGGCAACCAGAACACCAACCATAGCGCATGGCCCGTGTTTATATGGATGTACAACCTCCCCCCTGGTTGTGCATGAAATCGAAGTACATTCACATGAGCATGCTTATTCAAGGGCCGAAACAACCAGGAAATAATATTAATTTGTATCTGGGGCTACTTCAAGAGGAGTTAGACACGTTATGGAAAACACCGGCCAAGACATGGGACGCCAGCAAAGGTGAGTATTTCAACATGAGAGTCGCGCTGATCACGACAGTGCAAGCCTATCTCGGTTACGGATATGTGGCAGGCCAGGTGTGCCATGGATATTGCGGATCCACGCGGTGCATGGATGATACGACGTCTCAGCAGCTAACGTCAAGGAAAGATGGCGGGTCTGGGAAAATCGTGTACATGGGGCATCGAAGATGGCTTGAACAGGACGACCCGTGGAGAAACCGTGGAGATCTATTCAATGGTCACGCTGAGCATCGAGGACCTCCACGTAAGCAGAGCGGTGCCGAAATCGATGAGCTGTTGAAAAAATGGAAGGAGGGCCCCGCGCCGGGAAAGATGATGAGAAAGGCGCCGGAGCCGCTGCTGAAGGTATGGAAGATGAGGTCTGTGTTCTGGGACTTGGAGTACTGGCACAAACTCGATACACCTCATTGCCTTGATCAAATGCATATCTGTAAGAATGTCCTTGAGAGCTTGCTCGCAACACTGATGAACATGCCGGATAAGACCAAGGATGGGCCGAAGGCAAGAAAAGACTTGCAAGATTTGAAAATTAGGGAAGATCTGCACATGCCGCCCCGTAAAATGTCAAACGAGACAGAGACGGAGACAGAGGCACCGGAGAAGAAGGGAAAGAAAATAAAGAAAGAGGATTATTGCCCCCCTTCTTGCTTCACCTTAAGTCAGGCTGAGATCAATGCCTTCTTTAAGTGCCTTACCGGAGTCAAAGTTTTTCCGGTTACTGTGGCAAGATAAGCAGATATCTAGACACAGACAAGAAAAGGTTCAGCGGGATGAAGTCTCATGACTGTCATGTGATGATGACGCAGATACTACCTGTTTCCCTTAGAGGGATAATGGACAAGCACGTCCGTGACACGCTTATTGGTCTCTGCAACTTTTTCGACGTCATCTCTCAAAAGTCGATCAGTGTGAAGCAGCTCCTAAGGCTACATAAAGAGATCGTTGTGATACTGAATGAGCTTGAGATGTACTTCCCGCCCGCGTTCTTTGATGTGATGGTGCATCTGTGTGTCCATATTGTGGATGACATAATAGACCTGGGGCCGTCATTCCTGCACAACATGATGCCGTTTGAGAGGATGAATGGGATCATCAAAGGATTCGTTCGTCACATGTCCCGTCCGGATGGAAGCATCGTCCAGGGCTATTTGGCACAAGAGTGCATCTCTTTCTGTGAGAATTTTCTATATGGCGCAGACCAGCCGCCTGGTGTTAGTGTTGGTTTGCCCGTTAACAAGCACGATGGGAGGCTCGAAGGAGATGGTCACTGCAACGGTCGCAGGGAACTGCACGTGGCATACTCAGATCGACACAGCAACTTTGACAGAGCAAACTTGGTAGTGCCGCAACACCTAGACGAGGTAGATCCTTTCGTGGCACTGCACAAAGAAATTATCGCAAAGAAGTATCGTGACCGGGGGGTATGCAGGATGGACGCCGAAGTTACTAGAGAGCACAACTCCACTTTCCTGCATTGGTTCAAAGAGCATATTATTGCTAATCCCCCGGAGGAGGGCTCTAAGGACGGATTGGTCATATACGCCTTAGCACATGGCCCCTCGCCCAACCTCGTAACCTATCAGGCAAATGATATCAATGGATACACGTTCTACACGGAGGCCAAAGATATGGACAGTGATGATCAGAACTCAGGGGTGACGATGGAATGCATGACCGGCAGCGACAACAACGCAACTGAATGATTTTATGGAAGGGTCGAGGAGATCTGGGAGCTTGACTACTCTGGACAGCACAACACGACGATGTTCCGTGTCAGATGGGCTAAGAATGTCGAAAGAGAAAGCCGGATTTTCACTACCATGACTATACCCGACGCCAAGAGCGCTACCGTGAACGCTATCGCAAAAAACGAGCCATGGGTACATGCTAAGCACATGACACAATGCTTCTTCATAACTGACTCGCGCAATCCCAGCCGTGTTGTCGTGAGGAGAGGCAAAAGGAACATCATTGGAATGGATGGAGACGCCAACAAGGAAGACTATGATTAGTACGGCAACCCAATGAGGAAAGATGACGATGATGATGAAGTATACGTCAAAAGAAAAATCAATACTACATTACCTAAGAAAAATCGTACTCCATGGAAAAGTAAAAGTCACAATGAGGGGCTCAATTATTCTTCGACGAACAAGAAGGGAAAGAAGCTGACTCAAAAACGAAAACGTCAGCGCTGATGAAACGTATGTTATCGGTCAAATGATGTAA
>NC_041386.1:704973339-704973890 GCF_002162155.2 Triticum dicoccoides | reverse complement strand
TTCCTATTTTATATACACACTTAGCCATTATTATGCATGGGTCCAATGATGTGTAATATATATGTTCCTAGTTTGCATACATATTTAACCGTCAAATGATGCAATATATATCGTGCTCCCTTCGTTCACTGCCCTCGGGAAATAAAAGTGGGATAAAATAAAGGAAAAGGAAAAGGAAAACTAGCAGTAGCGAAGGTAGTAGCAGCGCGTTTTGCCTAAACCGCTACAGCTACGGAAGTTAGTAGTAGCGAATTACGTATAAAGCGCTACAGCTACTGAAGGTAGTAGCAGCGCGTTTTGTCCAAATGCGCTACTGCTACGTCCACTTAACCCAAAATTCTCACTCGCCCTGCTTCATCCCGCCTTTTTCCCCCCATATCCCCACTCTCTCTTCCCCCCGTCGCACCACCACGCCTGACCCGGCCCCGGCGCTCGCCCCCGACTCCGGCGCCGGCGCTTGCTCCCGACCCCGGCGCTCGCCCCCGACCCGGCCCTCGCCCCCGACCCCGACCCCGGCGCTCTCCCCCGACCTGGCCCTCACCCCTGACCCC
>NC_041386.1:704963134-704973296 GCF_002162155.2 Triticum dicoccoides | reverse complement strand
TCCCTCCTCTCCCATCCCGGCCGTCGTCGGGCCTGCCTCCTCGCCCCTGCACCCTCTGTAAACCCCCCCCCCTCTCTCTCTGCTAGGGTTCTTCGGTTAATTTACTTAGGTTTTACTTAGGGCAGTATGTTAATTAGGTTATCTATTTAGTTATAAATTTAGCTAGGTTTCAAAATTAGCTGAATTTATATGCAAATTTGAACTGGACATGTGATATGTGCATATGTCATGTTTTGGACATGTCATGTTTGGAAAATGATCCGAGTGGCCTATGTTACGCCGGAATGTTGATTCATTTCTGTTCCGGTGAATTTCAGGCGCTCAATATGTCCATTTTTTAGCAAAGGTCATGCTGAAATTTCCCGTGAATAAAGGCATGATTTGTGCTACATAGTTGGCATATCGAGTGCTGGCACATAGATTTCTTTTTATGTCATTTCTCATTTATTCATACTTTTAGAAATAAATGAGGACACTTAATCATAGGAAACATGTCAAACAACGAAGAAACTGGGCCTTCTGACCAAGATGCAGACGAGATGGATTATGAGGGTGAACAAGAGTACCTCGACTATTTTACTGCTAAGCAAGGTTTGCAGGTCGGCCTCGATGATGGTACTGACGCCGACATCGACACTGACGACGCCGGCACCGATGGCGGCACCAAGACCGGTGGGGAAGGTACTGGCGGGGAAGGTACCGGCCCCGATGCCGCTACCGAAAAGAGGAAGCACAAGAAGCAGAGGATACGAAAACCAAACAAACTAGGGATTGGACGACTTGTGATCACAAAGATGGCACCTGGCAAGTTTGAGCCATTAGAGCCGGAAGAACCTCGCAAGTGCTATGGGAACCAAGTAGGATGCATCCTATGGGAATGCACGAGCATCAACGACGATGACTTAAGGAGTAAAGAACATTTGACGCAGTTGCTCCTAACGAAGTTGCACAAGAGATTCAAGTTCCCCGACCGGGATGATAACATAGAACAACCGTGGGATGATCCGAAGATGAAAAAGATTAACAATCACACCATGGGCATGTTCAGCAATGATTTGGCCTCCTGGAAAGGGAGGGTGAAACGAGCTATTGAGGCTGATGAACCCCTGTCCAAGATTCTGGAGGAAAATCCGACACTTACGAAAGAGGAGTTCGAAAAGTTCAAGGACACTTGCGCTACCGAGGCAGCCAAGGCTAAGGCTGCGAAATTCAAGAGCCTTCAGCAAAGGAACACGGGGAAGCATCGACTCGGAAGCCGTGACTACCTCGGTAAAAGGCCCATATGGGATAAGGAGGACACGGAACGTGAAGCCGCGGGTCTCCGAGACCCCTTCGCGAAGTTCACCAACCCCTTGGAGCATGACTTCATCAGGGCCCGCTACAAGTGGGACAAGGAGAAAAAGGTTTTTTACACGGACAAGATCATGAGGAAATTGATTAGACTACTGGAGAAGCAACACCAGCTTGCACCCGAAAGCCCTACTTCTCCGATGAGGCCCAAGTGGGACACCCCTCTCAACCGGGCCTTGAATGAACTTAAGGGACTCCCTTTGGACCAGCGGCCGCAATATGGTCGTGTGCATGGCGCTGGAGACGGCGCCACGTGGAAGGTGTTTTACAACGAGGGCCCGGAGGCCAAGAAGCAGAAAAAGAAGTTTAGTCAGGCGGACATCGACGCAAAGGTGAAGCTTGCGGTCGAGAAAAAAGCAGCTGAGGACGCGAAAAAAGCAGCCGAGGACAAATATGAGTTGCTACAGCAGGCAGTCAATGCAGTTGTAACTGCCTGCAGAAATGATTTTGCTACTAACTTGGTTCCAGTTATCATCAACTGGGCGAAGGAAAAGCCAGACAAGACGGTACATGATTTCCCGTTGCCCAGTTTCGTCGGGAGCAACTCCATGAACAACAACACCATCGCACCATCACTTGCTCACGCAACCGGGCCTCCTCTCGCAGCCGCTCCCGCTCATAGCAGCCCGTCCTCAGTCTCAGGCGCGCTAGGTGGGCCTTCGTCTTTGGCTGAGCTTGACGCCGTCACGGTAATTACATGTCGCACCAACATATATATATATATATATATATATATATATATATATATATATATATATGTTGTTTTACGCCACGGTAATATTCCATTTTTTGTTGCCTTTCGGTTGTTTTACGCCACAGACATATGTGTTTGCAGGCAAAAGAAACCCCGTGCACCATACTCTACTTGATCAAAGGCCAGAAGGTGGACGTGGGAAAGGGGATGATAATGGACCCCTCTCAACGCACGTTCCACAACCAGCCGATCCCCACTGGGCACTTCAGGGTTAGCTTGACCAGTGTGAAATCGGGGCACGAGGATTTGCCTCCTCCAGTATAGCATGTGGGAGCGGACGACGAGACCCCGCCGCGGATTGGAAGCTGCAAGAATTGGGTGCTGCTATGGCCGAAGAATCTTATTCGTATGGAGCCGGCCGAGAGCATACCAATAACTACCACACATCAACAAGCATGTGCGGAGACCACCACCCCGCCTACGCAATTACCATCTCCTGTAGTGCCGGGTGAGAGCGGCGGACGACATGATGAAGGGGGTGCAATAGTACTGGCTGATGTAATTTCTCTTGTAGAACAGAGAATGGATAATGAGACGGAGGTCGACCCTATGGATTACCTCAATACAAACGCATATGACTGTGACATAGATATGATGAGTCAACCATATGATGAATCGGGCTATCAGCTTGCTAATGAGGATATGGATGATATGCCCAGGCAGGGTCGTAGCATGGATTGCAAAAAGTCTATCTTCATGAAATCCTCACAGGACACGCCTGAAGATGCCGCCTCAACACAGGCTCAACTAGCCGGGTGCGAGGGTCGTACAGTGTTAGCCCGGGAACACTGGGGCAGGGGTTAAGGAAGGGTCTGGAAGGTGTGCCCAAGAAAAAGGAGAGGAAGAGATCGGGGAAGGTAACTTCCTCCAAACAAGCCATAGCACATAGCAGCCAGATGATGCATTCTGAAGAGCGTGTACCCGTGAAAGGTGCGGTCATGTTCCATCTCACGGGCGAGATGATGCTACCGCCGAAACCGCTGGAGGCACTATCAGGGGATCTCAGGAGACTGCACGACCATGTGCTGTCGACTGAGAAAAGCCTACTAGCCTCAAAGGATCCAGGATATCTGACATACGCGGCTCGTGTGCCTGAGGGGAAGTGCTACGTTGACACATGGCCCGCGGAGGTGTTCTTCCTGCGGTTTGACCATATCTTTGAGATGTTTCTAACAAGGCGGCTTGATTTTACTATCGTCCGCCTTTTTGCGCTACATATGAGCTCCGTCATGAAGAGTGAAGAAGTCTCGCACATCTGTGTGGCGGATCCGTACTACATGCACGAGTCTTTCTTGAGTCTCGGCGACTTTGAGCATGAAACTGCTAGGGAGTATCTCCAAAACTTCATGGTACAGAATAAGGACCGGGAAATTGTCCTCGTGCCTTATCATCCAAAGTAAGTCAGTTCCGAACAACCCTTTCGTACATTTCAATCATTCCTTCTCTCTCATATGGAGAATAATTTGAGGTGTATTTTCCCCGTAGCAACGGGCGCGCCGTCCTTATCGTTCTTTACCCGCAAGTCTCCCACGCCGTGTATTTTGACCCTTCCAGAGACTACGAGAAAAAAGACTACACCCACATAATGAATATTCTAGATGATGCTCTCCAAGGCTTCAGCTTTAGAGGTGGCCACATGCAGATCAAGAAACAAAGGAACAAGAAGATGGGTTTCGCGCATAAAACTAACTTCTCCTGCATCCATGTCCCAAAACCAAGCAAGAAGGATGGATTCTACATCGTCCATCTCATGATTCAGTTCAACACGGATCACCAAAAGCTTCGCATTAACAGCAGAAATGATGATCATATCCACAAGTGGCTAGAATCTCATGGAGAAGCGGATTATAAACTTAGAGATGACTTCTTTCTCATCCAAAGCGACATTGCGACGATCATCATGAAAGAAGTCGTTGAGAAGGGGATGTTCCACCACGGCCCTATATCGCGAGCTGACGTCCGAACTTGCATAGGCATGCAACGTCTAGACCTCACACCATTCAAGAAGCTAGGGTTCATCCTCGATGATATAGAAGGATGGAACTTCTAGTGATTTATGATGCCGATGATGATGATATGTGTCGGTTGAACTTGTATACTTTTTGTAGAGATGAAACTTTGTGATGTCCACGGTCCCTGTCGAACTTGCGTAACGCTACTTTGTTAGTTTGCGTATGATGACCTGCGTACCTGTAGTTAATTAATTTGCATACTGTATGTTGCATCTAGTTGCTAACCCTTTCTTTTTCGGTGTTGCTCTAGTATATTTTGTTGCATATATATGTTTGTACATCCTCTTCATGAACATGCATCTCTAACAGGTACCTAGTTTCTTGATGGCGAGATGGAATTGCTATGTCGTGTACAAAGGGAAGGTTCCGGGGGTGTACAACGAGTGGCATGAGTGTCAGGCGCAAGTGAATGGGTTCACGGGCGCCAGCCATAAAGGCTTCAAAAGCAGACAAGAAGGAGAAGCTAGTTACTTGAGGTTCACGCTAGCGCGAGAGAGGACTCGTAATCGCCACCTCATGTACTGCATAGTTCCGATCTCACTCATAGTGATAGCACTTCTTGCGTATACCTTTGTTTAGATGGATGACGTTGTTGTAGTTGCAAGTATTCGAGACTTGCATGTATCGCTATTTTCGAGATGATGACAAGATATCACTTTGTGTTGGATGATGATTATGATGAGACTATTTGTATGTACATGCTATGATTACATTTGTGGTCTCACAGGCATTTGTATGTGTATCATGATGACATTTCTATGTGCTAAAGATTCTTCTATAAAGCCTGTTCAAATACAAAACAAATATGCCAAAAAAACTACTTAAATTAGCAGTAGCGGGTGTATAAAAGTTAGCAGCAGCGCCGCGATAGCAGTAGCGCGTCCAGGCAAAGCGCGCTAGAGATACTAGCAGTAGCGAGCTTCTGCTAACAGCGATGCTGCTACACTTGTGTAGCAGTAGCGCCGGTGAGCATGCACTACTGCTATGTGTTAGCTGTAGCGCCTTATTAGTAGCGCCTATACCCGCGCTACTGATACATCTAAAATCCGCGCTGCTGCTAGCCTTTTCCCTAGTAGTGAAATCACTTGGGCGCTATGGGTTCGAACCATAGTTACACCTCTTGATATGCATAAGGGCACCAGGGAAATCACTTGGGGGCTTGGTCGTATCCGAACCATAGCTACACCTCTTGATAGGTATAA
Source organism: Triticum dicoccoides (assembly GCF_002162155.2). Taxonomy (NCBI): domain Eukaryota; kingdom Viridiplantae; phylum Streptophyta; class Magnoliopsida; order Poales; family Poaceae; genus Triticum; species Triticum dicoccoides. The sequence goes on along the minus strand of NC_041386.1, from coordinate 704,967,978 downwards.
GGCCAACAGGGAAATCACTTGGGGGCTCTAGTCATATCCGAACCATAGCTACACCTCTTGATCGGTACAATGCCACAATTATGACAACTTGGGGGCTCTGGTCATATCTTAACCATAGCCTAAACCCTCTTGGTCATACATATACATCATCATATGTTTCATTATCATTACATCATCATAGCATGTAACATATGTGCATCGATAGACCGGTGTTTATTGACCCGGCTTGGCTTTCAGCTATAAGTTGTTAGTACACAATCAATTATAAACCAGTGTTTGTTAACCCGGCCTAGCTTTGACTATAAGTTGTCAGGATGATCGTACGGTGTTTATTATAACCCGGCATGGCTTCATAATAAACCAGCAAAGCATGGTGAGAGTTATCATACTCAAGATTTGGGTTATCACCCTTACTACAAGAAAGTTGGTAAACCAACGATGTGATTCAATATCACAGGTATGATATATTTCATATTTTATTATCCTTGCAGCCTTGGTTATAAACCCGGGTTATATATTGGGCATTATGACCCGTCCAGCGGTAAACCGCCAGAACACTTTAAACTTGTTGTATGCAGAAAGAGGTTGAATAAAGCATGATTATAAATCACCTGCGTTTATTAACCCAGCCTGGCTTTTGACTATAAGTTGCCAGTATGATGATAAATTATCCAGTGTTTATTAACCCGGACTGGCTTGGGATTATAAGTCTCCAGTATATATTTGGATTGCGCCTTTGGAATCATGCACTCATAAATCATTGGATTATTCAAATCTTCAAATAGCCAACATGGCTGGATTTTTATTATGGTTATCAATAACCAATATTATGATTGAGGTTTTTCAAAGTCGCTTTAGCGCAATGGCTATCATATCATCAATGGATATGATTTATTCTATAATTGAAGGAATAGTCCCGAGTTGCTGCAGGCTTACAACCCGGCACTTGGAGGCTATATTATTCAAGTTGAGATTACATCAAATATGCAAATCTCATGTCACTGCAAGCATGCACCATGACACTTGGGGGCTAATGCAAAGTCATTTTTTGATCGTCTTATTGAAGACCCGACTCATCACATTATAATGAGCCGGCCCTTGGGGGCTACCAATTGCTCCTGTCAACAATTCAAGGTACAAAGGTTTTTATCCATTATATTGAAAGGTCCATTGCTCAGTTGGTAGAGCACAAGGCTCTTAATCTTGTGGACGTGGATTCAAGCCCCATGATGGGGGTTACATCATATGATGTTATTTTCATTGAAGTATATATCAAGTCCCAGCTCAATATTATCTTACTGAGCCGGCCATTGGGGGCTACACGTCACTGCTCAAATCTAGACGATTATATTTACAAAGTCCCTGCTCATTATTGCATAATGACCTGGCCCTTGGGGTCTACATTCGTTGAAGTTTTTATGACCATAAGGCAATTTCAAGTCCCAGGTTGCTGCAAGCATGACAACCCGGCACTTGGGGGCTACATATATGAAGTATTTCGTTTTTCCTAGTGACTGAGATGAACAACATGGATTTCTTCAAAGTAGCAGTAATTATATGGAAACAAGTCTCAAATCATCACTCTGTTCTGTTCAAGACTTGGGGGCTACAGGTAATATGGATATAAGGGAGAAATATCTTCCGATTTTCAATTTTGAGCAAACCAGATTGACCCGGTGTCACCAATCATTATGACCCGGTGTCTGCAACAATCATAACCCGGCATCATCAACAATCATGAACCGGCATTGGCAACAATCATGAACCGGCATTGGAAACAATCATGACCCAGAATTATCAGTTTTTATAACCCGGTGATTTTGGAAATCATAGATCGGCAAGTTCTACATTTCAATCCGGTTGAATATCAGTTGAATATTTCAAGACCAATATTTTTGTCAAATCATAGCATTGAAGGCCGATTCAAATGGATTCTTTGTCTATAAAATATCTTCTGCAAGCAAATTGATTATGAAGCTGGTCTATTGACTCGGATTTTTCTAGAAGGAAGAAATGACAAGGATTTAAGAATGATCAAGCGCCGGTTTATAAGAACCTTTAACCCGGAGCACAAGCCGCCAAGTTTGTTCTTGTGTTTGTTTTACAGGATCAGTTTAACATGGATGAATCCAAATTAAACTGGGGGCTAATGTCAGGGATATACCCCGCGGTATGAACCGGCTGGAAATATGATCCGGTCGGACTTGGCGGTTTACTTGAGACCTGGCTGACACTTGGCGATTCACTAGCGACCCGCCCTAACCAGACGGTTTACAAGCAACCTATCTCAACATTATGACTCACTGGTAAGCCGGTGGGCGGGACAGACGGATGACAAGGCCCAGGCCCAGAAGGCCGGTTTATGCTAATGGCAGGCCGTTTTATGAGGAAAGCACAAGGAATATTATCCTACAAGGAGTTAAGACCCGGACTAGCTTGTATCTGATTTGTATTAGAAGGTAGACTAATCCTAATCCTAATAGGACTCCACATGTAAACCGCCCCTTCAACATATATAAGGAGGGGCAGGGCTCTCCAAAGAGTGACAAGCGACAAGAAACAATCTCTAGGGCTAGACACAACTAGAGGAGAGCCGGTTTACGGCGACTCCCTCATGAGCATAATGAGACCTAGCCACAAACAGCATGTAGGGCTATTACTGGATGATGTTTCCCGGGACCCGAAGCTGTCTAAACCCTCGTCTTGTGTGTTGCGTCTCTCGTCCCGATCAACCCCTCTCAAGCTACCACATAGATGCGTTGGCCTCGCGACTAAGTCCTGACACTAAGGACATCTGACGTGTTAATTCCACGACAGTAGTGGTCAGCACTTTTTTGCACCCACCACTGAACTTTCCCAAAATAGTTGTGGCAGGTCCTAGGCTATGCCCGCCACTAAAGTGACCCCACCTATAAGCCTTTTACCAGTAGGGGGTGGTTTATGTAGAGCTTGTTTGTGCCTCCTCCACGTAAGAAAAAAAATGTTTTTCCTACAAGGAAAAAAATCATGCATTTGCCTAATTTGAAGTGTGAGAAGAATGATTGGTATATCCCGTACATCAAAATCAACCTAACTAACTCTGCTTCTCATGAGTTTTATAACTTGATGTCACACTTGCCACATGCTTTCGTTCCCTTGGTTAATTTTGTTTGTGTTGGGCTCTATATATACACTCTCTTATTTGGCCATAGATGTTTGCACTATCAGTTTAGCTCTTTGATTGCGTACCCAGATATCATAATGCAATTTCTTCGCTACCAAGCACCATCTTCAGTACAGCAGACTCTCATATTTACAACATTTCTTATGTCATGACATTAATTGAGATATCAGAGGAAACTGACCACCTCATGTACTCCGTTTGGGCTCATGATTTTAGTCTTTCAGCAGGTTTTCATAACCTTACAGTGGAATGAGTTTCACTTCATTTAATTTATCTAAGGACAGTTCTCAAATATGTCGTGGCGCAAAGTCCTAGATAGATCTGTGTTCCTGTAGATTATCAACTTGCATTAGTTAAGTTCATGGGAGAATTGTACAGGAACTTACATTAAGATTTACATTGGCCATGTTACATAGTCCTGGCAACAGACAAAAAGAAAAGAAAAGAATATCCAACCTTTGTCGAAAGAGGGTGAAAAGCTTGCCATTGTGTGAATCGTTTTTAGATGAGATTTTATCGATTAAGTGAGGGTGTTAAAGTCCACAGCTTAGATTTGTGCATGCTTTAGTAAACTAAACAAGAAACAACAAGTTGAAGGCAAAGTGTAGGCAACTTTGATAAGTGATGGCTAACCTATTTTGAATCTCTGACGATGATGCTAATGTTCCTGTGACCACTCTCCTCTCTTGAAGAACTAGACATGGATGCTGTGATTTCTTCTTGTCATGTGCTTGGACCGTCACTATGGCGCATTAATTAACATGATAAAACCACTCACTTCTACAAGTAACCTATTTTTTGTTATGCCATAAAAAACTTAATCAAGCACTACTATTGCAGTATAGCCATTCCATAGTAGTATATGAGTAAATTTCTGCTTATGTAGCTTATTCGTGCCTCTAAGGGCTAAACTTTGCAACAATGGATGAATGAGTCAGGCTTCGAGATTCACACATCTGCCTTAGTTTGAAGCGTGTGGGGACTGAGTGTGGTATCTTCCTCACTTTAAATAAACCTAACTAATGGTACTCCTCAAGGGATAAATTGTTGTTAACTCAAATTATCTAGTGTGCTAGAGCCATTGCATGCATATGGTTAACTTTTAACTTATGATTGAGTTATATTTTTTGGCTAAGTTTCATCTGCGTTGTGTAACACATTTTTGAACATCATGAGTTTTATAACTTGGTGAAATGATTTCACTTTCTAACTAAGTTTCATATGTGTTGGGCTCATTACATATCCTCCAATATTTCACCAAATGTTTGGACTACCCATTTTAGTCCTCTGGATACTGGGCTAAGAATTAGAATGCAACTTTTCTGTACCATTATTAGCTATGAATCATATCTATATTTTTTGAAATATTAGAGTTAACTGACCAACTACTATACCGTTTAGACTGGTTCTCCTTTCTTAGCATCATCTTGGTTGTACCTAGTAAGGTAACACTCATGCATTTGTGTAGGTGCGGTTTCTTAGTCCCTCTCCCAGGAGGTGCGAGCATAAAATGACTGTCTACCATGGTCCATTTCTCCAAAGACGTGAGTACCATAATAAAACGGATCATATGACCCCTCACCTCACCCACGGGTCCACATCAAAACTAAATCTGTGTTGAACAACTACATGGATTCAGTACCATGCTTACCTGATGACCTGCCCGTCCAACAAGATGAAA
>NC_041386.1:704945626-704962678 GCF_002162155.2 Triticum dicoccoides | reverse complement strand
CATCACGTTCCAGGTAGTCACTGGCAGAAGAATTGTTTTTAGTTTACTTTAGTACACTTTGTGTGTGTGCGACATGGTCGATCTGTGTTAAACACACAAATGCCGAGAAGAAAAAAGAGCTTCATGCCAGTGTGTGTGATCCTACCTGTGTAAAGCATATGTTAACCAGTTTTAATCAATTGAACTCATCGAGAAACAGAGCTATACTTGGGCCGACCGGGAGCTACGCTGGCCAACGCCTAGATCCACAAGTCAGTGTAGAAAGATGTAAATGAGGGGGTGTCAACAGTCAACAGTCAACACTCAGGTAGAGCAGGGACTCTGGTAAAATGCATATAGTCATCACATGTTATCTGGGGTAATATACCCAAGTTTGGGAAAATTAATATATTTCTCCAAAGTGGATCAACAATCCTGCTAGCAGGCGGAGAGCCAAGAGGAGAGTGGACCCATGAGAGGGCTGCTAGACTGCACAATTAATGCCTCGAAATAAGTAATCACAACGCAAAAAAGAAAACACAACAGAAAATTATTGGCAATAAACACCGCAAGGAGGAAAAACTGATGGCATGCGAAACTATTTCCTCCATCATCAGTCCGAAGCTATAGTTCTTTCGTGCTCCTTTGTTTTCAGGTAAAAACATGTATTACTCAAACTAACATCCTAGTTACAATCTGCTTTGCTAAGATCAATCGCAGCTGGTAGTCCCGAGCCCAACTAAACCATAGTTCTGCTCTCGGTCCTAGGAAAGTTAGCCAAATAATCAGCTACAAAGTTTTGGCTATGCTTAATAAGAGTAATGCAAGTTGTACAAAGAGAAAGCGGATACTTAATCTCTGCTGCTAAAGAAGCAAACACCAATCTATCAGGAGTTCCATCCATCAGGTTCACCACCGCAACCGAGTCAATCTCCAAAAAAATGGGCGCCTCTGAACATTGGAGGGACAAAAGAGACATATTTCATGCAAGCACACTATTCAGCTTCCATAACAGCTCTACACGAGGACAGTGTTCAGCAGGATGAGAAGATTATGTTTCGAAGGTCATCACAGAGTATCACTTATGCATTGGCGCTTCCATCAGAAAACTAGGAGCCATCCATATTCAACTTGATACGGATCGCAGGTGGAGCAGTCCATTTAGGTTGGTTTTCAACCATCACTGATAGAAAAAGAGGCTTCCGTCCAGCCCCATTAATCGCGAAACTGTAGGAACCGCGACTAATGAAGTCTTTAGTCGCGGTTCGGCAGATGAACCGCGACCAAATGCCTGGGCCCAGGGCGCTCGCGGGCTTTAGTCGCGGTTGGCCAGGCCAACCGCGACTAAAGGTGCCCAAAGGCCTTTAGTCGCGGTTGGCCAGGCCAACCGCGACTAAAGCTCCTCCCTTTTAGTCCCGGTTTGTGGCACGAACCGGAACTAATGGGGTTGAGACCTTTAGTCCCGGTTCGTGCCACGAACCGGTACTAAAGGTCCCATTTTCAAACTCTACCCCCCCCCCGGGATCGCCTTTTCAGTTTTAAAAAAAATAAAAGAAAATAATGGAAATGTCAAAAAAATAAAAGAAAATAAGTTTCTCATGTGATATGTGGTCTAGTTGTTGGGAAAATTTGCAAATGTGAATTTTGACTTTATTTGCAAAATCTCTCTGAAATTTGTAAAAATGGGCATAACTTTTGCATACTAACTCGGATGAAAAAGTTTTTTATATGAAAAATCATCTACTCGACAAGTTACATCCCGTTAAACATTTTCAAAATCCTCAAAAACCTAATAGAAAAAAAGTTACGTGGCTTGTAAGATCTAGAGTGGAAAAAATTGAAAAATATTCAAACAGTGGGCAAACTATGGTCAAACAATGGTCAAACTAATTATTCTAGAATATTAGTGTTACTAAATAATTATTTTAATTATTTCAATTTTGGTCAAATCTGGTCAAACTGTGGTCAACTGTGGTCAAACTGTGGTCAAACAATGGTCAAACTAATTATTCAAGAAATATTAGTGTTACTAAATAATTATTGTTTTTTAAAACAATAGTTTCAAACTCAAACAGTGAAATGTGTCACTTCATGCTCAAACAAAATTCCTGAAGGTTAATAGGATTGACATCTTATTATTGTCAGGAAAACAACAAGTGTAGACTTGGAGCGTGGGAGAATAGAACCCGGAAGTTAAGCGTGCTTGGGCTGGAGTAGTGAGAGGGATGGGTGACCGGTTGGGAAGTTAGATGATTTGGAATGATGAGGGGTGATAAAAGAATAAATTGAGAAGTGATGAGGGGTGGTGATTAGAGACTAGAGGTTAAAATAATTCAGAAATTTGAAAAAAAAATTCAATTTTTTTTTTCAAAAACCTGTGGCGGCCTTTAGTCGCGGTTAGCCACAAGAACCAGGACTAAAGACTTTTGTCGCGGTCCGTAAGAGCCGCGGCTAAAGGGGGGGGTCTTTAGTCGCGCTTATTTAGTCCCGGTTGCACAGCCGGGACTAAAGGCTGTTGCGAACCGGGACTAAAGGGCTTTTTTCTACCAGTGCATAGTCAGCAATTCCTGGAGTTGTATCGTAAACACCCAGAGCAGACTCCTTCCCTTTAACTGGGTCGCATATACACCCTTGTTTAATATACGGAGTATTAAGCATGGACTCCAAATAGCTTATCGGTTAATTGCAGAAAACCACTACATTGAATGCATCCTTTGCAGGAAACTACCACGTTCTGTTTTGTTCCAAAAAACAACAATGCTGCTATGTTGAGAGCTAGGGTCATTCAGCTTAATAATGATGGGACGAAGTGTTCTTAACTTAATTTATCTAGTGCCTATAGCCAATTGGATATGGTCAACTTTTAACAGACGGTTCATTTATATCCCCGCGTAATTATCAGGGTACCGCCAATGAGTTGTGTAACACATTTATGAACTTCATGTGTTGTGTAACCTGGTGTCACCCTTTCCACATGCTTTCATTTTCTTGCTAAGTTTTGTAAGTGTTGGGCTCTATATATAGCCTTGCATATTTCACAAGATATCTGCACCATCCGTTTAGCCCTCTGATTACTCAACTAAGAATCAGAATGCAACTTTTATATACCAAACATCATCCTTAGCTAGATATCATGCATATCTACAGTTATGTTGTATCATGGTGTCACTTAGATATTAGAGGAAACTGACTGGCTCTTATATTCCGTTGGGGCTGTTTCTCATGTCCTATCAAGGTCGGTTTATTTTCATCCATCACTTTCTCTAGAGGTGCAAGCACAACATGGCTTTCATAAAAGGACACACTTGTGGGCAGTGAGAGCTTCATCAGTATACGGGTCATATTACCCTCATACCCTCCCCACACCCTCAGAAGCTGCAAAGAGACAAGAGAATACGTCAAAAGTACGACGACAATCCAAGCCGATGCCATGCCATGGAAAATTAAAATGAGAATGCATACCGACATTATCAGGTTACATTTTCTTTATCGTACATTTTCTTTTCTCTTGTCTGCCCTTTTTTTTGGAAATGGAGGAAGACCCCCGGCCTCTGCATCTGGACGATGCATATGGCCATTTTATTAATTATTGACACGAGACCTTACAAAGTTATACATCAGTAAGACTAAAGCCACCGTCTAAGCAACATATGTCGCTACTCCTATCCAGTTGATGAAGGGGCGCAGAGAGTCTAGGTCTACTACCCAATATACCTCGCAGCCAAACCTAACATCTAAGACTTGAGGTCCCAACCAGGACGCCTGCCGGGTATGGGCACCCACCAGTCCGGCGTGCTCCTCAACCAGGACGCCTGCCGGGTATGAGGCCGCCGCAGCCACCTGCCACCAATCCATCTTCAGAGCTATAATGCTGCATCAACCTTGCCCGGTCTCGCTGCCGTCGATGCCACCATGGCACCAGACAGCTCCACCGCCCTACGCGCGTCCATCCAGCCGCATCCATCAACGATATGTAGCAGCACCATGCCGCCAAAATCATCGTCATCGACGCGGCAAATACAACGCCGCACCACCAGGCAACCTCCGCACCGTCGCCACTGCTGGAGGTACTCGGAGCCCACCATCCACATCATCTCTCCCCCGAACAGCTGGTCCTCCCAAGACGGCGCCTCCATGGAGGATACGATGCGTAGGACGCCGCCGCCGCCCAATCCAGAATGAATTTTGGACTTTCGTCCGGGATGGGTTCGGAGGTGGATAGGAGAGACCTCGGCTTCGCCTCCACGGAGGATAGCGACGTTGAGCGATGTCGCCGATGCCGGGCTGGCCTAGCCGACCAAAGTTTCCTCCGGTCCCCATCCTATGCCACCAATCCTCCGCCCGCTCCGGATCCGGCGACAAGCCACGATCCAAAACCTTGCGAAGATGGAAGATCCATGGTGCTCGACCCACCGGAAAGGAGGATTGAGAAGAACCCGTTGTAGATCTCCAGACGCCGAACCAGCAGTTCGACGTTGCCAGTGACGACCAATATCACCCCGCGGTGGCCGACGGAGTCCGAAGCCAGGATCCAGATGGATCCGATCCGGATCCGGTGACACCCGCGACCACCGGACAGTACCAACGCAGCCACCACCTCGCAACTCGCAGACCGCCACCACGGCGCCACATGACGTCGCCGGGAGACCCGCTGCCGCGCCGCCGAACCCCACGTTAGCCCGGCGCTCCCCTCGTCCCCATTCCCGCGCCAGCCAGAATGAGATGGATGGGAAGGAGCCCCGCCGCCGCCCAGCCGGCCAGGCTTCGCCCGGCGGCGTTGCGGACGGCGGCAAGGAGGGAGAGGGGCGGAGGAAAGTGCGAGGAGCGGCGGCTAGGGTTTCCCCTCGGGTCGCCCGCGGGGACGACGCGAGGAGTTTCGTAGTCTGCAAAGAGAGCGGTATCTGTGTATGTGGCATGGCTTCCCAACCCTCGATCTACTCTGCATGCTCAATTATGTGTGATTCTTTTTTTCAATCTAAAACCAAATCTAATGAGTGCACAACAGAATATGCTCGCCACATGTAATCTCCATAAGTGGATCAACAACACCAGGTTACAGAATGTTCTGCTCCCAACAAGGTAAGCAGAGTCTCTCTAGGTCTGCTCGTCTGCAGACAGCTCCAGAAGGCGTTCCGCCTCTCTTAAAAACAACCTCGGCAGCTGCTTCTGCCCTGTCTGGTACACTATACACGACCTCATGTTCGCTCTCGACTTTGTCGCTTTGTTTCTCTCAACGGTTGCACTGCGAAAAGAGGACAAGGAAACAACAGTAAGAGATCAAAGAGGATGTGCAGTTTTGTTGAGTGTAATAAATGCTGACCCAAAAAATTATGCACTCTAAGATCCAGAACCAGGGTGCTGTTTTGTTTGAGGCGAAGATTACTTGTTTATGGCACAATACAGTTACACAGACTTGTTTATGGCACCTACATACAGATCACTGCGTGTACTGAAGGGGTTTAGGCAGTTGAACTGATTGTCTTAACGAGTGAAACATATTTCTACTGTCCCTGAGCAATAAAGATCTCAAGTGGCGTCTCAGTGATATCGGCTCCATGCTCGTGTTGATTTTTTTTTAGAAAATGAGGATGTACCCCCCGCATGCATGCAGCCAATTAATTAGTTATTCACAAAGACCATACAAGGTGATACATCAATAAGCCTAAAGCTATCATCTTGGCAACGTTTGTTCCTATTACTATCCCCTTGATGAAGGGCTGCCGAATGTCCAGGCCTAATACCAAACAGACATCATACCAAAGCCAAACATCTAAAGACAGATGCCCCATCCAAGCCACTACCTGGACTGGGTCACACACTGGTCCCGCACACTCCCAGTGAGCATTGCACGCTGCAAGGGTTGTCACCTTCATCTTCCATTGATCCATCCTCAGAGCAGAACTGATGCATCGACCTTGCCAGGCCTCTCTGCTATCGACGCTAGATAGCATCGCCCTCCTGCGCGTGTCCGCCAATCCGCATCGGACGTCGAGCCTCCACTGCGACATCCCGCCGAGATCCTCTATCATTGATGCGAAATATGAAACCCCGCTCCGCCTCTGGGCCCTTCCAAACAACACCTGCTCCAAAACGATGCCCTCAAGAGGGAAAACGGCACCATAGTTTATGTCATCATCTGATCTGGGAGAACCAGATCTAGAGTTTCCCCCGAAGCAGATGCCCCCTAGAGGAAGAGGGGCATGCCAACTGCAACTGCCCACGAACACAAGTCATGCCCAGCACCACTCTGCTCTCATGATGGCGCCTTCAAGAAGGACATGACTTCATGAGCATCGTCGCCACCCTAGGGTTTTCACCCGAGAGACCGTGAGTGGGAAAAGGTGTGGCGGACTCGAACGACGTCTCCAAGAAGAGAAACGGCAGCCTCGCGCGTCGTCGTCGTCGCGGCCGCATGAGCCGACCAGGGAATTATCCCAATCCGAATCCCCACCTCCCGCTCCACCCCAACCGATGACTGGCAAATCGCAGCCATGCCTGTTATGACGGAGTGCACGAAGCAAGGATTGGAGGAAGAATCAGCTCGACGCCGTTGGCCGCCGAGGCAAGAAGCCGCGACACCAACCCGTCGGTGGATCGCCGGCCACCCGACCCGATCCTCGGCAGCCTGCCCGCCCCGTCGCGCCACCGAATAGGGAGGCCATCCTAGGGGCCGCCGCCCCAGATCCAAGGCCCTCCACCCTAGATCGGGAGGAGCAGCGCCAACACTGCCACCATAGCCGCTGTTAGGACGCCGACCGACCGCCACACCGCCGGAGTCCAGATCTGGGCCGCCATGAACCAGATCGGCGCTGCCGCAGTCCAGATCAGGGTCACACCCTCGAGCCAAGGCACCCCGCGTCATCCTATGACCCTCGAGAGGGAGGAGTTCCTCTGTCGCCGCTGTCGCATGCATGGGTTATGCCCGGCGCTAACCACCGGCGGCGGCGAAGGGGAGGGATAGTGTTAGACTGTATAGTCTCTGTAGTTGTATACGTACACATACGTATAATGTAACTTGTACCCCTTCATTATATATATGAGATAGGCCACCCCTAGAGGGTTGAGCCGGTTTCCCCAATTCTATTGTCTTACATGGTATCAGAGTAGGTAAACACGCTTCCGCCTAAAACCCTAACCTAGCCGCCGCGGTTCCTGTCGTCTACGCTGCGCCACCGCCGTCCTTGAGATCGTGCCGCCGCCACAACCATGTCGGGCTCCGCCGCCTCCGGCTCCACCATGGCTAGCTTCTTGCCGGCCTCCCTCGCGGCTCTGCTGTCCTGACCCCTCGACGCCGCCGCGGCCTCCACCGCCCCGATCGAGACGAGGATCTTCGCGTTGTTCTTCTCCTTGTCGCCAGGGCTTCCGGTCGTGCCGTATCCTGCTGGGGCTACAGCGGGCGCTCCCTCGTTCGCCTTCCTCAGCGACGCGGCTCCTGCCTCTCTCCGCGATGTGTCGCTCGCCCCGACCAGTGGGGGCCAGCCGCCGATTGCCCCGTCCTTCGCGCCGATCGCCTCGGCCAGTGGGGGACCGTCCCTCGCGCTGATGGTGCCTCCGTCGGCCATGATGGCCGGTTTCACTGCCTCGGCCTCGGCTCCTTCATCGCCTGTTCCCGCGGCTGCGACGGTGGCTGCAACCGCGGCCTCTGCCTCTACGGCATATCCGCCTCCGGCAGTCTACTCCACGGGCTCTTTGCCGCCGCCGCCGTTTCACTTCGGGAACCTCATCACCATCAAGTTGTCGGCAGACAACTACATCTTCTGGCGTGCGCATGTTCTCCCGCTTCTCGGGAGTCATTATCTCCCGGGCTACGTCGACGGTTCTCTCCCCTGTCCTCCTGTGCTGGTGGATAGCATGCACGGCCCAGTCTACAATCCGGCACACCGTGTTTGGACAGGGCAGGACCAGGCGAACCTCTCCTCCATCCAGGGGTCGCTCACTCCGGCTGTTGCCGGACTTGTTGTCTTTGCCAAGACATCTCATGAGGCATGGACCATCCTCGAGCGCTCGTTTGCGGCGCAGTCACAGGCTCGTGTCTCCGCGCTTCGTCGCCAGCTTGGTGAGTGTCAAAAGCTGGATTCCACGGCCACCGAGCTCTACAACAAGGTCAAGGGCCTTGCCGACACGTTGGCCTCCATCGGACAACCCCTCACCGACTCCGAGTTTAACTCGTTCATTGTCAATGGTCTCGATGAGGACTACGACGCCTTGGTCGAGATCATGAACAAGCGGGGCAACTCGAACCCCATGATGGCGCATGAGGTCTTTTCCCGCCTCCTTCTCACGAAACAACGGGTCGAGTTGCGCCGCTCCAAGGGCAGTGGGGGCTCCCTCTCGGCCAACGCCGCCACCAAGGGTGGCCGCCCTTCTTCATCATCCAGGACTCCTTCGGGGCTGCCATCGCCGCCTGCCTCGGCCCTCCCTGCTACCGCGACATTACCGGGGGCTGGTGGTAAGCGTGTATGCCAGCTATGTGGCATTGAGGGGCACTGGTCCTCTAAGTGCCACAAACGCTTTCAGAAGAGCTTTCTGGGTCTTGGCAATGATGGCAAGGACACGCGCAACTTTGCGCGTCAGGTGGCCATGGCGGATCGCCTAGTGTCCACCAAACAGCAAGGGCACACTCAGTCCTACTCTGTTGATCCCCACTGGTACATGGACTCTGGGGCCACGGAGCATCTGACGAGTGAGATGGGCAAGCTCCATACTCGCGAACCCTACCACGGCTCCGACAAAATCCACACTGCCAATGGAGCAGGTATGCATATATCACATATTGGTCAAGTATCTCTTCTCACTAGGCATGCAAATAGGAGTGTTCAACTTCGTAATGTGCTTAGAGTTCCCTCTGTGACACGTAATCTTCTTTCTGTTCCTAAACTTACACGTGATAATAATGTGCTTTGTTAATTTCATCCTTTTGATCTTCTTATTAAGGATCGGGGCACGAGGGACATTCTTCTTAGCGGGTGGTTGTGCCAGGGACTCTATCGTCTGGAGCATCCTGCAGTCGCTCGTGTGTTCAGTGGAGTTCGGGTATCTCCGTCACAGTGGCATGCTCGTCTTGGTCACCCGGCCACACCTATCGTTCGTCATGTTTTGCGTCATCATGAGCTTCCTAGTGTGTCTAGTAATAAAGATGTAACAGCGTGTGATGCTTGTCAGCAGGGGAAGAGTCATCAACTTCCTTTTTCGGAGTCTAGTTGTGAGGTGAAACATCCTTTAGAACTTGTGTTTTCATATGTGTGGGGTCCTGCTCAGACTTCTGTCAGTGGTCACAATTATTATATCAGTTTCGTTGATGCTTATAGTCGCTTTACCTGGCTTTATCTTATTAAACGCAAATCTGATGTGTTTGACATTGTTGTTAAGTTTCAAAAACATGTTGAACGTCTTCTCAAGCACAAAATTGTTCATGTTCAGTCCGATTGGGGGGCGAATATCGCAACCTCAACTCCTTCTTCCAGTCGCTTGGGATAGCTCACCGTTTAGCATGTCCACATACACATCAACAGAATGGTTCTGTCGAACGTAAGCATCGTCACATCTTTGAAACTGGTCTTACTCTTTTGGCCCATGCATCGGTTCCGTTTCGGTTCTGGAGTGATGCTCTCACCACTGCATGTTTTCTCATAAACCGTACTCCCACTCGTGTTTTGAATATGAAGACTCCCATTGAGGTTCTCCTTAATGAACAACCTGATTATACCTTTTTTAAGGTCTTTGGGTGCGCTTGCTGGCCACATCTCCGCTGTATAACAAGCGTAAGCTTGAGTTTCGCTCGAAAAAGTGTGTCTTTCTGGGCTATAGCTCTCTTCATAAAGGATACAAATGTCTTCATGTTCCCACCAATCGTGTCTATATAGCTCGGGATGTCGTGTTTGATGAGCATGTTTTTCCCTTTGCCAAGCTTCCTGTGTCCACTGTTGAACCACCCTCTTTGCATTCATCCTCTGTTGCAGCTGACCAATTTGATGATGTTGCATACTCTCCTATATTGTTGCCTAACCATGGTGCAGGCACTGGACATGGGGCTCGTCTGGAAATTTTAGAGGCGCCGCCGCCTCCTTCGTCGGCATCACCAGCGGCTCACGACGATCATGTTGAGCCTTTGCATGGCCTCGGCTCCCGTGCCCATGCACGTCCGGTCGATACCCCAGCGACGCATGCTTCTATGCCCATGGCCTCTGGGCCGGTCTCGCCGCTTCGGCCCGCCATGACTCCCTTGCCAGTGGAGTCTGGGCCGGCATCGCCTGGGCTGGATTTGCCCGGGCTGGTTCCCTTGCCATGCAGCCCGGCGTTGCATGGCTCCGGCTCGTTGATGCGCCTGGCCCCGCCGGCCTCGGCGCCCCTGGCTCCTGAGCCGGCCTTGCCGCTTCGCTCGGCCACGCCGGTCTCATCGCCTCCTCGGCCTTCCTCGCCGGTTTCGCCTGGGCCGAGCTCATCGGCCTCCGGTGTGCCCTCACCGGTGCTCTCTGAGGCCACTCCGTCACCAGTCGAGTCGTCCTCGCCATCGCCGCCTTCATCACCAGAGTCCTCTCCGGCTCCTATGCCTACTATGGTCCCTCAACGACCACATACACGAAGTCGCAGTGGTGTTTTTCAGCCCAAACAGCGACATGATGGGACTGTTGCTTGGTTGGCTGCATGTATGGCTGCTGCTCGTGCGGATCCTTCCTCTGAGCCTCATACGTATCAGGCTGCTCTGAGTATACCTCATTGGCGAGAGGCTATGGAGCAGGAGTATCATGCTCTTCTCCGCAACAAGACATGGACTCTTGTTCCGCCACCACCCCGTGTGAATGTCATTGATTCCAAATGGGTTTTCAAAGTGAAGAAGCATTCAGATGGTTCTATTGAGCGCTACAAGGCGCGGCTGGTTGCTAGAGGTTTTCGGCAGCGTTATGGTCTTGATTATGAAGACACCTTCAGTCCAGTGGTTAAACCTACTACTATCAGGCTTCTTCTCTCTCTTGCAGTTACTCGGGGTTGGTCTCTTCGTCAGTTGGATGTGCAGAATACTTTTCTCCATGGTGTTCTGGAAGAGGAGGTATATATGCGGCAGCCTCCAGGGTTCTCTGATCCTGATGATCCTGATTATCTGTGTCGGCTCACTAAAGCACTCTATGGTCTGAAGCAAGCTCCTCGTGCTTGGCATGCTCGTCTTGCGACGGCCCTTCGTGCTCATGGATTTGCATCATCAGCTGCTGACTCCTCGTTATTTCTTCTCCAGAGGCACGCAGTCACCATGTATCTGCTTGTTTATGTGGATGATATTATCCTTGCCAGTTCCTCTCAGTCGGCTGCTGCTGCTCTTGTTCGGTCTCTTGGTGCTGATTTTGCGGTCAAAGATCTTGGGCAGCTTCACTACTTCCTTGGTGTCGAGGTTGCTTCTGTTTCCAATGGTCTTGTTATGACACAAAAGAAGTACTCTTTGGATCTGTTGCAGCGGGTTGGGATGCTTAAGTGCAAACCGACTACTACTCCTATGTCTACTACTGACAGGATTACTGCTGCCGATGGTGACCTCCTGCCTTCTCCTGATGCGACACAGTACAGGAGTATTGTTGGTGGGTTGCAGTACCTGACGATCACACGTCCTGATATCTCTTTTGCTGTCAACAGAGTATGTCAGTATCTTCAGGCACCTCGTGACACTCATTGATCTGCGGTGAAGCGCATCTTGCGCTACATTCGTTTCACGTTTTCCTATGGTTTGCACATTCGACCGAATCCCTCTGGGGTCATCTCGGCGTATTCTGATGCGGATTGGACTGGCAGTCCGGATGATAGGCGATCCACGGGGGGCTATGTTGTGTTCTTTGGTTCTACCTTGATCGCCTGGAGTGCTCGGAAATAGGCTACTGTTTCGTGTAGCAGTACTGAAGCTTAGTATAAGGCTGTGGCTAATGCAACTGCAGAAGTTATCTGGATACAGTCTTTGCTTCAGGAGTTGGGAATGTCTCAAACACAGCCTCCTATTCTTTGGTGTGATAACATCGGTGCTACATACCTATCTGCTAATCCGGTATTCCATGCCCGAACGAAACACATTGAAGTGGACTATCATTTTGTACGGGAACGAGTATCTCAGAAGCAACTACAGATCAAGTTCATCTCTTCCAAGGATCAACTTGCAGACATCTTCACCAAGCCATTACCTCTTCCACAGTTCGAGACTTGTAGGCGCAATCTTACCCTTCTAGACTCTTTAGGAAGTGGCTAAGATTGAGGGAGGGTGTTAGATTGTATAGTCTCTATAGTTGTATACGTACACATACGTATGATGTAACTTGTACCCCTTCATTATATATATGAGATAGGCCACCCCTAGAGGGTTGAGCCGGTTCCCCCAATTCTGTTGTCTTACAGATAGGAATGTGCGGTGACCCAGCGGCTAGGGTTTGAGCCCCTCGGTCACCCGCGCGAGGGGCGACGGTGGGGAGGGGAGGGGGAGAAAAGCAGATCAAATGGGCGAGAAAGAACCCCCATGCTCGTGTTGATATTGTGGCCGTCGTGTGCTTTCTCCTCAAGAACACATTGGCATTGCTTATGAAGTTATGATACATCATAAAACAGTCACCGTTGATTGTGCCCAGTAGTAAATTGTAGAGAAGTATCATATTAAGATGTGACCATGCAGATTAAGCATTGACAAATGAAAACAGGAAGCAGTAAATAGCTAGAGAACAATTATATGAAAATATCTCCATGGAGACTAAGCATTGGAAATGAAAACAGGTATCTTCCAAGCAACATAAAAAAGGCCGAGCACACAACCTACCTCGAGGAGTCTTCCGCATCAATGGAATCAAATTTCTCCAGCAGTTGACTGTTAGATGCTTCTGTTACAGTGCCTTCTTCAAGTTCAGCCATTCTTGAAAAATGAAATGATTGATCAACAAAGTGTTGACACTTGACAGAGCTCTATCAAATATAAAAAGTAGAGTATTACTTCACTCTAAGAAGATCCACAAGGAATCCTAGTTCTCCCTGATCACCGCACACCTCCCATATAGCACTTTTGATCTCTGCATGCATCAGATGGTTCTCTATACTCACTAGATCCAACCTAGTAAGAACAAGGCCAAGGAAGGGGCTTAGATCAATATGTTCCTTCAAGCCCCAATACAATGCATCCTAACACGTTTCTGGACTCGACCTTTTTTTTTAACAAACTGGTTATCGTAAAGAAGCCATACAAGATAATGCTAAGAACAAAAATGTAATTCAAAATGAGTTAGATCAGGAAATGAAGCAAATTGCTATGAAGCTAGAGCGTTGTTGCTTCATGAACACTTCTTACATACAATAAAATACATTGATTAACTAGGTTTTTCTGTTCACATTACAGCGGACTAACAGCTTAACCAGATGGTCTACAACAACATTCTCATGGTATTCTTTTAACAGCGAGGATGGTAGGTAGTAAAGCCACTCCAAAATAAATAATACTCCCTCCGTCCCAAAATAAGTGCCTTGAGCTTAGTACAAATTTGTACTAGAGCTAGTACAAAGTTGAGACACTTATTTTGGGACGGAGGGAGTAGATCGCTTCCTGGTATGACAGCAACAGGGCCATGGTTTCGCAGGCCGAGGCAACCCACTGCTGCTTCCATTTCGTCCCTGAATAACCACACTGCAGTAGAAATAAACGTTGCAGATTACATCATGATTCTCCCATGTACAGTACATATGACGACTTTAGTGGCTTTATTACTAGACTAGAAAGCACCTTGTTTGTTACCAACACTAAACGAAGAGAGTGAAGTTAGTTTTTGTGCGCTATGTTGAGAAGTACGGATGTTCAGCTCAGTTACCGCCACAGAAGAAAGTGTTGTTAACTTAATTTATCTAGTGCTGCATATGGTTAACTTTGAACACACGATTCATGTATATCTCACGCGTGATTACTAATTAATAGTACGTAGTGCTCATAAGTTGTGCAACCCATTTTTGTAACTTCATGAGGTTTGTAACTTTGATGTCACACTTTCAGCATGCTTTTATTTTCTCGCTAAGTTTCTTCAGTATTGGGCTTTATATACACCATTGCATGTTTCAAAAGATGTTTGCACCATCCGTTTAGCCCCTCAGATTACTTAGCTAAGAATCATAATGCAGCTTTTACTTAGCTGAGCATCAGAATGCAACTCTTCTCTACCAAAAACATCACCTTCATCGTACCATATCTACAAGTTTTTTGTTTAGCATAGTGCCAACTGTGATATTAGAGTAAACTGACCGGCTCTTATATCCTGCCCATTTTGGTTCTTGTTTCTTAGCATCATCTTGGCGGTAACTAGACAAGATCTTGGTTCTTATTTTTTAGCATCACCTTGGCGATTTCTATACTAGGTCATGATTCTTGTTTCTGAACATCATAGATGATTGATGCATTGCGTGAGCTTGATGGGCAGCTGTCGCGTTCTAGGTATATATTGGCATACAGATTGTCTTTGGTGTACAATTCCCTTGTGTGAGTGCGATCCTATTTTAAGTTTGAAAAAACCAATACAAGGATAACAAAATTTGTCCAAAGTTTGCGTGGAGCAAATATATTTCTCCAAAGCGGATCAACACAAGTCTTGCTAGAGATGTGTCAGCTCCCAACACATGTACCAGGTAAGCAAATTCTCTATATCTGCTCCTCCGTAGACAGCTCCAGAAGACGTTCCACCTCCCTGAGGAACATCCTCGTCAGCTGCTTCTGCCCTCTTCGGTACACTATACACGACCTTCTGTTCACTCTCGACTTCGTCGCTTCGACGCTTTCGACGGTTGCACTGTGAAAAGGAGGACAAGGAAACAGTAAGAAATCACCGATGCCGTGGCAGATTTATTAAGGGCAATGCGGACAAAACATGCACTCTAGCTAAGATCAGAAACTAGGGTATTGTGCAGTTTTGAGTCATTCACTTGTTTACAGCACAATACAATTACACAGACTTCTTTATGCACAGATAACTGCAGGAACCAAAACGGTTAGACAATTGAACTGATTGATGTAACGAATGAAACATATTTCTAGTTTTCCCTGTGGGCGATGAAAATATCAGGCGGCATTCCAGCAATATCAGCTACATTGCTCATGTTGACGCTGTGGCAATCGAGTGCTTTCTCCATAAGAACACATTGCTTACTATGGCTTTTAAAATAGTCACGGTTGCTAGTGCCCAGAAGTAAATTTGGAGAACTATATTATGGTAAGATCAATACAAGAAGAGTAAGCGTTGGAAATAAAAACAGGCATCTTCCCAGCAACATAAAACAATCTACCTCGAGGAGTCATCTGGATCATTTGAATCAAATTTCTCCAGCAGTTGATTGTCAGATGCTTCTATTCTAGTGCCTTCTTCAAGTTCAGCCATTCTTGCAAAACGAAAGGATTGATCAGCTAACTGTTCACACTTGACAGGGCTATATCAAATATAACAAGTGCATGGTGCACGGAGGAGGAAAATGGAGTCATGTTGTTTGTATTACTTCACCCTAAGAAGATCCATAAGCAATCCTAGCGCTCCATTATCACCACACACCTCCCATATAGCGGTTTTGATCTCTGCATCAGATGGTTCTCCATCCTCACTAGATCCAACCTAGTAAGAGCAAGTTCAAAGAAGGGTCTCAAAACGAGATGATCGTAAAAAGACAACACTTACTGTCCTTCAAGCCCATATGCAATGCATCCTAAAATCGTTCTTGACTCACTCTTTTTTTTAAGGAAAAAGCCATATGTCATAATGCTAAGAACAAAAATGTAATTCAAAATGAGTTAGATCAGCAAATGAAACAAATTGATATGAAACTAGAGCGCCGTTTCTCCATGAACAACTCTTTCAAAAAAAGGAAAATACACAGGTTTAAGTGTGTGTCTTTACAGCAGGCACTCTTGTTAACAGGTTAACAAGATGGTCTACAACGATGTTTTATATGGTATTTTTTAACACCAATAATGATATGTAGTAAAGCTACTCCAAACAGAAATATAAGGAGCTCATCATCTCATCCTGTAGTTGGTAATGTACCATGATGGCTAAAATATGAAGCTAAAACTCACTTTACATCTTCTATTTTCAGAGTACCCAGTTTGTCATCTAGGAGTCAACCCATGTTGTTTATACTTCAGAATATAGTATCTGAAAGAAAAACACCAACCTCTCCAAGTAGGGTAGCAACCTGTTCAATCTCATGTTCTTGCATGGCAATTGTGCGAAGAGTACTTAAAAATTCTTGAGGGAAAACATTTTTGTGGAGATGTGATGGAACTTTGCGCTATCCACTCCAACTATAACAAGAAAAATGACTAGCATTTTTCTTGTTATCATCATACTCACTAGAACTGGTACTGGTTCCGAAAAATCCCCTATCAAGCAAACTTGTAGGTAGAAGACATCTCAATTCAACCTGCTGCAAACATTAGATACATACAAAGTGAGAGCCCTGACGGCAAGTAGCAACAACTGCTCAGATGGCTTGAATTCATTAGAAAAGTCATCAAAATGTCAATCCATGTTTTTCAAAATAAAATAAAAAATCCAGCCATTCGGTAAATATCAAATACCCATACAAGATAAATAGAAGGTGGTAAAAATAATAAATGCAATCAAATTTTGACTCAGTTCCAATCACTTCTGCAAGTAACCTATCTTTTTGGTTACGCCATAAAAACTAAATCTAGCACTACTATAACGGTATAGTCATTCCATAGTATACGAGTAAATTTCTGCTTACATAGCTTATTCGTGTCTCTAAGGGCCAAACTATGCAACAATGGACGAACGAGTCAGGCTTCGAGAGCCACACATCTGCCTTAATTTGAAGTGTGGCTGGATTGAGTGGTATCTTCCTTACCTTAAATAAACCTAACTAATGGTAGTCCTCAAGGGGTAAATTGTTATTAAGTCAAATTATCTAGTGTGCTAGAGCCGTTGCATGCATATGGTTAGCTTTTAACGAATGATTGATTTATATATTCTATCTTAATTATTAACAGAACTACTTATGAGGTCTGTAACACATTTTGAACTTAATAAGTTTTAGAAGGAAGCGTAAGGAGGTGGAGCCGAACTTCAT
>NC_041386.1:704922945-704945486 GCF_002162155.2 Triticum dicoccoides | reverse complement strand
GTATGAACCCCAGACCTCCATTGTACACCTAAAGAGAGGTATAGGGTCCTCGTTATCATCCAATCTCAGACCCAAACTCTCGGTAGCAATCCCATTCACCATTGTAATCCACTGCACGAGGTATCCCCTCACCATGAATAACAAGAAGAAGAAGGATGTAGGGTATTACTCTTCGGAGGCACGAACCTGGGTAAATTGTGTGTGCAGACTCCATCCCGGTAATCCTGATCTCATCATGAACCCTACCGAGGGATCTGAAGGTATTTCGTTCCGTCAGTGTGGCTGATCCACTGTGTCAATCCTGGCACTGCGTATTGGGTGCCCCTGTACCCAACCCACAAGCCAATTAACCACAAGATGGCCATGCTTGGTTATAGTTAGCTTTGTGCTCAAGCATCATAGTATTGCCCCTCTCTCTATGATGAAACCACAACAAAATTAGTGTGTGTTTCATGACCCTAAGAGCATCTCCACTAGACGCTCCATATGTAAAAATACCTGACTTTTGGATCTTCGAGAGAAAAAAAATGCTGCTCCAACAGATGGTCCATATGTAAAATAAAATACATCACTGCCTCGTGGAGATGTAAAATAGAACACTCCATGATGCAAATTTCCATCACGAGATACATATGATGTAAAATCGCGGCCACCCGCGAAACGACCAACCGCCAGTTCGTTTTCCTTCCCACTCGCGACCGTCCGCCCGCCCTAAGCACTAGCTGCCGGAAATCGCCGCCGTCGTCGCCGCCATCACCCCAAATCGCCTCTGCTGCCCTAGCCCACGTCGCCTCACTCGCCGGAGGGCGTCTCGCAGCCGCCCCGGCGCCGCCAATTCAGGAACCAGCCGCGGCGGGATTCGCCGACTCCGGCGGTCCGGCAGCCCGTATAGCTCCTCTACGCCGGCGGCCGAGCTCCCTTCTCCTCTGCGCCGCCGTCCGCAACCGACACCAATCCAACCGCCGGCCATCTTCTTCCACCCCACGCACAAGGTGTTCGACGGAATTCCCCAAGGTAAAAAAGACGACATCAACATGCTCGACCGGTCACCTCTGTTTACTAAGTTAGCAAATGGAGAAGCACCACCAGTGACCTTCGAAGCAAATGGCCGCACATACAACTATGGGTACTATCTTGCAGATGGGATCTACCCGAGGTGGAGTATATTTTTCAAGCCGGTTGCGAACCCAAAGGTAAGAAAGAACTCGTCTTTCAAAATGCACAAGCGGCCGCTAGAAAAGATGTTGAGAGGGATTTTGGGATTTTGCAATCTCAATTTGCTATTGTGCAAGGACCATCTAGATTCTGGGATCAAAAGATCCTTTGGTACATCATGACTGCTTGCGTGATTCTGCATAACATGATCATTGAGAACGAGCGCGGAACAAATTTATATTACAACTTCTATCACTTGATGGGCATTCCCGTTAACCCCATGCAAACAAAAAGAACAGCGGATCAGACGTTTCATGAAGGTGTACAGCGAGAGTAGAGACACCGATGTGCATGATCAACTTCAGAAAGATTTGATGGAAGAGCATTGGAAATGGCCTGGGGAAAGAGTCGCATAGACTAATTATTTGTTTGTGAAAAACTATGTTGTATTGTGCAAAACTATGTTGTATTTGTGTTGCTGATCTAGCGGATTTGAAGAACTATTGAATATTTTGATGTTGTGGACATGTATAATTTTTTATGTTGTTTTTAGATATATTTTGCAATATGAGCAGTTGTACAGTGGCTGAACAGCAGTTGCGCGGCCGCCGACCGGTTTTACATCTTTGTCTTGGACCATCTGTTGGAGTTACTCTTTTACATCTCCGTTTTGGACCATCTGATGGAGTTGAGCCTTTTCCAGAGATGTAAAAAGCACTTTCTTGTGCTCCAAAGTTTTACATGACGGGTTTGGAGCACCAAAATATACATCATCTATTGGAGATGCTCTAACGGAGTGTGCAATGGTGCCATCTTAGAATTGCCATGTAGGATAAATGTTGAGGTGAAAAGGAGAGAAACCATTACAAAAGGTTCGCCACCTCTTAATTAAGATGCAATATCTTATCAAAAAAATATCTCTCACCGCAAATTAAAGGATATCTTGTTATCACATATAACACTAACAGATAACTCATTGTACGTAATCTTTTATTGTCTTCTCTAGAATAAGTGGCGGGTTTAAGATAAGACGGTCTTATCAACCACTGTACATGCCATAAATTTTTGGTTTTCTTACCTGCAGAGAGTCTTCGGAAATGGAATGGTCGAAGTTAGTTACTCCCTTTATTTTCATTTACTATGTACGTTAGCTTCGTCATAAGTCAAATTTTATTAAAGTTTTAGTAAGTTCATAGAAAACAATATGAGCATTTACAACAATAACAACAAGTATGATGTGAAAATACAATCAATGATAATTTTAATGATATTGATTTGGTATTGTCAATATTAATATATTTTTCTATAAACGTGATTTAGATTTTATAAAGTTCGACTTAAGACAATGCTACTATGCAGAGTAAATAGAGACGGAGGGAATATGATTTTTTAGGGAAGTAGGTTTAGCTTAATTACTGGCAAAGAAATCATCATTAAGTAAATCTAGTGTTCTAAAAAAACATCAATCTAGTGTCGCTGCGATTAGCAATTGCACAACATGTATTAATCTTTAATGGATTACTAAACACATGTCCAAGACTACGAGAGTCATGCAGCTTCCTAATTTGAAGTGCCAAAGGAATGAGACCTATCTTCCCTACCTCTAACTAAACCTAACTTAGCTATAGTGCTCATGAGTTTTATAGCTTGGTATCATACTTGCCTCATGCTTTCCTGGCCTTGTTTTATTTTGTATGTGACGGGCTCTATATATACGCTCATATTTCGGCATGGGTGTTTGGACTATCTGTTTCACTCTTCGATTGTGTACTCAGATATCAAAATGCGGTTTCTTATTACCAAGCACCATTTTCAGTGAGCTGTCTATCATATCTACACCATTTTTGTTGTCATGACACCAATTGAGATGTTAGAGGAAACTGACCACCTGCTACACTTTGCTCAGGCTCATGATTTCACGCTTTAAAAGAGTCTTTAAAACCTTACGGTAGAAGGGATTTTACGTCTTTCAATTTGTGTAAGGACGGTTCTCAAATATTATTGTGCAAAGTGTTAGAGTGAACAGTGTAAAGTGTTAGAGTGAAGAGTGTATCTCCAAACATTCCACGTATTGTTCAAGACATATATCAATTCTAAGATGTAACACAGGAGAAAATTGTGATAAAAAAAAAGAACATCCGACCAATGTGGAAAGAGGAGCAAAAAACGATGACATTGTGTGAATCCTTTCTAGATTATTTTTTATTAAGTGAAGGTGTTAAACTCCACACATGTGATGTGTGCATGCTAAAGGAGACTAAACAAGCAACGGCCGGTCAAGGACGTCTGGCCAACTTTGATAACTCATGTCTAACCTATTTTTAATCTCTGACCATGACACGAGTGTCCTTTGACCATATATGCCACAATTCTCTTCTCTTGGAGAACTGGATATGCATGCCATAATTTCTCTTGGATCCTCCTCTATTAATAAAGTGGGCTTGACCATCACGTTCCATCCAGGTAGTCATTGGCAGGGGAATTATTTTTAGTTTACACTTTATTCCTTTCAACTCTAGCATCATTTTGTGTGTTCGACATGGCTGCCCAGTCGTCGATCTGTATTGAACACACAAATGCCGAGAAGAAAAAAGAGCTTCATGCCAGTGTGTGTGATTCTATTTGTGTGAAAATACAGTGCAAATATAACAGATTTTAAAACATGTGTTAAGGGCATTTACAATGGTAGACTCCTATGCAGGCGCTTATAGTAAAAATAATAAATATCATAAAATCCAAAAACAAATAGGGACCTTCTCCTCCAATGCTAGGCGCTAATCACAGGCTCTAAGAGCATCTCCAACAGCCGCGCTAAACTAGCGCCGCGCCGCAAATCAGGCCGTTTTAGCGCGCGCGCGACGCGGCGGGTGGCTCCAGCGGCGGGTGGCTCCAGCGGGCGCGCGCTATAACGAGTTGGGCGCGCGGTCGGATGCACTATCCCGCGCGGTGTATTTGGGGCGCCCGCTTCCGCGCGCGGCACACTCGAGCGCTCCCTCTCCCACTTCCACACCCCCCCCCACCCGGCCGCGCCGCCACCGCCGCCCGCGCCCCCCGGCGACCATTCGGGCGCTTCCCCGGCCTATCCCCGCGCCGCCGCGCTTCCGCCCCACCCCTCCTAGTCCTGCCGGCCCTCGCGCGCCTCCGTCGTCCGAGGAACAGCGCCCGAGCCCTCGCTGCCGCGCCGCGCCCGCAAGGTGTTCGACAAAACGCCTACAAGGTATGTATTGTTCAAACTTCATGAATTTGGTGCATGTTTTGAATTATAGTTTTTATAGTATAGTATTGAACATTGTAGATGAGTTCGTCGTATGATTCTTCCGAAGAAGAATTTGATATGGAAGAGGAGGAGGATCTTGCAATGATCATAGCTATGCATATCAATAAAAAACCGAAGCACGGTGGTTCGGTTATGGGTCGGGAAAAAATTTGGAGAGATAGGATTGATGCCCATAACAGATTGATGAAGAACTATTTTGTGGAGAATCCCACATGCCCGGAGTCTTATTTTCGTCGCCGGTTTAGGATGAGCACCGACTTGTTCAGGCGCATTGCAGAGAAACTAGCGAGCCATGACTGGTTTTTCCAGCAAAGGAGGAATGCCGCCAGAGAGCTCGGGCATAGCACCTTTCTGAAGGTGACAGCCGCTTTGCGTATGTTGGCATACGGTATCCCGGCTGATCTAGGATGATCACTTGGCTATGGGTGAGAGCCAAGCCATCATGTGTGTCAAGCGCTTTGCAGTGGGAATTGTGCAAGTGTTTGGCGAGGAGTATTTGAGATCTCCCACTGCTGAAGACGCCGCAAGGCTATTGGCGATGAACAAAACTCGCGGCTTTCCTGGCATGCTTGGCTCAATAGATTGCATGCATTGGAGTTGGAAGAATTGTCCAAAGGCATGGCATGGGCAATTCCACGGTCAAAAAAAGGGTTCCACTATAATCCTTGAAGCGGTGGCTGATCAGGAGACTTGGATTTGGCATGCATTCTTTGGAATGCCTGGATCTTTGAATGACATCAATGTTGTCAACCGGTCACCACTGATGAATAAGATTGCAAATGGTGAGTTGCCACCGGTGCAGTTTGTAGCAAATGGTCGTACGTACAACTATGGCTATTATCCAGCGGATGGCATCTATCCAAAGTGGCAAACCTTCGTGAAGCCGTTGAAAAAGCCGGAAGGTAAGAAAAATCTTGATTTCCACAATGCTCAGGCGGCGGCTAGAAAAGATATGGAGAGAGCATTTGGGATTTTGCAAGCCCAATTTGCTATTGTGAGAGGACCGGCTAGATTTTGGGATCAAAAAATGCTTTGGTACATCATGCACACTTGTGTGATCATGCACAACATGATCATCGAGAATGAGCGTGGCCAAGATTTAGACTACTCACAGTATGAGCTCTTGGGACATCCCGTGCGAGTGCGACGGAGGGATGAAAGGGTAGCCCGTTTTGTTGCCTCCTATCATGCCATTCAGCGTCCCACAACGCACAATGAACTTTAGAAGGATCTGATTGAAGAGTGGTGGGCATGGCATGGACGACAAAGAGCATGATTTCTGCATTCGACATTGTATTGTTCATGAACTATTTGTTGTGTTTATTGCATTATTTGTTGTACTGAACGATAAACCATTTGTTTGAGTTGTAATTGAACTATTTATTGTTGATTTATTTTGTTTGTTTGATCATTTTTGCTCCTCTTTTTTGAAATGTATATGTGGTTTGTGCGTGCTGCGCGCGCTGTATTTTTGCGCGCTGCTGGAGCGGCGCGCGCTGCATTATAGCGCAGCCGTTGGAGCCAGCGCTGACGGCCGCGTTAAACCGGCCGAAGCGCGTGCGGCAACATGTTTATTTGCGCGCGGCGCGAAGCGCGGCTGTTGGAGATGCTCTAATTACATAGGCTCGGCGTCGAGTTTCTATACTGGTGTGACCAGGAAAGGAGTGGGAACCCAACTACTCCCCATCGCTTCCCTCCCGCCAGCGACCGAGGGGGCAAACCTTGCCACTGGCGCCTCAGTCCCCCGCCTCTCCATCTCCTCCCCTCGCCGCCGCCGGGCGAAGCCCGGAAGGTGCTGGTGGCTGCGGGGCACATCTCCTCCTCAGGCGGGGGCTCGACGCGGGCTGGCGACCTCGGATGGTGGTACAATGTTGGTCTGGGGCGCGGCGGCGCGCGGGCAGGCCTAACGGCGGTGTTGCGGTGTCTCTTCCCGTGCGTGGTAGGCTGGACTCGGCGTGGGCTTTGACCTGTGGAGGCGGCGGCCGGCGGGGGCTCGGCCCAGATCTGGTCGGGCGCATTCCATGGGAGCCCCTGGTGGGGTCTTGTGCCGCTGGCGCGGCGGTTGCGGCTATGGCGGTGGTGGCTGGCGGCCAGTGGTGCGGCAATGGGTGTTGCAGACGTGTACTAGTCCTTGTGGCGTGCTGGTGTTGTCAGGATTCTGCAGGGGGTATGGAGGTGCTCGCCTTCTCCTGTTGAAGTGCTGGAGGCGTGTTAGGTAGAGATGGTGCCGGACGCGACACCGGCTGCTCGTGCAACGATGGAGGCTTCGGATCTGTAGCTCGTGCTCGGGTGGACCGAATTTGGGCCCGGGGCGGGTCACAGTTATTACCCCAGGTAGGTGGAGTAGGATTGGTCCAGGAGGTGCTCGTGGGCATTGAGGTCCCGCACCTCGTGGGTGTGGTGTGTATCAGTGGTTGTTGGGACTTCGCTGCACCGTTTTTCAGATCGGCGTCATCAGTCTCGGCATGAAGTCGTTTGAGCTTGTTCGGCAATGGCCGTCCATAGCGACATGGTCGTGTCCCCCCTGGTCCACAGGACCGAAGGGGGACACCGGGACGGACGCCTGCTATGGTGGAGGTGCCGACCCAGGCTCCACGACCGATGTCGGGCTAGGAGTGAAAGGAGGCCCCTTTTACTCTTTGTACTGTGGTTGGGTCGCTGTGATAGGGACAGATGGTGGTTTCTCGGGCTTGGATGCCAGGGCGGCGACTCTCGATGGCGGCCACATGGTTTGTGGCTACTATTCTTGGTCCTGTGCGCAGTGAGAGGGGTAGCGGCAGGTGGCTCAGACGTATTCTCTGTCTTCGGCAGTTGTAGCGCCCTTTGATCCGGGCATGGGGATATTTCATCGTCACGCTTGTCCTGAAGACCTCGGGGTGTTACGTGTGAGCTACCAAGTGAAAGCTCCACGTTTTGTCTCCGACGCCGGCGATGCTTACGGGCGCCACTATCTTCTTGAATACGCGTCGTGGTGCTCCTCGTCGTGCCAGGGTTCCAGGTACAGACCTTTGACATATATGGACTTGATAGCGACGACGCTTTACACTGTTCTCTCTCCTGAGGGCGTCGTAATGGAGCCTAGGTATTTTAGTGCATAGCATGTGGTTATACTCAGTTTCTCCTATTTTTGCTTTCACTAGCATAGTTCCTGCGTGATCCGGCGTTGTATGAAGGCTACGTCATCATTATGTATCGTTACTGCCAATCCATCAGGAAGCGTCGACCACTAGCACGTACCATTAGAGATGCCGTAACCAGTTTTAATCAATTGAACTCGTCGAGAAACAGAGCTATACTTGTGCCGGACAGGAGCTACGCTGGCAACGGCCAGATCCACAAGTCAGTATAGAAAGATGTAAATGAGACCGTTTCATAGAACTCAAAAAAAATTGATGTTTCAAAAAATCATGAATGTTCACAAGACATGTACCTACAGTCTCTCAAAATTTCAAATCCAAAGTCGAAATATATATGGAGAAACAAAAAAAAAAAGACAAATCCACATGTGAATAGTGGCAATTCTTCTTTTGCCTTTTTTGACAGTATTCATGTTGAGTTTGTCTTTTTTATTTCTCATTATGCATTTCAAATTTCGATCTGATTCTTTTAGGGATAGTAAACATATATCTTGTGAACATTAACCACTTTTTTAGAATTTTTGAAACATGCAAGTGTGCTTTTTATGACATGGTATCATGGTATCATTGGATACCTGGTATCACATGATATTTTCCCGGGCCAACAGTCGATACTCAAGTAGAGCAGGGACTCTGGTAAAAATGGATACAGTCGTCGCATGTTATCTGGGGTAATATCTTCCATGTTTGGGGAAAATTAATATATTTCTCCAAAGTGGATCAAAAATCCTGCTAGTAGGCTGGGAGCTAGGGTCGGACGGCACAGGAGGGTTGACCCATGAGAGGGCTGCTAGACTGCACAGTTAATGCCTCAAAATAAGAAATCACAACGGAAAAAAAACACAACAGAAAATGGTGGCAATAAACACGGCAATGCGGAAAAACTGACGGCATCCGGAACTATTTCCCCCATCATCAGTCCGAAACTATAGTCCTTCCGTGCTCGTTTGTTTTCGGGTAAAAACTTGTATTACTCAACTAACATTTAGTTTCAATCTGCTTTGCTAAGATCAACCGCACATGGTGGTCCTGAGCCCAACCATACCACAGTTCTGCTCTCGGTCCTAGGAAAGTAAGCCTAATAATTAGCTACAGAGTTTTGGCTTGTCTTGATAAGAGTAATGCAAGCTTTACAAAGAGAAAGCAGATACTTGACTCCGCCACTAATTAAAGAAGCAACCACCAATCTATCAGGATTCAGGAGTTCCATCTATGAGTGGATTCACCACCGCAAGTGAGTCAATCTCCAAAAAATGGGCGCCTCTAAACATTTGAGAGACAAAAGAGATACCTTTCATACAAGCACACAATTCAGCTTCCATAACATCTCTACACGAGAACAGTGTTCTGCAGGATGAGAAAATTATGTTTCAAATGCCATCACGGAGTATCGTTCATGCACTGGCGCTTCCATCAGGAGACTAGGAGCCATCCATATTCAACTTGACATAGCTCGCAGGTGGAGCAGTCCATTTAGGTTGGTTTTGAACCGTAGTCATGGTAATTCCAGGAGTTGTATCGTAAACACCCAGAACAGGCCCCTTCCCTTTAACTGGGTCGCATATACAACCTTGTTAATAGCTTATCAGTTAATTGCAGAAAACACTACATTGATGGCATCGTTTGCAGGTAACTACTCCCTCCTAAAGTTAATACAAAATTGAGTCATCTATTTTGGAACGGAGGAAGTACCACATTTCGTTTTTGTTGCAAAAAACAACAATGCTGCTATCAAAATGTGTCCAAGTGGATACAATGCTGCTAGCAGGCTGAGAGCCAGGATGGGAGACACATGAGAGTGGAGGCGTGAGAGGGCTGCTAGACTGCACAGTTATAAGTTATAACCCCTTAAAGTAATGATCACAAAGCAAAACAGATAACCACAACCAAAAGACTGACGGCTTACGAAACTATTTTCCCCCACCATAAGACCAAAGCTATAGTCCTCTTGTGCGCCCTCTCATCTTTTGACTGGTGGCATCCGAAAGCCAAAAAGCCTCCTACAGTTCCAAAACCTCCGCTGGTGCATCCCTTTCGTTCCTGAATAACCTGACACAAAACAAATAGATATCGCAAATTACAGAATGTTTTTTGCTCCCCATGTGTGGTACGCATGATGAATTTCATGGATTTATCAACACTAAACGGAGACAATGAAGTTTGTTTCGGTTTGGTATGTTGAGAGGTAGGGACATTCAGCTTAATAGCCACGGGAGAAAGTGTTGTTAACTTAATTTATCTAGTGCACTATAGCAGTTGCATATGGAGTGATTTCTGTTAATGGAAACCGGAGAGATGATTCTCTCTTTTATCAAAAAAAAATAGTTGCATATGGTTGGCTTTAAACGGATGGTTCATTTATATCTCATGCTTAATTACTAACAGTACTGCTCATGAATTGTGTCATGCATTTTTTAACTTCATGAGTTGTGCAACTTGGTGTCATGCTTCCCACATGGTTTCATTTTCTTGCTAGGTTTCTTCAACGTTGGGCCTCAATATATACCCTCACATATTTCACCGGGTCTTTGCATTATCCATTTAGCCCTCTGATTACTTAGCTAAGAATCACATATTTCACCGGGTCTAACAGCATGCATAGCAATAAGCATTGCGATAAGCATGATGACATAATGTAGACAGCAAAACATCAATCAATATGACGAGACACCGTTGTTTTATCCTTAGTGGCAACAATACAATACATGTCTAGTTGTTTTTGGTCACTGGGATATAGATCACCGTAAGACTAGAACCCACTACAAAGCACCACTCCCTCTGAAGAAAATCCATGGAACGTGGCCAGAGAAGATAGATAGATCGAAGAGCATGCAAAGCTATTTAATTATACGGCAGGAAAACCTCAAAATATATAATTGCATTCAATGAAAAATCTGATCATAAAGTGGCAATTCATCATATCCTAACAAACACACCACCTATTACATCAAATTGATCAGATCATGTGAGGCAGCTCACAGGAACCTTGGTATTGAATATCCAAAGGGAGACAGAGCCATCTAGCTAGTACTGTGGACCCTAAGGTCCTAAGAGAACTACTCAGACAAGGTAGGCAGCAGTTGATGGAGAAGCCTTCAGCAATGGATTCCCCCACCGGCAGTCGGCAGAGAACCGGAGCAGACCTCTAGATTGGATCTTCGTGAAACATGAATTTGCAGTGGCTGAAAAATATCTTCTAAAATTATGGCGAAGGGTTTCGGTATTTATAGGAATTTATGATCGTGGAATGGACGGTGTAGGTGGATTTGGACCCCACAGAGCCAAGTGGCGTGCCCTAGGTGTTGTACGTGCCAGGTGGCCGTGTGGGCCCACCTTGCCTCTTCTTTTTCTCCCCCAAGCTTCCTGGGTCCTTCGTGCCCATAGGTTAGTCTGGAAAAATAATATAAAATACCATAAATAGTATACAAATGTTATAATATAATATCATGGAATACTCAAAAATTATAGAAACGTTTGAGATGTATCAAGCAGCATCTATAGCCCGCCACTACTAACTTTGAAATTTTTGAAAACTTTGCACGCGGATTAGCGAAATATTGCAGTGTCAGTCATTATTCTCGCTCGCCACTGATACGTTGAGAACCAGTGGCGGGTGTCCTGCAGCCACCTGCCACTGATGTTTCTATCACAAGGCTAATTCAGTGAAAACTTAGAACTGGCAGATGGCGGCTACAGTCCGCCACTAGTGAGCATTTAGCAGTGGTCGGCGCTATTTTCCACCCACCACTGAACTCTCCCAAAATAGTTGTCGTGGGTCCCAGGCTATGCTAGCACTTATGTGACACCACCTATAAGACTTTTTCCAGTAGGGGTGTAGCTTTTTGGTGCCTCCTACATGTAAGGAAAAAAAATTCATGCATGTGCCTAATTTGAAGTGTGAGATGAATGATTCGTATATCCCATACATCAAAATCAACCTAACTAACTCTACTTCTCATGAGTTTTTAACTTTGTGTCATACTCGCCACATGCTTTCATTCCCTTGGTTAATTTTTGTGTGTTGGGCTCTATATATACACTCTCTTATTTGGCCATAGATGTTTGCACTACTTATTTAGCTCTTTGATTGCATACTCAGATATCATAGTGCAATTTCTCCGCTACCAAGCACCATCTTCAATGATCAGGCTCTCATATCTATAACATTTTTTATGTCGTGACATTAGTTAAGATATTAGAGGAAACTGACCACCTCATGTAACCCATTTGGGCTCATGATTTCAGGCTTTCAACAGATTTTCATAACCTCACAGTGGATCTATTTCCACTTCATTTAATTTGTCTAAGAACAGTTCTCAAATATGTTGTGGTGCAAAGTGTTAGACAGGTCGGAGTTTCTGCAGATTGTCAACTTGCATTAGTTCTATTCATGGCAGAATTGTACAGGAACTTAGATTAAGCCTTAGATTGGCCATGTTACATAGTCCTGGCAATAGACAAAAAAAAGAATATCCAACCTTTGTGTAAAGAGGGGGGAAAAGCTTGCCATTGTGTGAATCGTTTTTAGATGAGATTTTATTGATCAAGTGAGGGTGTTAAACTCCATACCTATGATTCGGGCATGATCTAGTAGACTAAACAAGCAAAAACAGATTGAAAACAAAGTGTTGGCAACTTTGGTAAGTTTGGGATAACCTAATTTGAACCTCTCACCATGATTCTAATGTCCTTGTGGCCATTCTCTTCTCTTGCAGAACTAGCATGGATGTTGCAATTTCTTCTTGTCATGTGCTTGGACCATCACTATGGCACATTATTTAACATGATGAAACCAATCACTTCTGCAAGTAACCTATTTTTTTGTTATGCCATAAAAACTTAATCTATTACTACTATAGCGGTATAGCCATTCTATAGTATATGAGTACATTTCTTCTGACGTAGCTTATTCGTGCCTCTAAGGGCCAAACTATGCAACAATGGACAAATGAATCAGGCTTCGAGAGTCACACATCTGCCTTAATTTGAAGTGTTGGAGGACTGAGTGGTATCTTCCTCACCTTAGGTAAACCTAACTAATGGCAGTCCTCAAGGGATAAATTGCTATTAAGTCTCTAGTCGCTAGAGCTGTTGCATGCATATGGTTAGCTTTTAACGAATGGTTGATTTGTATTTTTTTGATTAATTATTAACAGAACTGCTCATGAGTTGTGTAACACATTTGTGAACATCATGAGGTTTATAACTTGGTGACATTGCTTCCCACATGATTTACCATTCTAGCTAAGCTTCATCTATGTTGGGATCAATATATACCCTTGCATATTTCAACAAATGTTTGGACAACCCATTTAGTCCTCTGGTTACTTGGCTAAGAATAAGAATGCAAATTTTATGTACCATTAGTTATGAATCATATCTATATTTTTTGCATTATCATGGTGCCATTTGAAATATTAGAGTTAACTGACCAACTAATACACCGTTTGGACTGATTCTCGTTTCTTAGCATCATCTTGGCGGTACCTAGATTAGGTGTGACACTCATGCACTGTGTGGGTGCAGTTTCTTGGTCCCTGTCCCAAGAGGTGTGAGCATAACATGAATTTCATACTATGGTCCATTTCTCCAATGGCCTGAGTTCCATAATAAAACGGATCATATGACCCTCCCCTCATCCTCAGGCCCACATCAATACTAAATCTGGGCTGAACAACTACATATGGATTCAGTACCATATGCTTACCTGATGACCTGGCCGTCCAACAAGATGAAATCGGCGGTGTTACTCGGTGGATCCTCCTCCCCTCTTAATAAAGCGGGCTTGACCATCACGTTCCAGGTAGTCATTGGCAGGGGAATTATTTTTAGTTTACACTTTATTGCTTTGAACTCTAGTGTGTGTGCGACATGGCTGCCCAGTCATCGATCTCTGTTAAACACACAAATGCCGAGAAGAAAAAAGAGCTTCATGCCAGTGTGTGTGTTCCTATTTGTGTGAAAAATACAGTGGAAACATAACAGAGTTTGAAGCATGTGTTAACCAGTTTTAATCAATTGAACTCGTCGAGAAACAGAGCTATACTTGAGCCGGCCAGGAGCTACGCTGGCAAACGCCCAGATCCACAAGTCAGTATAGAAAGATGTAATGAGGGGGTGTGAACAGTCAACACTCAAGTAGAGCAGGGACTCTGGTAAAATGGATACAGTCATCACATGTTATTTGGGGTAATATCTCCCAAGTTTGGGACAATATATTCCTCCAAAGTGGATCAACAATCCTGCTAGCAGGTGGAGAGCCTGGATCGGATAGCACAGAAGAGTGGACCCATGAGAGGGATGCTAGACTGCACAGCTAATACCTCAAAATAAGTAATCACAGCGAGAAAAAAAAAGCACAATAGAAAATGGTGACAATAAACACCGCAAGGCGGAAAAACTGACGGCATCCGAAACTATTTCTGCTATCATGCGTCTGAAGCTATAGTCCTCTCATGCTGTTTTGTTTTCGATAAAAACTTGTATTACTCAACTAACATTTACTGTAGTTACAGTTTGCCTTTCTATGATCAACCGCACCTGGTGGTCCTGAGCCCAACCAAACCACAGTACTGCTCTCGGTCCTAGGAAAGTTAGCCTAATAAAATCAGCTACACCAATCTATCAGGAGTTCCATCCATGAGTGGATTCACCACTGCAACTGGGTCGATCTCCAAAAAAGTGGGCGACTCTGAACATTGGAGAGACAAAAGAGATACCTTTCATACAAGCACACAATCAACTTCCATAACATCTCTACACGAGAATAGTGTTCTGCAAGATGAGAAGATTATGTTTCGAAGGTCAACATGGAGTATCATTCATGCACCGGCGCTTCCATGAGGAGACTAGGAGCCTTCCGTATTCAACTTGACACAGCTCACAGGTGGAGCAGTCCATTTAGGTTGGTTTTCAATTGTAGTCATGGTAATTCCTGGAGTTGTATCGTAAACACCAAGAGCAGGCTCCTTCCTTTAATTGGGTCGCATATACACCCTAGTTTAATACTCCCTCTGTCTCGAGTTACTTGTCGTTGAAATGGATAGAAATTGATGTATCTAGAGCTAAACATATGTCTAGATACATCCATTTGCTCGACAAGTATTTTGGGATGGAGGGAGTATTCAGCATGGACTCCAAATAGCTTATCAGTTAGTTGCAGAAAACAACTACATTGAGGTCATCGGTTGCAGGAAACTACCATGTTTCGTTTTTGTTGCAAAAAACAACAATGCTGCTATCGAAAGGTTTCCAAAGTGGATACAATGCTGCAAATATAATCCCTTAAATTAATAATCACAAAGAAAAACAGATAACCACAAGTCCACAACCGAAAAACTGATGGCATACGAAACTATTTTCCCCCATCATCAGACCAAAGCTATATTCCTCTCATGCTGTCTCATCTTTTGACTAGCAGCATCCGAAAGCTGAAAAGCCTCCTATAGTCCCAAGACCTTCCACTGATTCTTCCCTTTCGTTCCTGAATAACCTGACACAAAACAAATAGACATCGCAGATTACAAAATGTTTTCGCTCCCCGTGTGTAGTACATATGATGACTTTCGTGGCTTTATCAACACTAAACAGAGACAGTGAAATTCATTTTGGTTTGGTATGTTGAGAGGTAGGGACATTCAGCTTAATTGCCACGGGAGAAAGGTTAACTTAATTTATCTAGTGCACTATAGCCATTGCATATGGTTGGCTTGAAACGGATGGTTCATTTATATCTCACTTTTAATTACTAACAGTACTGCTCATGAATTGTGTCATGCATTTTTTAACTTCATGAGTTGTCCAACTTGGTGTCATGCTTCCCACATGGTGTCATTTTCTCACTAGTTTTCTTCAACATTGGGCCTACCCTCACATATTTCACCGGGTGTTTGAATTATCCATTTAACCCTCTGATTACTTAGCTAGGTGCCAAATCTACACTATTTTTGTGACCATGGTGCCAGTTGAGATGTTAGAGGAAACTGACCGGCTCTTATATTTCTTCTAGGCTAGTTCTTGTTTCTTAGTATTATCTTGGCGATATCTAGACAAGATGGCATTGATGCATTTTGTGGGGGTGGTTTTCTTTTATCAGGCCCTTTCTGTATAGATACAACAAAAATGCAACTTCCATATAAGGTCCAATTGTCCATATCCCAAGGCTCGCTTCGCCCTCGTGCCCGGAGAGGATGGGAGAAGACATCAAAACTATGATGACAATCCAGGTCGACACCATCCTGTGGAAATTAAAACTAAAAATGCATGACCACATTATCGACTGAACTACATGAATTCGGTGAAATTGTATTTAGTGCACTTACTTTGTGTGTGCGTGACATGGCTCACCAGCCCTCAAACTAGTCTGCATGTTCCATTATGTGTGATTCTATTCTTCAATCCAAAAACAAATCCATTCATGCATAACTGAATATGCTCTTGTTACGGCCGTAGAGGCCCACCGGGCAATCTTAGCCCTCAAGTTATCTTAGGTTAATTCTTATGCAAGTTATCTTAGGTTAATTCTTATGCAAGTTATCTAGGTTATAAATATAGGTTGTAAGACTCTTTTTGTAATTAAGCAATAAGAAGATTATCTCTATTGCCCGGCTCCCAGAGGAGCCGGAACCCTAGCCGCCCCCTGCCTCTTGCGCTGCCGCCGCCATCTTCCTCTCCCGCAACGGCGCCCAGCCGCCGGCGCGGCCGCTCATCGCCACGCCCAGCCCCCTCCTTCCCCTACTGCCTACGGCCAAGACAGGGCAGAACCCTAACTCCTAACACCTTGGTATCAGCTACCTGGGTTTCGACCATGTCATCGCCACCACCAATTCCGCCGGCACCACCACCGCCGCTGCCCACCAGCACCCCCACCGCCGCTGCCACCAACTCCACCGCCGCCGCCGCCTTATCGCCGAGCGCCACGGCCTCGCTCACCCTCCCGTCGGCGCCGATCGCCCCCGCCCCCGGCACAACGCCGAGCCAGGGCCAGCCACCGCCACCCGTACACAATTCGCCACCATCTCCTCCCCCCATGCCGAACCAGTTTTCCCCGGAGGCCATGGCCGGCGTGCTCAATGACCTGGTGATCACGGTCCAGGGCATCCGTCTCTATTTGGCTAGCCCGTACGGGCCGCCACCGCCGCTACCGCCGGCCGTACCCTCGGGCCAGCTGGCACTGCCGTGGTACTCCGTCCCCGCGGCCATCGCCGGGGGCTACCCGGCGCTACCATTGCCGGCTTCTTCCACGCCGCCCTGGCCCCAGTGGCCGATGCCAGCGCTCGCGGCGCCACCCGCGCCGCCAGCAGCCGCCCAGGGCCCGCAGTGGCCGGCCTGGCCCGCGCCACCCACCGCCTCGCCGTCCCTCCCGGCGGCCACAGTGCAGGTTCCGCCGCCGCCACCGCCTAGCCCTAGCCTGGGCCGGTCCGCGTCGGGCGGTCTTCCGATCCAGGAGGTCCAGTTCCCATCGTCACCATCTCCGCTTCCGGGCTGGCTCCATAGGACATCGCCTCCACAGGTTTACACGGAGGCCCAGGAGCTGTCAGGTTCCCAGTTGCCGCCCGGGGCGTCGGGCGCCACGGGGGCCTACGTCGGCCTTCCCACCATGGACCAAGCACCGTCATCAGCTCTCCGCACCACCGAGGCAGTGGGCCATGGCGCGCCAAACCAGCAGCCGCCCAGGTTCGCCAAGCTCAACTTCGCCACTTATGACGGCTCGGACGACCCGCTTAACTGGCTCAACCAGTGTGACCAGTTCTTCCGCGGGCAGCGCACACCCGCGTCGGAGTGCACTTGGCTGGCTTCCTACCATCTCCGCGGGGCCGCCAGACATGGTACTACGCCCTCGAGCAGGACGAGGACGGCATGCCCCCGTGGGAGCGCTTCTGCGAGCTGTGCCTTCTTCGCTTCGGACCGCCATTACGCGGGAGCCGATTGGCCGAGTTGGGCCGCCTACCTTTCACCTTCACGGTGCAGGATTTCGCCGACCGCTTCCAGGCCCTGGCGTGTCACACGCCAGGTGTGACGGCCCTGCAGCGGGCTAAGCTCTTCGTCGGCGGCCTTCCGGATCACATTCGCGTCGACGTGGAGCTTCGCGGACCTCGGGATCTCCAGTCGGCCATGTACTACGCCCGCGCGTTCGAGCGCCGTGCGGTGGCCATCCAGCAGGAATCACTGTCCCGGACCGCTGGGTCGCTACCCGGGCCGGATTCCGCGCAAGGTCGGCCTGCGCAGGCTTCTGCGGCACCCCTCGCCGCGACCGCGGGACGCCTGTTCCGCCAGCTCACCTCAGCCGAGCTCCTCGAGCGTTGCCGCCAAGGGTTGTGCTTCAACTGCGACAAGCCCTACACGCCCGGCCATGCCTGCCCGCGACTCTTCTACCTGGAGGTTGCAGACTACATTCCGGAGGACGCCGTCGCCGCCGACCTGGCCGCCCCAGCTGTCGAAAAGGTGTTTGACGCTAGTTGATCGCCTCGAGGAGTTTCGCCAGCGCTTCCCCACCTTACAGCTCGAGGACGAGCTGTTTGTGCAGGCGGGGAGAAGTGTTACGGCCGTAGAGGCCCACCGGGCAATCTTAGCCCACAAGTTATCTTAGGTTAATTTTTATGCAAGTTATCTTAGGTTAATTCTTATGCAAGTTATCTAGGTTACGAATATAGGCTGTAAGACTCTTTTTGGAATTAAGCAATAAAAAGATTATCTCTATTGCCCGGCTCCCAGAGGAGC
This sequence comes from Triticum dicoccoides, assembly GCF_002162155.2. Classification (NCBI taxonomy): domain Eukaryota; kingdom Viridiplantae; phylum Streptophyta; class Magnoliopsida; order Poales; family Poaceae; genus Triticum; species Triticum dicoccoides. The sequence continues at coordinate 704,927,198 of NC_041386.1, read as the reverse complement.
CGGAACCCTAGCCGCCCCCTACCTCTTGCGCTGCCGCCGCCATCTTCCTCTCCCGCGACGGTGCCCAGCCGCTGGCGCGGCCACTCATCGCCACGCCCAGCCCCCTCCTTCCCCTACTGCCTACGGCCAAGACCGGGCAGAACCCTAGCTCCTAACAGCTCTCCACATGTAATCTCCAAAGTGGATCAACAACACCAGGTTACAGAATGTGTCGCTCCCAACCATGTATAGTTAAGCAGAGTCTATCTAGGTCTGCTCGTTCGCGGACAGCTCCAGAAGACGTTCCGCCTCGCTCAGGAACATCCTTGTCAGCTTCTTCTGCCCTCTCCGGTACACTATACACGACCTTCTGTTCACTCTCAAGTTCTTCGCTTCGTAGCTCTGGACGGTTGCACTACAAGAAGAGGACAAGGAAACGGTAAGAGGTCAAAGAGGCTGTGCAGTGTTGTTGACTATAACACTGGCCCAAAAAGAATGCACTCTTAAGATCCAGAACCAGGGTATTATTTTGTTTGAGGCAAAGATTACTTGTTTATGGATACCAAAGGGGTTAGGCAGTTGAACTGGTTGATTTAACGAAAGAAACATATTTCTACTTTTCCCTGGGCAATAAAGGTCTCTGGTGGCATTCCAGTGATATCAGCTCCATGCTCGTGTTTATACTGTGGCAATCGTGTGCTTTCTCCACACGAACACCGCAGATAATCAACAGTAGTAAATTGTAGAGAAGTATCATATTAATAAGATGTGTCCATGCAGATTAAGAACTGAGAAATAACAACATTGAGCAGTAAACGGTAGAGAACAAATATGTTAGGATTTGATAAGCGTTGGAAGTAAAAACAGATATCTTCCCAGCAAAATAAAATAATTACAGAACACAATCTACCTCAAGTTGTTGTCCGGATCATCCGGATCAAATTTCTCCAGCAATTGACTGTCAGATGCTTATGTTCCAGTGCCTTCTTCAAGTTCAGTTTTCTTGCAAAATGAAAGGATTGATCAACAAAGTGTTCACTTGACAAGGCTCTATCACCGAAAAGTGAAAGTTTTGCAGTATAAGAAGTGCATAGTCAACGTAGGAGGAGGAGAAAAAATGAGTCAAGTGGGACGTATTACTTCACCCTAGCTAAGAAGGTCCCAGCAATCCTAGCACTCCATGATCGCCCCAAACCTCCCATATAGCACTTCCAAAATGATGACCCCGGGAGGGAGAAGCGTGCCAAGCGTCACTATCCTCCGATCCAGGAGACTCAGATATAGGATTTCCCCCGGAGTAGCCCGAACATGGAGACGAGACCTGCAATGACTATGCTTTCAACAGGGCAACGGCACGTAGACGCTGCCATAGTCACGGATCTCCTTCCGCGCCGCCAACAGTAACCGACTGGTCAGATCGGGCCGAACCCGGCCAAAGCTAATGCAACGCTAGAACATCAATATTGTGTAGTCAATTTAATGTAAATCCATAAGGGTCTGTCTATCCAATATGCACTCTTAAACTAGCATATCTGTAGCAAAATTAAATCCATGAGGATCTGTGGATCCAATTCCATGCAGAAAATCACAGATCCAATGGACGAAGAAAATGGACATGGAGCCCGTAGACTGGAGTGTGTGTACCTCCCTCCCCTCATTTCAACATTTTTCCTTTCATTATGCACGCTATCAGGCCTCGGTTACATGATAATTCTTCTCTGGATTGTTCATCAGGCGTGTACACTACTGGAATCAGCTTCTTTGCCGTTCGCCATGGCGGACGGCAAAGGCACAGATCCCGGACAGCAAAGTCCTTTGCTGTCAGCCAGCGGACGGCAAACCGTCCGGCTGAACACGTGCCAGCAAAGGCCTTCTTTGCCGTCCGCTTCGTAGAAACGGATGGCAAACAATTGTGCCGTCAGCCATCCGAGGCCAGCAGACGGCAACGACGATGGACGGCAGCGGTGTGAGGTGAGAGCCATTAGGGGGTTAATGGCGTTCTTTGCCGTCCGCTGACGGACGGAAAAGGTATTAGCTAGGGCAGCACTGGGATGCTGCCACATGGCCAGCTATGCCGTCGGCCAGCACACGGCATAGATGGCCCTGTTTGCCAGGCCTATTTGGTCACTTTGCCGTCCGCTTGCAGACGGCAAAATGACCAAATAGGCAGCCAGTGTTGCCAGTTTGCACAGGTGACTGCCACGTGTCCTCTTTGCCGTCTGCTAGCGGACGACAAAGAGGCTATACATCCCCTGTTTTTATTTTAATCCAATTAATTAGACATGGTTTCAAACACAGATATACATGCATACATATCCAACAGCATGTTCAACAACATATTTGATCAAATCCAACATATCCATATATACATAACCACAAACAAGTTTTCTACAACATATCCATATAGACATACATATCCAAACAAGTTTTCATAAACAACAAGGAAGCACCAGAAGAATAGTACGCTCTATGAATCCAAGCCTTCCTCATGTAAAGCAAATCTGTAAATTGGGAAAGATGAAAGTTAGAAGAAGAAGTAGAAGAAGAAGAAGACTAGTTAGAAGAAGAATACTAGTTAGAGGAAGAAGAAGAAGAAGAAGAAGAAGAAGAATTTTTTTTCTCTTTCTTTTTCTCCTCTCCTCTTCTTAGAGCTAAGCTAGGTAAAAATGCTAAGTGTAGGTCATTTTAGAGCTAAGCTAGGTAAATAGGTAATTTTGGAGCTTAGTAAGGTTATTATGTCATTTCGAGGAAAATAAGCTAAGTCTATATCATTTTGGACGTAACAAAGATTATCATGCCATTTTTGACCTAAGTATGCTAAGTATGTCATAAATGAACTGAATAAGCTAAGTATAGCTCATTTTAACTTAGGTAATTATGCCATTTAGAAGGAAAATAAGCTAAGTATACAACAGGGAGGCCTTTGCAGAGAGGATGTGTACGTGGAGAACAACAGGGAGGCACTGGCAAAATTCTGCATCAGATTCGGAGCTGAGCATATGGGAAAACGAACCCAATCTACACATACTCGGGTTGTCCATGGATAACGTTGGACAATTCGAAAGAATCACGATTATAAATATGCAAATGCATGCATATTTATAGATGTAACCCTTTCGAACGGCAGATGCATAGTAGTTACGCATACTCATGATTGACACCTATAGCTAGCAAGTTTCATCGGCACGAAGACCGGAACAGAGCAAATGAAGGGGGGAGGAGGAGATGTCATTTTTGCTCACCAACGAATGCACGGGCGGAGCTCGTTGAACACTAGACCCTCGCAACGACGAAATAACTGCATATTTAAATCGAAAGATGAGTAACATAGCAAGTATTCGACACCGACGGCCACATGTACCTCGCACTGATGATACTTGCTATTTACGGTACCATCGACACCAAGAAACCCTCTAACTCGCTCGTCCCCGGGTAAACTAAATAGCAACTACCATCGATGCAAGGTACATGAGGCGGTCGGCGTTGAACACTAGATCCACATCCCACAAGTGAAGACGGCGCCCGGCGTCCCGCAACAATAGTTCTAGTGGCCGATGACGGTCGAACACCTTGGCGAATTTGTCTGGCAGCCTCTGCGATGAGGATTAAAGCCAAGTTTTGAAATTTTCAAATAACCAAACCGACTTGAGTTAGTTTGGGTGTTTCAAGTTTCAACACTTAGCTTTCAATCGTCATCTCTGAGGCTGCCAGACAAATTTGCAATGGTGTTCGACCGCCATCGATGCCGAGAACTGTTGCTGCTGGATGCAGGACCCCTATGTCACTTGTGGGATGTGGATGTAGTATTCGACACCAACGGCCACATTTACCTCGCACTGACAATACTTACTATTTAGGGTACCATCGACACCGAGGAACCCCCTGATTAACCCCCTAATTCGCAATGGTGTTCGACCGCCATCGACGCCGAGAACAGTCGACGCACGATCGACGGGTCAGCACTCAGACCGGAGGTTCTCGGCATGGGCGTCGGGACCGGCGGGACCCACTGGCTCCACCATCTATCCCCTCATCAACCCTCTTCCTTTTCCCTTTTTCCTCTTCTTCTACTTATTTTTCTTTTTTCAATTATTTTCTTCTTCTAACTATCTAAACCTAAATCTGGCAGTAACATAATCCTACCACTAAAACCTAAACCTAAACACAAAAAACTGTAAAAAAAATCACCTTGGGCGGCGGGGCCGGGGCGCCGCCGGGGCGACAAGCCTTGGGCGGCTCGGCGGTGGTGGAGGAGGCGGGGCGGCGAGCCGGGG
>NC_041386.1:704904445-704922420 GCF_002162155.2 Triticum dicoccoides | reverse complement strand
GCGAGGCCAGCTGGGCCGAGGCGATGGGGCGGGGCGCCGGGTCGGGGCTGCGTGCCGGCGGGCCGGTGGGGCGATGGGACGGGGCGGCGGGGCGGAGGCGCGGGTGGTGAAGAGGAGATCGAGAGAGAGAGGGGAGGGGCTGCGGGCGCGGCCCCTTTTCTATAGTAGGTCAGTTCTTTGCCGTCTGCTAGCAGACGACAAAGAACGTACCTAGTGGGGTTGGGCCGGGGGGAAACGGACGACCTAACGGCCGTTCTCTTTGCCGTCCGCTGGTTGACGGCAATGAGGTTTTGCCATCAGCCAGTAGACGGCAAAAAAAAAGGCCGTTAGGTCGTCCCCGTACGCCCGCCACCCATGCTCTTTGTCGTCCGCTAGTGGAAGGCAAAACTTCTATGTCGTCGGTTGGCTGACGGCAAAGATTTGCTGACGGCAAAGTCCTCCGTTGTCGTCCGCTGCCTCTTTGTCGTTCGTTTTTTGGTGACTGATGGCAAAGCCTTTCTTTGCCGTCCGCCAGCTGGCGGCAATGAGTTGGCAGATGATAAATTAGCAAATTCCAGTAGTGGTAACTGTGTTTCGAACTTGAAAGAAACTTCATGTGAGAAGTTTTACTAACAGGAGAATGTGTTGTTATATTAATTTATCTGCTAGAGTGCTGTAACTTGTAATGGATGGTTCAGTGGCAATATTGTGTAGTCAGATTACCCAGCATGTATGTGGCCTCGCCACTGGGATGGTTCATTTATACATAATGTGTAGTAATTATAATTATTAAGAGTACTGCTCATGAGTTGTGTCACACACTTTTTAAGTTTTCTATGAGTTGTGTAACCTGGTGTCACACTTCCCGCGTGTTTTCACTTGCTAGCTAGGTTTCTTCGGCGCTGGGCTCTATATATACCCACCCATATTTCACCAGATGTTTGCACTTTCTGTTTTGCCCCTGATTTACTTAGCTAAGAATCAGAATGCAACTTTTATATACCAGGCATGATCTTTAGCTAGGTACCATATCTATTTATTTATTTTGGTTAATTATCATGGTACCAGGTCAGATATTAGAGGAAACTGAGTAGGTCTTATATTCCGTCTAGGCTAGTTCTCCTTTATGAACATGATTTTGGCAGTATCTAGACAAGGAGGCTTTGCTGCATTGTGTGGGATCAGTTTCTTTCTAGCTGTTCCTTTCTCTAGAGGTGCAAGCACAACATGACTTTCATGCAAGGGTCTAACAGCCCCACAGCGTGTGCTTCAGCCTAAAACAAGTGATATGACTCTCCCCGCACCCTCAGGCTAAGAGCAGACGAGACATGGCATCGAAGCTACAATGTCGATCCAGGCATACATGATGCTGCCGAAAGTTGAAATGAAAGTACATAAAACTGCTGGCCACATTATCTGCTGAGCTACATGAATAAAGAAACATGCTTACTTGGTGAGTTGCCTAAGGCCCTCAGTGGATCCTCCTCCCTCTGGGCAAAGAAACTACTACGTAAATAGAATTGCATTTAGTGTAACTTCCATTGTGTGTTTAACATGGCCCCAGCCACAGGCCAGTTTGCATGGTCAACGTACTATGCGTGACCCCATTTTCAAATCCCAAAAGAGAATTCAAAGCATGCATAACAGAATTTGAAATCCGTGTTAACCAGGTTTTATCGAGATCCAACTCATTAAGAAAGGATCAATCGCTCAAAAAGAAAGAAAGGTTAAGAAATACCACTAGTAAAATGCACATGCATTGCCACGGGTGACAAATACGTGTACACAAATCAAAAAGAAGGTTAAGAAAGATTCCCTTCGTCCAATAATATAACAGCGCATTTTACACAGTGTAAAAAACGCTCTTATTTTATGGGACAGAGGGAGTACTTTACATCCTAGACATATCCTTCAAAATCATGTTTTAACGATTTCATCAAACAAGATTGATGTTCCTTCACTGTAATAAAAAACCAATACTGGGAGAGATTAAGAAAAAAAAATGTGATTTGTGCTATTCTCAAAAACAAAAGTGGGCGATCTGTATAACCAATAAGGATTATCTCAGATAATAAGTACATCATTTTGGGAAATATTCTAGGGATAACCACTTAATTATCTGAAGTGTATTGTCGGACCATACACATGATTAGCATAATGGAGTTGATCTGCACAAAACAAGTTAAATTTTAAATATAAGAATGCATAATTAAAAAAATACAAAAGTATGATGACTGAAAGTATAAGTTCCAAATATCTCACCTATGATGTAAGGACCTCTATATAGACGATGTTCTTCGTATACGTGCCAACAGGACAATCGGAATCTTGTTTTTGTTGTAATTTGAACTTTTCTTTTTGCCACATCTGAGTTCTTGTTTTTCTTACCAGCATCTGGGATGACAAGAATCTTTAATTGTTTTTTCTCGCGGTGAATCTAGAGAGGGCGACATACAACTTCCCCTAAAAGAACACCGGCTCGGGCAAGTAAAAACAAGCATTCGGTATCGTCTACCCCTGTGCCTTCTTAACCATCATGGCGAAGCCGGGCCTGATAGGAAATTACTTCCTCTTGAACTGAAAAGGGAACATCTCATCATCAGAGAGGAAAAGGGGAATCCTTGGCCAGAAGATCCTCTTTCCAGTATGTCGGCCCAACACAATTTATGCATCAATGATATTCCTTTGGAATCATCGAACCACCAGCCTCATGCCATTGCAAAGCTCGTTCATAGGGTCAATATTTCTGAGCAATTTGATAGGGCAGTTAATCTTGAGCTTCAACACATGTGGGGAAGTCCGTTAGGGGCTAATGTGTTAAGGAACCCAAATGGTTAGTGGTCATGAGGGTTGTCCACTGCACCATCAAAGCTATGGTAGCCCACCTCATCTCCCTGGAATCGATTGATCATCTTCAAACTAACACTATCCACACAATCATTCTGTGTCGACAAGATTGCTCTGGAGGTGATGTAGTTTGGTCAGCATTTAGCATCGAGACTGGGAAAAATGTTGTTTATTAATGTATCAAGGTCAGTGTCCTTCACAGTACACGGCACACATATCTCATCTGGAATGTGGACATAGCCATCACCATTGGTCTCCTCCTTACCATAACCCATGCGTAAAAGGTATTCTGCAAACCACGGGTCACTTTGTGCCCTCAAAATTCATATCAGCTTTAGATGTTGCATGCAATCCCAAAGGTAAGACCTACGTAGAGACGAACCAATTATCTAAGCCCTTGACCCCTTACGGACAACAAGGGGGTCTGCCTACTGAATGCAACTATCTTTCCACCGAACGACAAGTCTGGTCGACTCATTATATCACGCATATTGTTGTCAAACGCCTCCATTTCTTGTATCTTTGACATGGAAGCCTCATCCCAAATAATGAGAGAAGCCGCATGTAGGAGCTTGGCAGTCCCGCTCAGTTTGGTGAAGCTACAAAACCGACCGTCATTAATGCTCAGCGGTATCTTGAACCGCGAATGAGGCGGTTTCCCTCCGGGCATTATGGGAGCTGCAACACCATAGCGTAGTTGTCACTACAGCAATCTTTTCCTTCCCACGTATTCGAGTAGTGCATTGTATAGAAATGTCATCCTGGTGCGGACCAACCTGTGGTTGAGATGGTTAGGTGGATAGTGGTATCCCCAACCCAACAGGATTCAAATCCTGGTGCTCGCATTATTCCTGTATTTATTTCAAGATTTCCGGCGATGCGCTTTCAGTGGGAGGAGACGTTCCCGTCGACGACGAGGTGCCTACGGTGACTTCGTAAATCTCAAGATGATATGCCGGCTCAATCTTTCGGACGTGCTCATAGGGGTAGGGTGTGCGTGTGTGTGTTCATAGGGGTGAGTGTATGCGCGTGTATATGAGCGCTTGTGTCTGTACTGATGCTCAAAAAAAAAGAAATGTCATCCTGGTGCCTACAGGTCCCACCCACAAAGAACACACCACCCTCATCACTATCAATAGAAGAAATAATGTCATCATATGTGGCCCTCTGATATGTATTAAGTTATTCTAACAGATGTGTGTCCTCGGAGTTGAGATCGATTATGGACTCCTCGAAGATCTCCCTTGGCACACCAATGGCATATTGGCATGTCATATTCCTCATCGATATTAGGAAGAGAAAAATGACCTTATGTGTTTGTCCATTGACTATAGCATATTCCCGATATCTATGAGAACCATTTGCTCTACTACAACTTTGGATTGATTGTTGCGGTGATAGTCCTCAGACATTGCCTCCAAGTGCTCCTCCCAAAGTCCGCACACATCACTTGGCTTGCAGAATACCAATGTTGTTGCAAAAAGCCTTCATAAATATGATGGCATCTCATACAATGTAGATTCAGTAAGGGACTCATCCAATGAGTTTTACCCTTGAATCAATCCCCTTTTGCCTACAGCTTCATGGAAGTTCTGTAGGATCTCATCGTCAACTGTCCTTAGGTCTTCGTAGGAGGTGACCCCGGTGACATGGTTTAGAAGGACTCACAGGTAATAGCATTCCCCTCGGTCGGGTGAGCTGACATAATTCTTCTAACCTGCCCACCCATGTCTCATGACCTTCTTTTTAGTATTTATTCTAACCTGTCTGCCAAGTATACCATTTGGGGAAGTCCCAATACAAGATATAATAGGCCTCCTCATGTAATTTGTTTGCATCAAAGTACTCTGTAAGCATTTACTTCTCAGCACCTTCATGTTTAAATACTCGTTCGATATCTTGGCCCTTTTTGAGTGACACAGTGTGCATGTTGGCAGATGGAGCTGCACTTGAATCACAGGTGGCGAGTTCTTACTCAATTCAAACTCGTATATCCTCCGCAAGGATTCCGGAGGAGTCACCCTCTTGTTTCTATATTGTTTGAGCTCATCAATGTCTATATTGCCAACATCGCTCATTGAAATACATGCCCGATCATGGCCCTTGTATATGTACTTGAATAGGTACTTAACAACCTTTATGCTTCCACGTGCCTCAACATTGGTGTGACAGTTGAAGTGTGATAGGAGGCGAGGGTTGTATGGGGCGACCCACCTATTAACTTTATGACCATCTTCACATCTTTTGTATAGAGGGTAGGAGTCCTTGCCATGTAAGGTTGCCGCGTTAAAAGGCCGAGGATAGTGATTCTTAGCTTGCAAGCAAGACATCTTTTTGTGCACGCGCAATCACGGTTCAAAGAACCACAGGGGGCATGCATCATATGCTTCACAACCATCTTATACAGTTCCGGGTACTTCTTCTAGTTTGGGAGCTCGGTTGAGATAAGCATACTGCTCTAGGCACGTGAGCTTGTATCGCCCCTCCATGATGAGCAGGAAGTGGGTATGGGGAGGCCCCTCTTTTGGAACTCCACCACATAAACATAGGACCTCACCTTGCCTAGGATGTCCTTCTGAAACAACTTAAGTTTTAATTGCTCCAATTTCGCCCTAAAAACACGCACAACGAGGTTTGGATGATCCTCAGATCCTGAAGTGTTTGACTAGGGTAGAGCTCTCACTTGATCTTCAGGTGAGCCTTTATAATAAATCTGAGTCCTTTATGCAAAAAATAAATGTAAGGCAGAAAAAATGACAACATCAGCATCCAAAACTATTCTCCCGTCATCCAACTTAACTGAAGCTCGTGCTCTTTCATCTCTTGACTGACGGTATCTGAAAATCGAGAGCCTCCTACATTTACAAGGCCACCCACGGTTGCTTCCATTTCGTTACTAAATAACCACAATGTGGAACAAATAAACATTGCGGATTACAACATATGTGTCTGCTCCCATGTACAGTAGAAAGTACGACTTTCACGGCTTTATTACTGGAAAGCGGCTTGTTTGCTATGAACACTAAACGAATACAGTGAAGTTAGTTTTTGTTCTCTATGTTGAGGAGTAGAGACGTTCAGCTCAGTTATCCTGTGAGAAAGTGTTGTCAAGTTAGTCTATCCCCCCTGCGCGCGCAAAAAAAAAAAACCTTAATTTATGCAGTACTACATATGGTTAACTATGAACAAATGGTTCATTTATATCTCCCGCATAATTGTTACTACCACCCCTCATGAGTTGTGTAACACATTTTTATAACTTCATGAGGTTTGTAACTTTGATGTCACACTTTCAACATGCTTTTATTTTCTCGCTATGTTTCTTCAGTGTTGGGCTATATATAAACCATTGCATGTTTCACAAGATGTTTGCGCCATCTGTTTAGCCCTCAGATTAATTAGCTAAGAACCATAATGTAGCTTTTACTTAGCTGAGCATCAGAATGCAACTCCTGTCTACCAAACATCCCTTCTACGTACCATATCTACAAGTTTCAGGTTATCATAGTGCCAATTGAGATATTAGAGGAAACTGACCAGCTCTTAATTTTATTTAGCCCATGTTGGTTCTTCATTCTTAGCACCATCTTGGCAGTATCTAGACAAGATGATGGTTCTTGTTTCTTAGTATCATCTTGGCGGCATATGGAGAGATGATGGTTCTTGTTTGTTAGCATCATCTTGGCGGTATCTAGATGAGGAAACTCCACTTGTCCGCAGCATGAGCTTCATCATAAAACAAATCATATGCCTCACCCTAAGGTTAGGAGGAGCTGGAAAAAGACATCAAATCTTCGATGGCAATCATCCCACGGAAAATGGAAATACATCAGGACATTGGCCATATTATCGGACTAAATAAAGTGAGCTTTATTGGCAGCTGTCACATTCTAGCTATTTATTGGCATATAGATTGGATCTAGTGTACACTTTCTTTGTGTGAGTGTAATCCCATTTTTCAGTCTGAAAAAACAAATGCAAGGATAACAAAATTTGTCCAAAGTTTGGGTGGGGGCAAATATAGTTCTCCAAAGCGGATCAACAGCAAGTCTGGTTAGAGATGTGTGGCTCCCAGGTAAGCAGGTCATTTTAGGTCTGGTCCTCCGCGGATAGCTCCAGAAGACGTTCCGCCTCCCTGAGGAACATCCTCGTCAGCTGCTTCTGCCCTCTTCGGTACACTATACACGGCCTTCTGTTCACTCTCGACTTCGTCGCTTCGGTGCTCTCGATGGTTGCACTGTGAAAAGGAGGACAAGGACACAGTAAGAGATCATCGACGCCGTGCCAGATTTATTAAGGGCAATGCTGACAAAACATGCACTCTAGCTAAGATCAGAAACTAGGGTATTGTGCGGTTTTGAGTCAATCACTTGTTTACGGCACAATACAGTTACACAGACTTCTTTATGTACAGATAACTGCAGGAACCAAAGCGGTTAGGCAATTGAACTGATTGACGTAACGAATGAAACATGTTTCTAGTTTTCCCTGGGCGATGAAAATTTCAGGCGGCATTCCAGAAATATCAGCTACATTGCTCAAATTGACGATGTGGCAATCGAGTGGTTTCTCCACAAGAACACATTGCTTACTGTTGCTCTTAAAATAGTCACTGATGCTAGTGCCCAGAAGTAAATTTGGAGAACTATATTATGTTAAGATCTATACAAGAAAAGTAAGCGTTGGAAATAAAAACAGGCGCCTTCCCAGCAACATAAAAAAATCTACCTCGAGGAGTCGTCTGGATCATTGGAATCAAATTTCTCCAGCAGTTGACTGTCAGATGCTTCTGTTCCAGTGCCTTCTTCAAGTTCAGTCATTCTTGCAAAATGAAAGGATTGATCAACTAACTGTTCACACTTGACAGGGCTCTATCAAATATAACAAGTGCATGGTGCACGAAGGAGGAGGAAAATGGAGTCATGTTGTTTGTATTACTTCACCCTAAGAAGATCCACAAGCAATCCTAACGCTCCATTATCACCGCACACCTCCCATATAGCACTTTTGATCTCTGCATCAGATGGTTCTCCATCCTCAGTAGACCCAACCTAGTAAGAGCAAGTTCAAAGAAGGGTCTCAAAACCAGATCATCACAAAAAGACAACACTTACTGTCCTTCAAGCCCAGATGCAATGCATACTAAAACGGTTCTTGACTCACTCTTTTTTTAAAAAGAAAAAAGGCATATGCCATAATGTTAAGAACAAAATTCTAATTCAAAATGAGTTAGATGAGCAAACGAAGCAAATTGCTAAGAAACTAGGGCGCCGTTCCTCCATGAACAGGGCAGCCCCAGTGCATGCAGCTCCCGCTTGCGCAGGGTCTGGGGAAGAGCCCCAGTTCATGCCGTTCCTCCATGAACAACTCTTTCAAAAAAGGGAGAATACACAGGTTTAACTGTGTGTCTTTATAGCAGGCACTCTTGTTAACAGGTTAACCAGATGGTCTACAACGATGTTTTTTATGGTATTTTTTTAACACCAATAATGATAGATAGTAAAGCTACTCCAAACAGAAATATAAGGAGCTCACCATCTCACCCAGCAGTTGGTAATGTAGCATGATGCCTAAAATATGAAGCTAATACTCGCTTGACATCTTTTGTTTTCAGAGTACCCAGTTTGTCATCTAGGAGTCAACCCACGCTGTTTATACTTCAGAATACAGTATGTGAAAGAAAAACACCAACCTCTCCAAGCAGGGAAGCAACCTGTTCAAGTTCATGTTCTTGCATGGCAATTGTGCGAAGAGTACTTAAAAATTCTTGAGGGAAAACATTTTTTTGGAGATATGATGGAACTTTGCGTTGACCACTCCAACTGTAACTAGAAAAATGCTTTTTCTTGTTATCATCATCTTCACCAGAACTGGTACTGGTTCCGAAAAATCCCCTATCAAGCAAACTTGTAGGTAGAAGACATCTCAATTCAGCCTTCTGCAAACATTAAATACATACAAAGTGAGAGCCATGGTGGCAAGTGGCAACAGCTGCTCAGATGGCTTGAATTCATTAGAAAAGTCATCACAATCTCGAGCCATGTTTTTTCTAAATAAAAAAAATAACTCGGGCCATTCAGTAAATATCAAATACCCTATACAAGATAAACCAAAGGCGGCAGGGTATAGATAGTAAGTGGAATCAAATTTCGACTCAATTCCAGAAAACTTTGTGTTGGGTAAGTTCATCTAAATAGAACATAGTTGAAGCCATACAAGATAAACGCTTGCTGTAAGTTCAAAAGAAGATAAACACATAGTTGTACCTGCATCTCAATTAGCTTCATTTTAATGTCAGCAGACTGAAGCTGTCTAAGAGCTTCTACTGGATAATGAACCTGCAGTTAAAGCAAGGAAATCAGAGGATAAAACAGCTACTTCTTACATAAGTATGCTATAAGAGGTTCTTAAAAAAGGATTGATCTATTATTAAACTTAGAAGACACTGAAGGCATTGATGTACCGTTTATCAAACTTTATTTCCTAATTCTAAAATCCCAGTGAATAATGAATTTCCTGTTCCTCCTTTTAGTGTGAGCCAGTTCTTTTTGTTTCGTTGTAATCGGTCACTTTAATGGGATCACATTTATCATGCAATCTATACATTAACCAGAAAATAATTCCCAATATATATCCTACAGATTTATTACAAACTTTTAGCACATACATGAATGTGAGGGTTACCATGAGATAATCATCTGGATTGTTGTCAACCACAAATCCATATAGGTATAGCAGTTCCTGCGGATAAACACAAAATACATTTCCTCATTAATTTTGTTCTGATAACCATACATAAATCATGGCGACTTTGCTGATATCTTTAGTGACTGCATGTTGTTTCAAACCCACGCAGAGATAGTAAATCATGAAACACACTACAGATTCTCAATAACAAGCATGATAGTCATAGTAGTAAAACTTCTTGTCATCCACCAATGAGGTGCAGAAGTATCTTCCCTGTCTGTACCAAGCATGAAGGATCTAGTGTAAATATGCACTCTTAATCTAGCATATGTATATCAAAAGTAAATCCATGTAGAAAATCACAGACCCAATGGACAATACAAAATGAACACGGGGCCCATGGACTGGAGTGTGTACTTCCCCCATTCAAATATTTCTCCTTTCGTTATGCATGCTGTGAGACCTCACTCACATGATATTCTTCTCTGGGGTATTCACCCCACGTGTAACTGTGTGTGCAACTCCAAAGAATCTTCATGTGAGAAGTTTTACTGTTCTAGAAGAAATGTACCATGATGTGTACTAGCTAAACCGTGATATAAAAAAAGTATGGAGACAGGTGACAAATACTAACACCAGGAAATTTGATAAAAATGGAAAGAATTGTTATATAGAGTGAAGGCAAGAAAAGAAATACTTAGTATATAGGATAATATTTGGCTGTCCCTGGTGGACTATACCGTACCTACATCTAGGGTGTGTTTGGTTGAGGAACGAAGTGGAATGGAATGTCATGGTTCCATTCCATTAGAATGGGTTGGTTCCGTCCGTGTGTTTGGTTGAGAACAATATGTGGAATGGAATGGTGACATTTCGATGTTTGGTTGGAGAGATGAAATGGAATTGATTTTATTCTTCTCACCCCTTGTAAATTAATATATGAACATATAACATCAAAGATATGAACAACTATCTCCTCTTGCACCAAACCATATGATCAAGATCATACATTCACAGTCCAAACAAGAATGAAAAATATAAGAAAGATATAGAAAGAAAAAGATATGCACATGATCATGCCACGGTCAAGGTCCTCAATGGCTAAGGCTAATAAATCAGTTGGTTCGTTGCCATTGGCGATCAGACTGTCACTGTACCCATCTCCTCTGCCTTACCTCCATGTTAGCGTCATATGGAAGGAAGAAACTGAAATTGCTCCTGATATAGTCCTCGCCACCTGGCTGCTACTCAGCTACAAAATCGATCGGTACTCTTCCCTGCTCCTCGATCCTGGTCGCACCCTCTCACCAGCAGGTCAGACTACCACCGGCCCCCAGATCAGTTCACCGCCGCGACCTCCGAAGGCCTGGTCCCTGCCGCCCATCTTCAAGACCGCTGCTCCGCCGCCCCTCGTCCATCGTGCCGCAGTCTAGAGAGGAGGAGATGAGGAAGAGGAGGAGCGCGGCGCGGATCGAGGGAGCATAGCAGCTGGCGGCGCGGATCGAGGCTGAGGAGTCACGATAGGCTTTCGGGGGAGCGAGAGGAAGGACGAGAGACGACCGGTTCCGCGTGATTCCTCCGATTTGGAGGTCTCACCGCGTTCCGGATATTGGGCGAATATTCCCTAGGTGGGAACGACTTGTTCCCGTTCCATATATGAACCAAAAGCAGGAACGAGGCTCTGGGGCAGGTCCGACCCATGCCGTTCCACTTCATGATAGGAACCAAACACACCCCTAGTGTCAGTTTATGATTTGAGATTCACATGTTCTCGCTATTTTCATCACAGCAAATCTTATTCACACCTTGATAAAGTCAACTCTTAAGATTAGTTTTGTTAATAATTGTACCTCATTTCCTTTGTTGCCATAATTTATGTAGATCTCTGTCCCAGTCTCAACAGAGCTTTTACCAGCTTGCGCTTCAGGAAGAAAAAAAGGAAAGTTGGATTAGTAGGTCAGTGACATTGCTAAACTGTCTAAATTGGAAAACACCATATGCTGTGAGGCTGGCACACTGATCCCTATGGCCACTTGTAACTGAGTGACACACAACAGACCGATGCTGTTTTTTGTTATTTTATTACTGAGCAATATGCCTCCACAAAGAAGTAGACACAATCATAGTGGGAACTGTAATCTACTAATATAAATAAGTTTGAACGAAAACTTAACGAAGAACTATAGGATAGAAATTTTGGATCAGCATAATTACCAAGTATGAGGTACATTGAAGCAGGAATTCCTGTTAAATTTCCCTCCGAATCAACTTCCCATGTCGCCAGAGCCTTTACATCTAGAGAGGACAATCAAGCTAGCTTAGAATGAGGAAAGAGCAACGGTTATTTAATAGTGAAAGCTTCACTTTCTTCATCACTAGTGAAATTCAACTCTTGGCAAATACAAACTGAAGCAGTTGTTGAAATGTAGATATCCTCCAATATGTCCTGTCAACTGAATAATTAAATTTATATAATGCATATACTTTACTTTCGACTCTTACTATGGTTACAGAAATCGATTCCTGGCACGAGGCCCTCAACCCACATTGACTCCATATTACGAGATTCAGAATTCTCGTCGCAGCTACTATTCTTTGTTGTAGTGTCAGTTTCCTGCAAATAAACAGCAAGCATTGTGTAGATTGGTAGATAAGATATCAATGAAAAATAGCAATTAGCTTATTGAAATAAATTAAAATAAGATGCCAGAAGCCATAATTATAAATGATGAGTCGATGATTGACACTGGCCCATTAATCATCAAGAAGTTTTTCCAAGTATTGCTATATACGAGTATTAAGGTACTCCCTCTGTCCCACAATATAAGAGCGTTTTTGACACTCAATAATTAGACTATGTTTTACTCCCTCCGTTCCAAAATAGATGACCCAACTTTGTACTAACTTTGTACTAAAGTTAGTACAAAGTTGAGTCATCTATTTTGGAACGGAGGGAGTACAAGCTGAACTGTTCGGTATGACTTATGCAATAATCGAAAAATGGATACCCATTATTTCAGCAGTTACAGGAAACCATTATTTAATCAGAATCAGTTCTCTAGTTCTTACAGATAAAAATCAGTGTGCTCTAAACCTGCAGTTTTCCTATTGCTTTGCTGTGCCGCCCTCCCCCCCCAAAAAAAAAACAAGATTAAAATGATATTTAGTTTAGACAACAGAAACAAATGCCACTAGTTGTGTCATTTCAATGTTTTTGACGGTAGTGTCATTTCAATGCTATCCTAGGATGTGCGGGGCACATAAGTTGCACCTAAGTCTATGACTATTCACCAGTCACCACAGTAAATAGTTGATACTTGATAGTGATAAGAATAGTAGCTACGCTTCTCTTTGTGGTTAAACATTCATTAACTAGCTCCACTAATGTTTAGCCATATTCCATAAAGGTTGGGCATAAGAAATGAATCCAGAACCAGCGGTTATAACAGAGGAAAGCAAATATACATGCATGACAAATGCTTATGATTAAACTTGAGTCCCTAGCATGTTCTTGTTCAGGACAGTTGCAGCTAACCTGTTGGGTGGTGAGACTAGAATCACCCAAAACTTCCCCAGTTCTGATCTGTTGTCCATCAAGCGATCCCGGAAACACGTATGAATGAGGCAATGGGATGTTGAGAGCTCGAGTCCAGAAAATCGAGTTTGCCCTGTCATAAACACATCCTGCTGATTGGTATGGGGAGAAAAGAGAAATAAACCTCCAGATAAATAAAAAGGCCCCATTTGGAATGTTTAAGCTGCAGGTTCGCTTAAGTAGCATTTAATAAAAGCTATTAAACCATCATATCTGAGGGAAGGACTGGCCATTGAAACCGTCATTTTAATTAAGTAGAAATTCCTTACCAATAAAAGTTTCACTTTGGTCGTTGCTAAAAGATGCAAGGTTAGTCGATGATTCAATGCTAGGTGTCAAAACCGCTTCACCTATTTGCATGACAAATGCCTTATTTGTTCCAGCTGTTTGTATGGCTAAATGATTTATAAATTGGGACCTTCGACATATTACCATGAGAAGTCATGTAGGCCAAATGATACCAAGTAACTCTTACATTAATACTGTAAATGCAAACCATGGTGATACATACCAAAGGAAGTCCTCAAACCGCACTTCAATTGAGCTGCAAAATAAAACATCTGACGGGTATGAGGTTCATATACGAAAAGGTGCAATCCCCTGTACAGCAAAACCACAGCACAAAAGCATTCCTTTGAGATAATAAAGGAACTATGCATGTGTTTGGTAAAGAGCCAATACGGAGCAAAATCTCAACCAACCTTCCCGATTCGTCGACATGCAGAAGCTCCTCGACCAGACCTTTCACCTTGTCATCGAATAACTTTTGCAACGATTTTCTCTGAAACAAAAGCACCCATCATGTTCATCTCCACCAATGTACTACTCTCCCAGTGCCCAATCCAACAAAGAAGCGAAAGCGGCAGTCTGCAGCTGACGAACCTGCATGACGGTGGCGCGGTGCAGCGTCGTCCCTTCCACCTCGGCGAGCTCGTCGTCGTCGAACCAGACGGAGCTCCCGAAGGTGCTCGGGAGCACATCCAAGTACCTGCAGGCGCAACGAGCAGAATCCCCAAAGGTTAACAGTGGTTTCAGAACATGAGAGCAGGGGAAGAAGGCGTGAGTGAGCCTACGGCTTCCAGAGGGAGGTGGGGCGGAGGCGCTCGGCCATGAGGAAGAGCATGACGAGGAGGCGGTCGTCGACGCCGCCGTCCTCGAAGAGCGCGCGGCACCGCGGGCCGACGAGCGGGTCCTGCAGCACCCGCATCGGGGTCACGGCCAGGTCCAGCGGCACCGCCATCACCACCCCCGCACCGCCATCTCCGGGAGGGGGAGAAGAGCAACGGTTACCGTCGGCGGAGGCGGCGGTGGCGTAGACGCCGAAGCCCTTGCGGCCGCAGGCGCGGATCGTGCAGCCGCGGAGGTCGGCGCCGTTGGCCTGCGGTGGAAAGGGCCGAGGTTTAGGAGAGCACGGGGACCGGGGGGCAAGGGAGGGGAGGGAGGAGAGGGCGCGACCTGGAGCCATTGCAGGAAGCGCTGGAGCTTGGCGTCGCCGTCGTCGGACGGGGCGGCGGCGGCGGCGGCGGACGACGGCATGGTGTTCGACCAAATGCGCGACCGAGGCAGAGCAAAGTTTCAGCTTTGGAAGCTGTCGTCTGAACTTCTTTCAAGGAAAAGTAAAGCAATACAAGAAACCGTTCAAATTTCTGGTCAAATCCTCTCCAAATTTCACCAACGAATTCTCCATTCAAAGAGGCTCGAAACGCGGTTCTCTTCCCGCGATTTCTCCGTCCGTAAATCGACCCGTTTCGCGCGAAATTCACGAGTTCGAAACGCGAAATTTACACCATCATTTGGCACCAGCAACAAAATACTCGGCGATCTACTATGAGTCTATAACAATATATAGATATATCATCATGTCCAGGTTACACTCATTCTACAACCAGAGACAGTGACACGCTCATCTCTAATCTCTTCTCGTCTCGTCTCATCTCATCTCACTTCGCCGGCTTGCATCGCAGTGCAAGCAGAGAGACAGGCAGGCTACAGGAACAAACTCTGAGCCGCTCGCATGGCGGGCGCCGGTGGAGAGCCGATGCTAGCACACGAGCGAGGCGCGGAGGGAGAGGGTGGTGGACAGGTGGGTGCACGACGCCCACCGGATCACCGACTCGGCGACCGCCATGTCCAGGTCGTGCTGGTGCTCCCGCTCGCCGGCGCCGATGGTGTGGTTCCGCCTGCTGCTGCGCGACGACGGGTTCGCCCTCGTTGTCGCCGTCGCCCCTCTCAGGGCCGCCTCCGCCATCCTCGTCAGAGCCGAGGAGGAGGCGGCGGTGAGGCCCACCGCCGTGGCGTCTTCGACACAATGAGCTTCCTTCTCCTTCGTGGTGTCGTCGCCTGAAGCCGCCGGTGGCTCGGGCTCGTCGGACCCTAGCCCGCAGAAGAACGAGAAGCTCGGCATCGACGTGATGGGCGCAGCGTCCTTCATGGGTTCGGGGCTGTCGCCGAATGAGAATAACAAGGCTCCGCAAGACGGAGCTGGAGCCCTGGCGGCGGAGAACGCGGAGAAGGACGATCTGCAGGAGAATGTGGGAGAGCAGGGTTCCTCCGACAGACCCTGGCAGGCGATCGGCCCGCCGGTGCTGAAGCTCACGTCGCGGCTGCGTGTCGCCATCGGCGTGGAGAACGAGCACGAGCCTGGCTCCTCCCTCCCGAGGCCGATCTCAAGGCAACCGCCGCAGGAATCGCGCGAATCATTGGCGTGCTCTCGTATCCAGGAATGCTCTGCATGCACAAAGAGCAGTTGTTTAGGCAATAAACCCCAGATGGTAAACAACTGTAAACTACTACCATCAAGAGAAAGGAAACCATTAACAGCTGATTTGTACTACACAGTAAGGTCTGGAAATGAAGCAATGACAGCCAAATTCAAAAGATTCCATCAAGGGTGACAGAGATGATGAATCATCAACACTAATAAATAAGCAGCCATGTGGATGTGATATATCAAAAGGAAACATTCAAGGGCCAGCAAAGATTCAGACTTGTTTATTTGTAGCATGGTGGTTCTACCGGAAATCCAGAACATGACCCTAACACTGAACCTTTAGCTGGCGCTAGCTCATGACTTAGCAGTGAAGACTTGATAATTTATTCAAAACAGCTTTAAGTAAACAATTGCAAACTAATCAACCGAATTCTCATTGATCTCTACATTCTGGTCTACATCTCAGTTACATGAAGGCATGGACATGAATCATCAAGAATCAAAGGTCATCTAAGCTTGTGTATGATGCCACAATGTATATGGAAGGAACGGAATTCCGAGCATCCTGTGGTTTCTCAACAGATGATGTATGTCTGATGTCTCACCTAGAACTTGCTCGGCTGTGAGCCTCTGACCAGGATCACGCCGCAGCATGCCGGTGATGAGCTCCTTGGCCGAATCCGAAACCCTGTCCCAGGGATCAGAAGGGAACCGCAGCTCCGTCGACCTGATACACTCGAAGATCTTCGACTTGGTCTTCCCCCAGAACGGCGGGATGCCACTGAGAAGGATGTAGAGTATAACCCCGGCGCTCCACACGTCGGCAGCCTCGTTGTACCCGCCGGCAAGCACCTCCGGCGCGATGTAAAACGGGCTCCCCACCGTGCCGCTCAGTCTTTGACCTGACAAAATCCAAACCCCCAATTTAGCCTCAAAAGACAACCAGACTTGACTAATCCAGAGGTGATCAGGCTTGTGAATCAACCATACCAGGCTGGGTGTAGGTGGCGAGGCCAAAGTCGGCGAGCTTGATGGGCGAGGACGGCGACCTGCTGACGAGGAGGATGTTCTCGGGCTTGAGGTCCCGGTGCACGATCCCCTTGCTGTGGCAGTGCGCGACGACCTCCATGAGGTACCTGAAGAGCGCGGCGGCCTCGTGCTCCGGGAAGCAGCCGCGCTCCTGGAGGCGGTGGAAGAGCTCCCCGCCGGCGCAGAGCTCCATGACGAGGTGCACCGAGTCGTGGTCCTCGTACACGGCCTTGAGGTCGACGACGTTGGGGTGGCCCGAGAGGCGCGCCATGACCTCGATCTCGAGCCGGACGCCCCGCACGTCGTCGGGGGACGTGAGCCGGTCCTTGGCGATGGACTTGCAGGCCAGCGCCTCGCCGGTGACCATGTCGGAGCAGGACCGGATGACCCCGAACTGGCCCCACCCGAGCTGCTCCCCGAGCGCATACCGGTCGCCGAGGCACGAGCCGTGCGCCGCCTCCAGTATCGCGCCCCGCAGCCCCGGCGCCTTGTACGAGTTGTACTTGCCGCCGGCGCCGCCGGCGGCCATTCCTACAGTGGAATCCCCCACCGCCAAATCCCCGCCGGAGTCCGACGAGGCCGGCCTCCCCCGAATCGCCCCCGGAGAGCTCCCCCGCCGCTGGCAGGGCCCCGAATCTCGCGGCCTCGGTCGGCGCCGCTCCTCCGCGGCCGTGGGCCGGTCGCCGGGCGACTGAATCTGCGACGAGGAGGAAGAAGAGCAGGGGGGAAAAAAGGCAAGCTTTAGCGCTCGAGACCCCACGGAAACCGCCTCCGGAAAACCTAGCAGAAATCCCGGAGATTCCGGGCGACGCGCGGCGGTGGTCCTGGGAAACTGCCACGAAATTCAAAATTGCCGGCGCGGAACCCCGCCCGCCCGGCTTGGCAGCTCCCTCCCGAGCAAGGGCCCGCTCGGCCGCCCGGCCGGCGGCCTGGGGCGCGCGGATCGGAGCCCGGCGTGCGCGCTGGAGATGGCTCGCTCGCTCGCTCGGGGGAGTTCCCCGGAACCGCGGCGGCGTGGGAAGAGGGACGGGGGGAGGGCGGAGGGGAGGAGGGCACTCACCGGAGCGGAGGGGCTGCGGCGGCGGAGGGAGGGGACGGGAGCGTCGCCGGCGGCGCGGCGAGGTCGGC
>NC_041386.1:704829724-704904030 GCF_002162155.2 Triticum dicoccoides | reverse complement strand
CCCGGGCCGGGCGGGCCGGGGCCCACCTGTGATGGTGAGGGGGATTATTAGGGGGAGCAGATGGAAAGGGAGCCCAGTTAGTAGGAGTAGTTTATTAGCATCATCATCCTCTTTCCACAAAAGCAATTATAGCATCTTGACAATGACAATGGCAATGGCAATGGCAATGACAAACCCATTGGTGGTATATATGTTGGGGCACTAATCATCATCATCGCCCTATTTTACATGTTTGCTAATCACGTGGTTTGGCTTTGGTTTGATGTTTGTCTTGTCACTTGTTGTGACAATTACTGGTATGCCAATGCTGAGAAGAAAAAAACTATTGATATGCTTTTGGAGGTAGGCAATTGGGTTTGAGAGTATGCCCTTTGTCTTGCTTTTCACTCTCTTGTGGCAAGTTGTTTATTAGTGCCATGGGTGTCTACATTCATAGGCTTGGGGGGAGTCAATCATCAATGCATTATGGGTTTGGATTAGCATGATCGTGCGGTTTTAATATTGAGAGTTGAAACCAAAAGTTGTCTGTGTGTTGGCTTTGGAGGCAAATTGGTTTGGGAGTATGCTCTTTGTCTTGCTTTCACTCTCTTGTGGCAAGTTGTTTATTGGTGTCATGTGTGTCTAGATTCGTAGGCTTGGGAGTCGATTAGCAGTGGACTATGGGTTTGGATTAGCATGATCGTGCGGTTTTAATATTTGAAAGTTGAAACCAAAAGTTGGCGTGTGTTGGGGGGCTTGGATTTTCGTGATGCCGACCGTTATTTGGCGCCAATCGCACGCACGTGCACCGTAATAATCTGCACATTTCGATTAACGGTTCACGAAGAGAATAAATATGCCTTCGTCTTCTTTGCATTTAAGGGTTTAATTAATGATACCTTGAACGTCAAAAGATACAAAGTGCCGAATCAGCGCATACACATGGTCGTAATGATCTGCATATTCCGTTAACGGTTTGTGGAGAGAATAAATATAGCTCCATCTTCTTCACCTTTAAGAGTTTAATTAACAATACTTTGAACGTCAAAAGATACAAAGTGTTACGCTAGCTTAGAAGGCAAGGTCACATACACATGAGCGCGCACACAAGATCAGACCAACTAAGCGCTAGTGTAAGTAGAGTCAAAATGCAAACCAAGTAAATAAGCCACGCGGAACAGCAAAGCTAACATCTAAAGAACCCAAGCCGTTGGCAAGAGGAGTAAGCACAGCCGAGATTTGCGGAGAATGTTTAAACCACTATCAAACTCCTTCATCGGGGGACCCGTTCCACAATGATTGAGAACACCGTCCATGAAAGGCGAGGGCCACTGAAAGCTCAAGTCGTCAGGTTGATGAATCTCCATCAAATCAAGGTGAGCACCCTATCACGCAAGACCTCGCCAGCGCTACCATCGCCAAGAGTAGTAGAGAGACATTGGACCTTGAGATGGCGCATTTATGATGAGCATGATGCCAAAGCATTGTCATCGCTCGATTTGAACTAGATCTGGGGGTTTTGACCTGGTGTGCCAAGGAGAATGAGAGGTTGCAGTGAGGCCTTCAAGATGGAAATGACGCTAATGAAGGAAATATGCCCTAGAGGCAATAATAAAGTTATTATTTATTTCCTTATGATCATGATAAATGTTTATTATTCATGCTAGAATTGTATTTTCCGGAAACATAATACATGTGTGAATACATAGACAAACAGAGTGTCACTAGTATGCCTCTACTTGACTAGCTCGTTAATCAAAGATGGTTATGTTTCCTAACCATGAACAATGAGTTGTTATTTGATTAACGAGGTCACATCATTAGTAGAATGATCTGATTGACATGACCCATTCCATTAGCTTAGCACCTGATCGTTTAGTATGTTGCTATTGCTTTCTTCATGACTTATACATGTTCCTACGACTATGAGATTATGCAACTCCCGTTTACCGGAGGAACACTTTGGGTACTACCAAACGTCACAACGTAAATGGGTGATTATAAAGGAGTACTACAGGTGTCTCCAATGGTCGATGTTGGGTTGGCGTATTTCGAAATTAGGATTTGTCACTCCGATTGTCGGAGAGGTATCTCTGGGCCCTCTCGGTAATACACATCACATAAGCCTTGCAAGCATTACAACTAATATGTTAGTTGTGAGATGATGTATTACGGAACGAGTAAAGAGACTTGCCGTTAACGAGATTGAACTAGGTATTGGATACCGACGATCGAATCTCGGGCAAGTAACATACCGATGACAAAGGGAACAACGTATGTTGTTATGCGGTCTGACCGATAAAGATCTTCGTAGAATATGTAGGAGCCAATATGGGCATCCAGGTCCCGCTATTGGTTATTGACCAGAGACATGTCTCGGTCATGTCTACATTGTTCTCGAACCCGTAGGGTCCGCACGCTTAAGGTTACGATGACAGTTATATTATGAGTTTATGCATTTTGATGTACCGAAGGTTGTTCGGAGTCCCGGATGTGATCACGGACATGACGAGGAGTCTCGAAATGGTCGAGACGTAAAGATTGATATATTGGAAGCCTATGTTTGGACATTGGAAGTGTTCCGGGTGAAATCGGGATTTTACCGGGTTACCGGGAGGTTACCGGAACCCCCCGGGAGCCATATGGGCCATCATGGGCCTTAGTGGAAAGGAGAAAGGGGCAGCCCGAGGTGGCTGCGCCTCTTTCCCCTCCCCTAGTCCTATTAGGACTAGGAGAAGGTGGCCGGCCCCCCTCTCTCCCTTCCCCTCCGAGGAATCCTAGTTGGACTAGGATTGGGGGGAGGAATCCTACTCCCAGAGGGAGTAGGACTCTCCTGCGCCTCCCTCTTTGGCCGGCCAGCCTCCCCTCCTCTCCTCCTTTATATACGGAGGCAGGGGCACCTCTAAACAGACAAGTTGACACAAGTTGATCCACGTGATCGATTCCTTAGCCGTGTGCGGTGCCCCCTGCCACCATATTCCTCGATAATACTGTAGCGGAGTTTAGGCGAAGCCCTGCTGCTGTAGTTCATCAAGATCGTCACCACACCGTCGTGCTGACGAAACTCTTCCCCGACACTTTGCTGGATCGGAGTCCGGGGATCGTCATCGAGCTGAACGTGTGCTCGAACTCGGAGGTGCCGTAGTTTCGGTGCTTGATCGGTTGGATCGTGAAGACGTACGACTACTTCCTCTACGTCGTGTCATTGCTTCCGCAGTCGGTCTGCGTTGGGTACGTAGACAACACTCTCCTCTCGTTGCTATGCATCACATGATCCTGTGTGCGCGTAGGAAAATTTTGAAATTACTACGAAACCCAACAGTGGCATCCGAGCCTAGGTTAATGATGTTGATGTTATATGCACGAGTAGAACACAAGTGAGTTGTGGACGATACAAGTCATACTGCCTACCAGCATGTCATATTTTGGTTCAGCGGTATTGTTGGACGAGACGACCCGGACCAACCTTACACGTACGCTTACGCGAGACCGGTTCCCTCGACGTGCTTTGCACAGAGATGGCTTGCGGGCGACTGCCTCTCCAACTTTAGTTGAACCAAGTATGGCTACGCCCGGTCCTTGCGAAGGTTAAAACGGAGTCTATTTGACAAACTATCGTTGTGGTTTTGATGCGTAGGTGAGATTGGTTCTTACTTAAGCCCGTAGCAGCCACGTAAAACATGCAACAACAAAGTAGAGGACGTCTAACTTGTTTTTGCAGGGCATGTTGTGATGTGATATGGTCAAGGCATGATGCTGAATTTTATTGTATGAGATGATCATGTTTTGTAACCAAGTTATCGGCAACTGGCAGGAGCCATATGGTTGTCGCTTTATTGTATGCAATGCAATCGCGATGTAATGCTTTACTTTATTACTAAACGGTAGTGATAGTCGTGGAAGCATAAGATTGGCGAGACGACAACGATGCTACGATGGAGATCAAGGTGTCGCGCCGGTGACGATGGTGATCATGACGGTGCTTCGGAGATGGAGATCACAAGCACAAGATAAGGATGGCCATATCATATCACTTATATTGATTGCATGTGATGTTTATCTTTTTATGCATCTTATCTTGCTTTGATTGACGGTAGCATTATAAGATGATCTCTCACTAAATTATCAAGAAGTGTTCTCCCTGAGTATGCACCGTTGCAAAAGTTCTTCGTGCTGAGACACCACGTGATGATCGGGTGTGATAAGCTCTACGTTCAAATACAACGGGTGCAAAACAGTTGCGCACGCAGAATACTCAGGTTAAACTTGACGAGCCTAGCATATGCAGATATGGCCTCGGAACACGGAGACCGAAAGGTCGAGCGTGAATCATATAGTAGATATGATCAACATAATGATGTTCACCGATGAAACTACTCCATCTCACGTGATGATCGGACATGGTTTAGTTGATTTGGATCACGTGATCACTTAGAAGATTAGAGGGATGTCTATCTAAGTGGGAGTTCTTTAATAATATGATTAATTGAACTTAAAATTTATCATGAACTTAGTCCCTGATAGTATCTTGCTTGTTTATGTTGATTGTAGATAGATGGCTCGTGCTGTTGTTCCGTTAAATTTTAATGCGTTCCTTGAGAAAGCAAAGTTGAAAGATGATGGTAGCAATTACACGGACTGGGTCCGTAACTTGAGGATTATCCTCATTGCTGCACAGAAGAATTACGTCCTGGAAGCACCGCTGGGTGCCAGGCCTGCTGCTGGAGCAACGCCAGATGTTATGAACGTCTGGCAGAGCAAATGACTACTCGATAGTTCAGTGTGCCATGCTTTACGGCTTAGAATCGGGACTTCAACGACGTTTTGAACGTCATGGAGCATATGAGATGTTCCAGGAGTTGAAGTTAATATTTCAAGCAAATGCCCGGATTGAGAGATATGAAGTCTCCAATAAGTTCTATAGCTGCAAGATGGAAGAGAACAGTTCTGTCAGTGAGCATATACTCAAAATGTCTGGGTATAATAATCACTTGATTCAATTGGGAGTTCATCTTCCAGATGATTGCGTCATTGACAGAATTCTCCAATCACTGCCACCAAGCTACAAGAGCTTCGTGATGAACTATAATATGCAAGGGATGAACAAGACTATTCCCGAGCTCTTCGCAATGCTAAAAGCTGCGGAGGTAGAAATCAAGAAGGAGCATCAAGTGTTGATGGTTAACAAGACCACTAGTTTCAAGAAAAAGGGCAAAGGGAAGAAAAAGGGGAACTTCAAAAAGAACGGCAAGCAAGTTGCTGCTCAAGAGAAGAAACCCAAGTCTAGACCTAAGCCTGAAACTGAGTGCTTCTACTGCAAGCAGACTGGTCACTGGAAGCGGAACTGCCCCAAGTATTTGGCGGATAAGAAGGATGGCAAGGTGAACAAAGGTATATGTGATATACATGTTATTGATGTGTACCTTACCAATGCTCGCAGTAGCACCTGGGTATTTGATACTGGTTCTGTTGCTAATATTTGCAACTCGAAACAGGGACTACAGAATAAGCGGGCACTGGCAAAGGACGAGGTGACGATGCGCGTGGGAAACGGTTCCAAAGTAGATGTGATCGCGGTCGGCACGCTACCTCTACATCTACCTTAGGGATTAATATTAGACCTAAATAATTGTTATTTGGTGCCAGCGTTGAGCATGAACATTATATCTGGATCTTGTTTAATGCGAGACGGTTATTCATTTAAATCAGAGAATAATGGTTGTTCTATTTATATGAGTAATATCTTTTATGGTCATGCACCCTTGAAGAGTGGTCTATTCTTACTAAATCTCGATAGTAGTAATACACATATTCATAATGTTGAAACCAAAAGATACAGAGTTGATAATGAAAGTGCAACTTATTTGTGGCACTGTCGTTTAGGTCATATCGGTGTAAAACGCATGAAGAAACTCCATACTAATGGACTTTTGGAACCACTTGATTATGAATCACTTGGTACTTGCGAACCGTGCCTCATGGGCAAGATGACTAAAACACCGTTCTCCGGTACTATGGAGAGAGCAACAGATTTGTTGGAAATCATACATACCGATGTATGTGGTCCGATAAATATTGAGGCTCGTGGCGGATATCGTTATTTTCTCACCTTCACAGATGATTTGAGCAGATATGGATATATCTACTTAATGAAGCATAAGTCTGAAACATTTGAAAAGTTCAAAGAATTTCAGAGTGAAGTTGAAAATCATCGTAACAAGAAAATAAAGTTTCTACGATCTGATCGTGGAGGAGAATATTTGAGTTACGAGTTTGGTGTACATTTGAAAAACTGTGGAATAGTTTCGCAACTCACGCCCCCCGGAACACCACAGCGTAATGGTGTGTCCGAACGTCGTAATCGTACTTTACTAGATATGGTGCGATCTATGATGTCTCTTACAGATTTACCGCTATCATTTTGGGGATATGCTTTAGCGACGGCCGCATTCACGTTAAATAGGGCACCATCAAAATCCGTTGAGACGACGCCTTATGAACTATGGTTTGGCAAGAAACCAAAGTTGTCGTTTCTTAAAGTTTGGGGCTGCGATGCTTATGTGAAAAAACTTCAACCTGATAAGCTCGAACCCAAATCGGAGAAATGTGTATTCATAGGATACCCAAAGGAAACTGTTGGGTACACCTTCTATCACAGATCCGAAGGCAAAACATTTGTTGCTAAGAATGGATCATTTCTAGAGAAGGAGTTTCTCTCGAAAGAAGTGAGTGGGAGGAAAGTAGAACTTGACGAGGTAACTGTACCTGCTCCCTTACTGGAAAGTAGTTTATCACAGAAAACTGTTTCAGTGACACCTACACCAGTTAGTGAGGAAGCCAATGATAATGATCATGAAACTTCAGATCAAGATACTACTGAACTTCGTAGATCAACCAGAGTAAGATCCGCACCAGAGTGGTACGGTAATCCTGTTCTGGAGGTCATGCTACTAGATCATGATGAACCTACAAACTATGAAGAAGCGATGGTGAGCCCAGATTCCGCAAAGTGGCTAGAAGCCATGAAATCTGAGATGGGATCCATGTATGAGAACAAAGTATGGACTTTGGTTGACTTGCCCGATGATCGGCAAGCGATTGAGAATAAATGGATCTTTAAGAAGAAGACTGACGCTGATGGTAATGTTACTGTCTACAAAGCTCGACTTGTCGCAAAAGGTTTTCGGCAAGTTCAAGGAATTGACTACGATGAGACCTTCTCACCCGTAGCGATGCTTAAGTCCGTCCGAATCATGTTAGCAATTGCCGCATTTTATGATTATGAAATTTGGCAAATGGATGTCAAAACTGCATTCCTGAATGGATTCCTGGAAGAAGAGTTGTATATGATGCAACCAGAAGGTTTTGTCGATCCAAAGGGAGCTAACAAAGTGTGCAAGCTCCAGGGATCCATTTATGGACTGGTGCAAGCCTCTCGGAGTTGGAATAAACGTTTTGATAGTGTGATCAAAGCATTTGGTTTTATACAGACTTTTGGAGAAGCCTGTATTTACAAGAAAGTGAGTGGGAGCTCTATAGCATTTCTGATATTATATGTGGATGACATATTACTGATTGGAAATGATATAGAATTTCTGGATAGCATAAAGGGATACTTGAATAAAAGTTTTTCAATGAAAGACCTCGGTGAAGCTGCTTACATATTAGGCATTAAGATCTATAGAGACAGATCAAGACGCTTAATTGGACTTTCACAAAGCACATACCTTGACAAAATTTTGAAGAAATTCAAAATGGATCAAGCAAAGAAAGGGTTCTTGCCTGTGTTACAAGGTGTGAAATTGAGTAAGACTCAATGCCCGACCACTGCAGAAGATAGAGAGAATATGAAAGATGTTCCCTATGCATCAGCCATAGGCTCTATCATGTATGCAATGCTGTGTACCAGACCTGATGTGTGCCTTGCTATAAGTTTAGCAGGGAGGTACCAAAGTAATCCAGGAATGGATCACTGGACAGCGGTCAAGAACATCCTGAAATACCTGAAAAGGACTAAGGATATGTTTCTCGTATATGGAAGTGACAAAGAGCTCATCGTAAAGGGTTACGTTGATGCAAGCTTTGACACTGATCCGGACGATTCTAAATCGCAAACCGGATACGTGTTTACATTAAACGGTGGAGCTGTCAGTTGGTGCAGTTCTAAACAAAGCGTCGTAGCGGGATCTACATGTGAAGCGGAATACATAGCTGCTTCGGAAGCAGCAAATGAAGGAGTCTGGATGAAGGAGTTCATATCCGATCTAGGTGTCATACCTAGTGCATCGGGTCCAATGAAAATCTTTTGTGACAATACTGGTGCAATTGCCTTGGCAAAGGAATCCAGATTTCACAAAAGGACCAAACACATCAAGAGACGCTTCAACTCCATCCGGGATCTAGTCCAGGTGGGAGACATAGAGATTTGCAAGATACATACGGATCTGAATATTGCAGACCCGTTGACTAAGACTCTTCCACGAGCAAAACATGATCAGCACCAAAGCTCCATGGATGTTAGATTCATTACAGTGTAATCTAGATTATTGACTCTAGTGCAAGTGGGAGACTGAAGGAAATATGCCCTAGAGGCAATAATAAAGTTATTATTTATTTCCTTATAATCATGATAAATGTTTATTATTCATGCTAGAATTGTATTTTCCGGAAACATAATACATGTGTGAATACATAGACAAACAGAGTGTCACTAGTATGCCTCTACTTGACTAGCTCGTTAATCAAAGATGGTTATGTTTCCTAACCATGAACAATGAGTTGTTATTTGATTAACGAGGTCACATCATTAGTAGAATGATCTGATTGACATGACCCATTCCATTAGCTTAGCACCTGATCGTTTAGTATGTTGCTATTGCTTTCTTCATGACTTATACATGTTCCTACGACTATGAGATTATACAACTCCCGTTTACCGGAGGAACACTTTGGGTACTACCAAATGTCACAACGTAAATGGGTGATTATAAAGGAGTACTACAGGTGTCTCCAATGGTCGATGTTGGGTTGGCGTATTTCGAGATTAGGATTTGTCACTCCGATTGTCGGAGAGGTATCTCTGGGCCCTCACGGTAATACACATCACATAAGCCTTGCAAGCATTACAACTAATATGTTAGTTGTGAGATGATGTATTACGGAACGAGTAAAGAGACTTGCCGTTAACGAGATTGAACTAGGTATTGGATACCGACGATCGAATCTCGGGCAAGTAACATACCGATGACAAAGGGAACAACGTATGTTGTTATGCGGTCTGACCGATAAAGATCTTCGTAGAATATGTAGGAGCCAATATGGGCATCCAGGTCCCGCTATTGGTTATTGACCAGAGACATGTCTCGGTCATGTCTACATTGTTCTCGAACCCGTAGGGTCCGCACGCTTAAGGTTACGATGACAGTTATATTATGAGTTTATGCATTTTGATGTACCGAAGGTTGTTCGGAGTCCCGGATGTGATCACGGACATGACGAGGAGTCTCGAAATGGTCGAGACGTAAAGATTGATATATTGGAAGCCTATGTTTGGACATTGGAAGTGTTCCGGGTGAAATCGGGATTTTACCGGGTTACCGGGAGGTTACCGGAACCCCCCGGGAGCCATATGGGCCATCATGGGCCTTAGTGGAAAGGAGAAAGGGGCAGCCCGAGGTGGCTGCGCCTCTTTCCCCTCCCCTAGTCCTATTAGGACTAGGAGAAGGTGGCCGGCCCCCCTCTCTCCCTTCCCCTCCGAGGAATCCTAGTTGGACTAGGATTGGGGGGAGGAATCCTACTCCCAGAGGGAGTAG
Organism: Triticum dicoccoides; assembly: GCF_002162155.2. Classification (NCBI taxonomy): domain Eukaryota; kingdom Viridiplantae; phylum Streptophyta; class Magnoliopsida; order Poales; family Poaceae; genus Triticum; species Triticum dicoccoides. The sequence continues at coordinate 704,894,239 of NC_041386.1, read as the reverse complement.
GACTCTCCTGCGCCTCCCTCTTTGGCCGGCCAGCCTCCCCTCCTCTCCTCCTTTATATACGGAGGCAGGGGCACCTCTAAACAGACAAGTTGACACAAGTTGATCCACGTGATCGATTCCTTAGCCGTGTGCGGTGCCCCCTGCCACCATATTCCTCGATAATACTGTAGCGGAGTTTAGGCGAAGCCCTGCTGCTGTAGTTCATCAAGATCGTCACCACGCCGTCGTGCTGACGAAACTCTTCCCCGACACTTTGCTGGATCGGAGTCCGGGGATCGTCATCGAGCTGAACGTGTGCTCGAACTCGGAGGTGCCGTAGTTTCGGTGCTTGATCGGTTGGATCGTGAAGACGTACGACTACTTCCTCTATGTCGTGTCATTGCTTCCGCAGTCGGTCTGCGTTGGGTACGTAGACAACACTCTCCTCTCGTTGCTATGCATCACATGATCCTGTGTGCGCGTAGGAAAATTTTTGAAATTACTACGAAACCCTACAGCTAAGGACACCACTGTTGACGGCCCCAGCAATAACTCCTCGCCTCCATGTCTCGGCACAACCTATCATTGTAGCAACCGCTGCATCACACCACTGCCACACATTCCACTTGTGAGTTGCCATGTAGCCCTCTTCACCGACTGCACCTACCCCCACGACTCTCGCCGCCATAATGCTTCTTCTTTGTCTTCTTCTTATCATCACATTTGGGGTAGGGGGGGGGGATTAGGGGAATTTGATGGAAAGGGAGTGGTTATTAATAGCAAATATGCTAGTTGTGTCTCTCCGTAAAAGAAATTAGCATCTTCACAATGATAATACCAAAAACTAGCATTAGTAAGGCCATAGTGGAGTATTATAATAATAGAGTAGCAACTAATCATCAATCTATACAGCATTCGTCATTTGCCAATCATATGGTTAAGTTTAGGCTTCGTGTTGTTTTGTTATCATTATAGGAGTACTACATCTGTTGGGGGGGATTAGTCTTGGCGTTTGCTCTAGTCGCTCTCATATACTATACTAGTTATTATTATACCTTTTGTGTGTCTAGATTCTACCCATACTTGGAATCAATCAGGGTTTGTCATACATATGAAATTTCAAACCAAACTTTGTCTATGTCGTTGGGGCTTGGGTCTTGTGAGGCTAGCCGTTAATCACCGCCGGCAGGCATATTGCAGCACTAATAGACCCCCTATATATGATTGTACATCTCTACTCCTAATAGAGCAGTTGGTGAATAGTCTGTCGGTCATTTTTCGCTGGTTTTATTTCGTCCCACCACTTTCACTGGATTTTTTTCATCCTGTTCCCCCACCCCACCGATTTAGTTTTGCGTCACCCTCTCACACAACGAAAAAAATCTAAACCGGTCAGAACTTTCCATGCTAGCACAAATAATTAGTAATGCATTTATGTGAAAAAATCAATCACGATCAATATCTAAAGATCAAATCTAAATTAATTAACCTTACCTTAAATCGTGAATTCTTCTTGTTAGTCCACCGAGCGAAGACATCCCTATGCCTCCCCTCGCACTTGAAAGGAAGGAAATTAACTTAGAAACAGAAACCCATGCATGGATGCCAATCCCTTTCCTCTCTCACGTTCTCTTTCCTTTCCTAGCTCCCATTCTCCTCATAGAGATGCACATTGATCGGGAAGGAGGATGACTGAATGAGAGGCCTCAGATCGGATCCTCTTTGATCCAGGCCTCTGCAACGTCAACGACGCATACACCCGGATGCTCGACAAGACCAAGCACCAGGACGACGTCGATGATGACATCCCCGCCGTGCTAGATGGCGGCCGCGACGTAGATCCCTTGGTCGGATTTGAGAGGATGTAACCGCCCGGCGGCAAGATGTGGAGCCGCGAACATGCGCGGATGCGCTGGAGACAAGCTGTGCGGAGCCGCAGCCATTTCCGTTGGTTGCCGCGCTGTAAGCGGTTGTTCGCCGTTGCTTCCATAGCCCACCAGGAGCCGTCGTCGCGCACAGAGGGCCAAGGCAAGCACGGACGTTGGCGATGGTGGGCTTGTGGCGCGGGTGCACATGTTGCCGGAGCCGAGGCGAACGCGGCTGCGGGTGTTGCTCGGCGAGCTAGGGCGCGCTGATGTGGATGCATCTGTGCTGCTGCGTGCGCCTCAATGACGAGAGCCAAAGGTATTAAAATAGGAAAGAGGCACCTGATTATTATACCAATTAGATCAAGACTTTGGTATATGCATGGTTGTATGCGCCGCTTGATCCTCCTTTGCATGACTCCCAGGTAAACATTCATCCCTAATTCCCTTCTGTATGTTCCTCCCAGCTGAAGACGGTGTCGTCTTGCTTCTAAAGTGGAAATGGAATAGATGAATTCTTCTCACACTTGGATGGAAGTGACTCGCGTGAGTGCATAGCATACAAGTGAAAACAATCAAATTAATTATTAAATCATTGAGGTTAATCACAGAAGACAATGATTTTGCTTTCTCCTAATTGATGTTTTTGCAGTGAGCGGCGTGGAAGTCGACTTCTCCAGCAATCAGGCCATGATCGGCAATCTTCGAGGGGAATTCCATGCGTCGTCCCTTCCACATGCTGGTTACCTTCCTCCTATTCAATCGCTCCAGCACATGGGTGTGCGTGGTGGCCGGAATTGGGGTTCGCCGGAATGTCTTCGTCTCTCGTTCGCTCTCGGTAGAGCGTGTTGATAACGTGTATGAAGTTGATAACGAGGGAGACTCAATCACCTCATAGTTGCCAGCGTTTATGATCACCCCCCTTGCGCCCAGCGCCGTCTCGTTCGCTTCGTCGTTAATTTTGGAGAGACGTGCGTTGTTTATCACGCCGCTCCCGCCGACGAGGCTGATGCAAGGGCGTCCTCCCCTGCTCCGACGAGGAGGATGCCCTTCCATGTGAGATCCAGCAAAGAAGCACTCCACCGATATCCGTTCCTACGAGATCTGACGAGGAAGTGCTGGCCTCCTGCCTCCGGCGGGGAAGCTACTGCCTTCCACGGCAAAAAAGTGGTTGACCACAACGTTCTTGAAGCCTCGTGCGATGGAGTCTGCACAAGATAATATTCATCCTTGCCTTTTGTTAAAAAGGCTCTGCATCTAATTGCTTACTATACCGAGTTTGTTTATGTCTAGAGTTCATCTAGGGATTAGTAAGAAAATAAGCTGTTTTGTCAAATGGTTATGCAGGTTCGAGCAACCTCAAAGTAGGCTGGGGAGGATAACCAGTGATTATACTGATGCTGGAGAGTCATGTTGAAGTTGAGTTTGTATGGTTATAGATTTTAATCCCTGTGCGGGTGGTGTTCTTGAAGTTTCATTTGGTGTTGCTGTCAGCAGGCTTATACTTTCATCATCTTCTACATCAAGTATAGTGTTTAATTGTTTTGGTCAACTCTGCATTTTATTTCCTCATAATTACCTCGCCGCATTTTGTGGACAACAAAAGTAACAGTATGGTAATTGGTAAAAGTTTTTGGTCCCATAATATCAGTGTGTGTGTGTGTGTGTGTGTGTGTGTGTGTGTGAGAGAGAGAGAGAGAGAGAGAGAGAATTTAGATATCATTTGGCGGTAGCAAGTTCAAGTAATAGTTTGAACACATTCAAGAAATAGTATAAAGATAATGCATATTACATAAAAATAACACTGAGAATTTAGATGTATTGTTTGTCATGGAGCTGTGGCTAGCCGATTTACATGAAATTAATTCTCTCAGTTGTGGTGGCAAATATAATACACGTAATCCATATTATTATGCACTAGCGTCTGTGTGTGTGAAATAGATGGATTATGGTCCCGTACCCAATAAGATGGATGTGTGTGTGTGTTAGAGAGAGAGAGGGAGAGGGGGAGAGAGAGTGAGGAAGAGGGAGGGAGAGAGAGTGTGTGTGTGTGAGGATTTGATGGTATGTAATATTAAATGTAATATTAACATGATTAATATTGAACTTTTAAAGTTAATATGGTCCCGTTGCAACGCACGGGCATTCTTCTAGTATTCGCTAATCATACGGTTTGGATTTGGTTTGATGTTGCCTTGTCGCTGTCGTAACTACTAGTATGTCAAGGTTCAAGATATATAACTGTTTCCGGTGTGTCTCTTTGGAGGTAATTAGGTTTGGAAGTATGCTCTTGTTTGTTTCTACTGTCTCAGCAAATAATTTATTGTTTATTCATTGTGTCATTGTGCCATGGAGTCAATCAGGGATGCATGATGAGCTTGCGTCCTCCCAGAGGGCATGCGGTTTTAATATCTGAGAGTTTAAATCGAAAGTTGTCTGTGTTTTGGGGGCTTTGAACTTTTGTGATGCCGACCGTTAATCACCATCAACGTAAGCACATGCGCTCTGCTCTGCACACTCCGACAACCGTTTCACGGAGAGAACACATATACTCCCTCCGTTCGGAAATACTTGTCATCAAAATAGATGAAAATGGATGTATCTAGAACTAAAATACATCTAGATGCATCTATTTTAATGACAAGTATTTCCGGACGGAGGGAGTACCTTCTTGGCCTTTAAAGGGAAGGAAAGGCCTAAGCCTCGGATTAAAGTATTAATGACGCCTTCTATGGCGAAAGATGCAAAGTGTTGAACTAGCTTCCAAGACAAACTCGCATGTGTATGCACTATGCACGCAGACACAAGATTCGATCAGCTAAGTGGGAGTGAGCATGGTTGTGGTATAGCCAACAACCGGATATATGAAGTTGTCACGACACATATATATCCAACCTAGCTAATGGCCCAATTATACAATAGTTAGCAAAAGACATTTACCATTTTATCACGGTTTGGCCCACCTTCTCTCACAAAGTTTTTGGAGCCCATGTTGCAGGTGGCTACTAATCTACAACCTGTTTCTCTTATCTCTCCTTCAACTCAGCAAAAAATTATATTTAAATTCTCACAACTTGCTTACATCACCTTATTGTCCTAGCTCTAAGTAGAACCAAAACGCAAACCCAAACCGTTGCAAGAGAAGTAAGCTCATCCTGAATTTGCGGAGGAATGCCACCCCCGCCATCAAACTCCTTCATCGGGGAACCTTCTAGGATGATTGGGAGCACCGTCTGTTGCATGCCAGGGCCCACCAAAAGCTCATGCGGACATGTTGACGACACTCCCTTGGGTCAAGGTAAGAACTATATTTGAAGCAAACCTGAATTCAGCACGACCTCGTCATCTCTGCCTTCATGCCGAACACGACGCCGAAGCACCGTCGCCGCTTGATCCAAACTAGATCCGGGGGTTTTCGCCTCGTGTACCAAGGAGGAAGAAAGGTTGCAGCGATGCCTTCATGAAGGGAACGATGTCAAGGACGCCTTCGCCGCCGTCAGCCTCGGGAAAGAACTACCCGCCTCCAGGTCTTGGGGTAGTCGATCGCCATAGCAACCGCCACACCACGCTCCCGCCACACGCTCAACTCGTCAATTGCCATGTAGCCCTCGCCACCAACCAACAGCTAATTAAGCCATGACTCCCACCATCAGATCGCTTCTTCTTCTTCATTGTGTTTTCCGTTATCATCGTTGTCATCATCGTTATCACAATGAACAATAAAATATTAAAGATAGACTATACAAAAATGGATCCAGGCTTACACCCCCATTGTATTGACAAGTACGCATTAACACGTGAACCAACCTGTGGTTGGATGGTTAGAGAGACAGTGGTATCCTCAGTCCATCAGGGTTCAAGTCCTGGTGCTCGCATTACAGTGTTTCTGGCGATGCTCTTTCAGTGCGCGGAGACGTTCTCTTCGATGACGAGGCGCCTACGGTGACTTCGTAAATCTCAAGATGATATGACGGCTCAGTCTCTCGAATGTGCTCATAAGGGTAGGGTGTGCGTGTGTGAGTTCATAGAGGCGAGTGTATGCGCATATGCATGAACGCTTGCGTTTGTACTGTGTTAATTTTTTTTTATAAATTAATGCATGGTGACCAATTAAGCGTGCTGACTGGCGTCTTTGCTGGATTCGGTCACTAGTCATGTAGCCGTTGAACATGTCCATAACTAATTAAGCCACGTCATGGACAGAAATAAATAAACAACACGGCCGCTAGTTCGTCCCGTCGCTAATTCCATGCCGGTTAGGTAGAAGATGGATTAGGTTAGAAATAGATTATGCCCATCATTTTCTGAAAGCAGAGATGCATAACCAAACCGTGCGTACGTTAGCTGCTTCTTTCGGGCCGTTGACCTTCTACAGTGGGTTGGGTTAGAGTTGGTGAGCACTACTTGAGCGACCGAGCACTAGCTGGGAGTATTGGTCAGCTGGATGAGTAGTACTGGTACCACCCAATTTTGATGTTTGTTCGTTATTGTTCTATATGTACTACTGCTATGTCTTTGGGGGTAATTTGTTTTGGAGGTTAGGTCTTTCTTGTCTCGACCCTCTTGTATAGTAATTTATCGTATCAAGATTCAAGGCTTAGTCAATTAGGGACGGGTTTATCAGTAGATGGAGATTTTGAGAGCTCAGGCGGGTCGGTGGCGGCGGGGATGATTTTACGGCAATCCGATGGGAGTGTTATTTTTGCAGCCAACATCTTCAATTGCAATGATGCCCTGGAAGCCGAGATACATGCCCTAATGCAAGGCATGGCATTTGTTGAGTATATAGATTAATTAGGAAACATAAGATAGACTAGGATTTGTCCTGCCTTGTCTTGTACTCCAAGTTGATCATTGTATTCCTATTTATATGCCCATGAGGCTCAAGCAATACAACGGACTATTTCATCAAATCCCTCTCTCCCTTCAACATGGTATCTATCGCAAGTCGATCCTAAACCCTAGCCGTCGCCGCTTCCGCACCAGTGCGCCGCCCCCGGGGCGGTCGGCCTTCATGACCGCCGCCGGGGGCCGCGCCGCCCGTATCTAGGGTTCGTCCGCTGGCCGTGTTGGCCGGCTGCCCTAGAGAGTCTTTTCCCCGAGCCCTTGCTCCGGGGTTTTCTCTCTCCCGCCGGTCATCTTGATCGTCGGTTTCTTTTTGGTTTTCCGATCTAATCTTGATCGGTTTGCGTCGCCCACCGCCGCCGTCGACCCCGTGCGCCTCTACTCCAACACCGGCGCGATAGGCCAGCTTCTTCACCGACTCGGCGGCCTCGCGCGTCGTCCGCGCGTCTGCCCGTCGGTCGCCCCGACGCGGCGGCCTTGCGCGTCGTCCGCGCGTCTACCCGTCGGTCGCCCCGACGCGGCGGCCTTGCGCGTCGTCCACGCATCGGCCCGTCGGTCGCCCCGACCCGACGGCCTCGCGTCATGCGGCGGCCCTTCACCGCCGCCGTTCGCGCGACGGCCCGCCCGTCGATCTACGCCGGCCGTCACCTCCCTGCTCCGCCCGGGACTCCTGCATCACCCCGACCTGGGGGCCTCGCGCCATGCGGCGGCCAATCATAGCCGCCCTGCCGCCCGCCGCCGCCGGCTTCATCTTGGACTCCGCCGCCATCACGCCTCGACCGAGCAGCGTCCCCGACCTCGCGCGCGATCGGCATGATCACCCGCTCGCCGCCGCGATCAGCCTCATCTACGCCGCGCGATCGACCTGGCCCGTCAGTTACGCGCGCCTCCGCAGGTCCCGTGAAAATCGTCTCCGTGTTCAGCGCGCCCCTTCGCCGATTGAGCAACGGGCTGCCGCTGCGTCACCCCGTCGGGCCGCAGCGCCGCCGCCCCGTGGTTCTTCTCTCGGCTGCACCGACACGTGTCACCGCTGCGTCGCCCCTTCGGGCTGTAGTGCCGTGGCCCGCGGTCTACTGCTGCCCCGAGGCCGTCCCCGTGGCTGCACCGACCCTCGCGTCGCCGCTGCGTCGCCCTGTCGGGCCGTAGCGAGCGTGGCACGCGGTCCACGCCGCCGTCTCGAGGCCGTCCACGCGGTTGCACCACCCCGCGCTCCGCCGCCGCGCCGCCCCTTCGGGTTGTAGCATCGCGGCCCGCGGTCCCTGCGACCGTCCCAAGGTCTTCCGTCGTCGCCCCGACCTGCCCGCCGCCGCTGCGTCGCCCCTTCGGGCCGTAGCGCCACGGTCCACCGCCGTCCCCGCGCGTCGACTTCCTGTGGCATGCGCCGCACCACCTTCTTTGGCGCGGGAACGCCGCCGTCCGAGCCGGTCTTCGTCACGCTATCAGGGTTCTTCGCCTACTTTGAGCACCGCCGCCGCACTTTTAACCTAGCCGGCGCCGCCGCCGCTCTTCTTTGGCCGCCGCCGCCGCTACCTCTGTAGCCGCCGCAGCCGCCCATCCACCCCCTTCATCTTCGTCCAGCACCAGCCCGTCGCCAGCGTCGCCGTCATCTACCCCGGCCGCTTCATCTACTCCGACAACCGCGGGCGACATTGGCCCCAAGCCGATTGGCGCCGCAACCATCGTCAAGTCCTTCTCTGCTGGCCTCTCAAACTTCTTCGACATGGTGTACAGCTCGTGCAGGTCCCAGTCTACGCATGCCCAGTGCTGGCAACACCGCCGCGTGCCTTCGTCCACGACGTGTCCCCGGGCCTAGCAAGCCTGGTGCGGCGCTTCGTCAACTTTGTCTTCGTCCGTCTACGCATGCCCGGTGCTGGCAACACTGACGCGTGCCTTCGTCTACGATGTGTTCCTGGGGTTGGCAACCCCAGCGCGACGCGTCGTCAACATCATCTCCTTCCTGGCGCACCACTACTTCGACACCACTGCGCCCACGACTAACTCGGCGCCTCTTTGTGCCCGCGGATCCACGACGACTTCCTCGACACCGGCCACCCTGACTCGACATCGACCACGGCATTCTTCGCACGGCTACCTCGACCACGACTCCACCACCCATGCTCTCGGCTACATCGACAAACGGCACAAAGGGCTACCGCCTTGCTTGAGCAACCTTGTCGGTTTGCACTCCAGTCACGACTTCCACGATGCGTCGACCGTTACGACTGTGGGGGGTGTCCGTTGGCTTGCCTTCAGATTCTTCTCCGGTCTCACCGTCTGCGTCGCTACCGTTGTGACTGCGGGGGGGATGTTGAGTATATAGATTAATTAGGAAACATAAGATAGACTAGGATTTGTCCTGCCTTGTCTTGTACTCCAAGTTGATCATTGTACTCCTATTTATATGCCCACGAGGCTCAAGCAATACAACGGACTATTCCACCAAATGCCTCTCTCCCTTCTAACAGCCTTGGCTATTCAACACTCGGAACGGCCAGTTATTGTTTAGTCCGACTCCTCGGAAGCTTCTACTGGCGTTGAAAGGAGACAGTCTTTCCCGGCAGGTTTGTCACCTGAGATTTCAAACCAAGAGTTGTGCACACGGTGTCCTGTGCTTTTGGATTCTTGTGGCTCCAGCTGACCGTTTATCACCGGTGCCGGCGCCCCTTAGACCAACTCCAGCGCACGACCCCAAACAGACGTCCGTTTTGCCTGAGTTCTATCCGTTTGGGTAGGACAATGAGGTCGTGTCCGAGCCTTTTCTGGGATGCGGTGGCCGTGCGTCCAAAGCGCGGACGCATCCTTTGGCCCCATCCTATCCGCCTCCATTTTCAAACGCCACCTTTCGAAAATAGCACGCCCTAGTTCAGGCCATCGGCCCTTGTTCACGCCGGCAACAGAGCCAGCGCCCCTAGTTCACGCCGGCAACACAGCCAGCGGCCTACATGTCCTCGCCGGCAACACATCCAGCAGCCGGCCACACAGCTAGCCTACAAAATGAATAGTTTTGTCACCGGCAACACAGCCAGCGGCCGGCAACACAGCCAGCCTCCAAAATGAATGTGTTTCTCGCCGGCACACAGCCAGTGGCCGGCACCCATGCCAGCCTCCAAAAAAGAACGGCCACGACCAATTAGACGACCTAGTTCAGGCCGTCGGCGTCGAACATCTCCTTCTGCCTGGCCTCAAACCAGCTCCTCGTCTTCTTGCTCATCTTGGTCAAGTCCACGCTCATGATCGCAAGGGACACCTCCTTTGCTTTGGTTGCGGCATTGGTGGCCTCGATGTCGAGCTGCCTCTGCCTGGCCGTGACTGAGCGGCCTCGATGTCGAGCTGCCTTTGTCGGGACGCCTCCTCCATGTCGATCTTCCTCTTCTTGGCTGCCTCCTCCATCTCAAGCTTCTTCCTTTGAAGCTCTAGGTATAGCTTCATTTGCTCCTCCTTGCTTTGTCGTTTTTTCTCGTCCCTCACATCCTTTTGAGACATCATGCCATGCAAAGTCTCATGCAAGGCCATGGATGACGCATCACGTATGTCGTCCACCTTGGAGTTGGTTTTGCCCCACGGCCTCTTCAACGCCTCACCATCCCCACCTCCGGCAAACGCGGCCGCCTTCTTGCCTCTCTTCCTTTGAAGTTCACGGTATTGATCTTTGAACTTTGGGCAATTATTGATGAGCATCCAACAATGTGTAAGAGTGAATGGCTTGTCATTGTGCCGGGCCTTGAATGCTTTCAAAGACTGAAATGCCTATACCACATGATCAACAACAAATGAACATGCAAACATATACAAGGCCGAAGTCTCACGGCTGTAGCAAAGAAAGAACTAGGATGAGGAGAGCATATCAAGTCCCCAATGTCGAGACCACTTACGGGCCGTGCTTCAATGCTCTCAAGTGCGGCACAATACCTGTTGTACTCTTGTTGGATGAACAACCACCTCTTTTGAATCGAGGTGATGCCACAGTTGCTCATAATTTGGTAGGGCTCAAACGTCTTTCTTTCATGGAATATTCTGTGGACTCTCATCCAGAAAACAAGGCCCTTTTGTTGTGCGTCGGTCCTCGGATCTTGGCTAATCTCCATCCAACATTGGCAAATCAACTTGTCCTTGTCTTGTGAATATGAACCCGTGTGAATACTCTTCTTCCTCTTTCGTGTTTTCGCTCTTTGGGTGAGCTCGTCGATGAACAATGGCTCGCCCGAAATATCAATATCAATGCCATCTTCTTCATCACCATCACCTTCGCAATAGATGCCATCGTCTTCATGCCACGAGTCACCATGGTCGTAGTCCGCATGGTCGTGAGCCTCTTCATTCGCAACGAACTGGCGTGACCATCCTGACTTTGGGTCTCGTCGGGATCGTAGGCAACACCATGCCCACCCTCGTAGATCACTTGCTCCATGAACTGGTTGTAGAAGGGGTCGTCGACCGTTGGCGTTAGTGTTGCCATTTTGTCGAACAGGACGCGGGGCGACGGCAGGGTGCCCGTAAACGGTGGTCGTGCTTGCTTTCTTTGCATCTCCACGGATGGTCGGCCACCACTGCTGGACCCTGGAGTGACATTGAGGTCGATGACGGCCGAGGGGCGCGGGGTGGATGGCGCGATCGCACCAACGTCCGGCGAGCCCAAAAAACAGGTGTGGCCATCATGCCTTGGCGGGGAAAAGCTGGGCGACATAGGCGTGGTCCGCGACGAGCAATGTTGAGGTCTGGCGACCGACGAGCCTGTGCTCGCCGGGCCGACGGCCGCACCAGAGAAACCCACCGGGCGGCAAAGGCCAAGCATTAGGAGGGCGTGCGCTTTATTGACGATGGCCTCATTCTCGTCGACCTCGGCCTTGCGCCGTGCAGCCTCCACTGCATCACACTGGGCGGCGAACTTGGCTGCGGCGGTCTTGCCCTTGACGGCCGCCCCTCCGGTTCCTCCTCTTCGCCGATTCTGCATCCATCTTGGCGAGCTCCTCCGGTGTGCACTCCGACCGCGGATTCCTTGGACCCTTGGCCGCCTTCTTCTTCACCTTTGCGGGCGGGTCGACGTCCAGGCCGCTGGAATTCGGCGGGGCATCGGCCATGGACGGAGGAGGGTGGGGGATGGGACGTGGGAGGGTTTGGGAGGAAATGATGCCAAAAGGGGCGCAAAGGGTTTTGCTTTGTGCCACCGGCGGGCGGGCCAGGGGAGGACACGCGCGTGCGTCCCGCCCGTCCGCTCGCTGTCCGTTTCAACCCAAAAGTGGCGCAAAGTTGGGCCGGGGATGGATTGAAAGCGGACAGAAAACAGGCAGAAGTCCATTTACGCCCGTGCGGTGGGCTTTCTGGTTTGTCCCTTTTACCCCAAACAGACGCACCCGGACAAGATGGGGTCACGCGCTGGAGTTGGCCTTAGGTCGCCGTGTACAATACAAGATGCTTAGGGGAGGTGTGTAGAGAAAAAACCGGTGTTTCTTCAAGCACCGGTGCTTATTTTAGAGAGCAGACACTTAATTAGACACCCCTCATGTAAAAATAGGCATTGATGCTTCAGAAAAACTTGATTTATTTTTCTAAGCATCTCCTTAAGCACACGTACCATTATATAAAGCTTAGCTGCTGCTACTAGCAATTCGCTTCTCCCTCTCGGTGGGGAAACAGAACGTGTGGCTGGCAAGTGGCAAGCCATGGTCTGGCAGCCGCGCCGCATTAGCCAATAGTAGTGTGCCTAGAGCTGGGCAAGAGTGGGAGTCGCTACTAAGAGCATCTCCAGCCGTTCGGCCCCCCAGGGCGGCGAAAAAGAGCCGCCTGGGGGTGAACCGGTGCTAGCTCGGCGCGTGGGGGCGACTCCGTTCCCAGTCGTCGCCCCATAGGTCGCCGCCAATATCGCGAGAGCTCGGCGAAACTTCGTACAAATTTCTGCAAACTCGGCGATCTGGCATGAATTTGGCGAAATTTCATTGAAATTTGTACAAAAAAGATAAAACATGCAAACTACGCCTACTACTACGTCAAACTACGCCTAGTCACTGTGCCGCGTCCACCGCCCGCCATCTACCTGTCGAGAAGCCTGTAGAAGCGGGTGTAGTCGCCGCCGCCGTCGTCGTCGCGCGCCCCGCTGGAGCCGCCGTCGTCCCTCCTGACCCCTGCCCAGGGTCACCTACACGCGGTGGGGTGCTGGATGGTCCGGCCTCGTCCTCCTCGTCGCTGTCGAGGACGATGACGCCGCCCTCCTTGCGCCCGCAGCATCGGGCCCGGAGCTCCGCGTACGCCAGGCGCTGGTGGCGCACCTGCTCGCGGACGTAGTCCTCCTTCACCCATTTTAGGGCGGCCTCATCATCGGGGGCCACCATGTCGACGAGCTCCGGCTTCACGAGGAGCAGGCCTGGCTCGGGCTTCGGCCAGACCAGGCGGAGGGAGCGCGGGGAGGGGCGGGCACCCTCATCGATGATGAGGGCGCCGCTGCGGGTGCGGCGCTGGAGCGGCGACTCCTCCGGCTCTGGCTTGACCGGGCGGAGAGCCGGCGAGCCGGAGCCCGACGGCGAGAACATCCCCGGCTCCATTCGCCGCGGCGTCCAAGAGCTGCCACGACGGCGAGAGAAGGACGGCCGCGCCGGGTACTCGAGGCGCGACAGGTTGCCGGTCTCAATGTGGTCGAGGACAACCTCGAGGGTGCAGCTTGGCACACCCCACCACTCACGCTGCACGTAGGCGTTGAGGTGGTCGCGGGGGATGATGCCATTGACAGAGGTGATCTGCTCTTGGCGGCGGCGCTCGAAGTACATCGTCCACAGTGTTTTGCTGTCAGCGGCGTACCTCGTCTCGTTCCGCTGCTCCTCCGTCAGGGACAAGTGGGTGCGGGCGATCTCGGCCCGCCGTGCCGCCCCTTCGGGCACCGGTGGCACCGGTACGCCGCCGGCGCTAAGCCTCCACGCCCTCGACACACGCATGTCTGTGGGCCCCGGATACTCGGCCTGGTTGAGAAGGTGTGCCTCTGGCTCTTGAAGATGGCGGCGGCCGAAGCTGTTCGCCGCTGCGCCGTCGCCTGAAAACCTCTCGGCCATTTGCTCGTCGGCGGGAAGGGAGGAGAGTGTTGCTTTGTGCGGCGGATGCGAGGAGGGGTGTGAGTGGCGTTCACCGGCGGGGAGGTTGCCTTTTATAGCCGCAGCGGGGCGGGGAGAGGCTGCATGTCAGGCGACGCGTGGCGGGAGCAGGCGGTACGCACGTCGGTGGCGCCTTCACTGCGTCTCCCATGAGGCATCAATGGAGGCTGACCGGCGCAGCAGCGCGGCGGCCTTGGCTAGCCTTGGGATTGATTCCCGCGGGAAACGAGGCGATGGGGGCGACGAAGCGGCGTCTCGCTGACTCGGCGGGCCCATCCTTGTTCGCGCCAAAATCGCGTTCCCCGGCACCCCCAGGCGCCCCCCAGCGCGCCGGGTTCGGCCTTTGTCCGCCGCGCCAATTTCGGCCCAAACCGACGAAAAACAGGCTCCTGGGACGCGACCGAGCTGATTTTTGGGCACCGGCGCGAAGAAATCGCCTTGGGGCGGTGTTGGGGGCGCGGCTGGAGATGCTCTAACTCCACACTAACCAAGTATTAGATCACCTTTTTTTCTCGTAATCTTATGATGAAACCAGCTAAGGGCATGTATTATGCTACACCGTGGACAGATGCCTCATGAGTCCACGTCAGAAAAACATTCTATGTGGAAGCAAGAGAGAAAAAAGCTATTGTTGTCAGAGGGAAGCGGGCTCTTGCAGAAGAGGCGGCTGCCCTGTCCAAAAGCATAGGGAGAGGTGTGATGCATGTGTGAATTACCACCAAGAAAGTAAGAGAGAGAATGAAGAAAGAAAATGAAGTGTGATCCGGTGATTGCATCGTTGGAGGCTGGGGCAGCACCAAGGGGTAGCCTCTATAATACATGCCCTAAAAGCAAAGATAATAGCACAGCCGGCTGCTGGCTGTATAGCAATGCCACATCATCATAAAGCCTTCTCTCATATAGTAGTCTGGCGTTTTGGCTGGCTATTAGCTTGGCTCCATTTAATATTGCTTGCAAGTGCATATGATTTGCTGGGATGAAGAGCGCCGGCTCTAGCGCTTGCCGCGGGCTGGAAGTGGGTGCATGGCTCTCGTGTCTTGTGCTGCAGCCGGGCGCTTGATGAAGCGCCTGTTCGCTTCTCTCTCCCTCTTTCTCTCCCCTCCAGGTGTGATTTGGCTGATGTGGATGGACTTAGGCCAACTCCACCGCGCGACCCTATCTTGTCCGGCCCCGTCCGTTTGGGGTAAAAGGAACAAATGGGACAGCCCAGCGCGCGACGGCCCGGACCCATCTAGTCCGTTTTGTGTCCGTGCCGACCCATTTCGAGCGCAAACTTACGCAGGGTTTGGGTCGCGACGGACAGCGAACGGACGCTTCGAACGTCCGCGTCGGGGCCGCATGGCAGGCGGCCACCTACCTCCCACCCGCCAACATAAATGCGCACGGGCGAGAGGCCCCACCTGTCATCCGCACAGTGACGGGTTGGCGTCCTTCTTAAATGGGACCCATGGACCGGTCGTCGTCCTCATCCCCACGCCGGCCCCTGTCTGCCCCCTCGAAAGTCGACACGCCCAAACCCTAGCCACTCCCCGCCCTCGAGCTCGCCGGCCGGCCGCAGCCATGGGTCTGTGGAACCGCAAGGGGAAGCACGACCGCGAGGCCGGCTCCTCCTCCGGCGGCCGTCGCGGATCCGTGAAAAGGAGGAGCCCGCGTCACCGCCGCGCTCCTCCTGTCGAGCCCCCGCGTCACCGCCTCCCTCCTCCCGTCGAGCCCCCGCGCCGGCCCCCTTCACCATTGCCCCTAGGCCCTCCGGCGAGCGCGACCGGCAGTACATTTGCGTGGACGTGTGCCGGAGGTACTGGGAGACGGCGACGCCGGTCCCGTGGAGCGACGCCCACCTCCCCAACGGGTGGCACCTCTCCGCGGACCGGGTCCCCATCCCGCCAGTGCCGGCGACCGGCCGTGCACGGCGCGATGAGATCAACCGCCGCCGCCGCCTCCTCCCCGACGACCTGTACTACGACCACAGGTATGCCCCCGACTCCCCGCTCTGGAACACATGGCTCCAGGACAAGCACGACACGCGCCGCGCGTCCTACTTCGCCGACACTGTGTCGGGGCCGCGGAGGCCACGTGCAGAGCCGTGCGGGCGTACGCGGGTGCGCGGCCTGACGCCCACGCCGTCGCCTTCCCCGTCTCCGTCGCCCCCTCCCCCTCCTCGCATGACAGCGGAGGAGGAGGCCCGTCTCCTGCAGCGTGTCATGGACGACTCCATGAACACGCATGACGAGCGGCAGTGGGACGGCCTGGAGGAGGCCATGGCCCTCTCTGCCGCCGGGGACGTCGCCTTCCCGGAGCTGCAGCTGGCGGCCGTCACGGAGGAGCCGATGGAGGAGCACCCGCCGGCGTTTGAGAAGCTGCTGGGCTAGGGGTGGGGTTGGTCCTGCACTGCGCCGGAGATGGCCGCCGGCCTGGGCGTGAACTGATGCCCCACTCCGCCGCGGTCACCGGAGCGGGAGGCGTCGCCGCGGGAGGAGGTGGTGCAGGCACCTCTGGCCGTCCATCCCGCCCCCGTCTACCACGCACCGCCGCCCCACCTGTGGATGCTGTCGGCCTACGTCGACCTCGTCAGCGACGAGACGACACCGGCGGTCAGTGAAGACGGGGACGGCCACGGCACCGACGGGCGCGGCAGGAGCGCGCTGTAGGCGTTTTTTTATTTTTCTTATATGTTAATTATGAAACTGGGCCTTTTAAGTGGCCGTGAAAACTGGGCCGTTTTGTGGCCGACCCCTATATATGTTTTTTTTAAATGCGTTTATTTATTTATTTAGTTATTTCATTCTAGTTTTTATATTTTTTTAGTCACGTCCACCCCGGACACGATTTGGGGTGCGGCCGCGCGGTGGGCGCACGCACGACCCATCTGACAAAGCCGGACACGGGCGAACCCATCGGCGCCCCAAAGGGACAAAATCCGGCCAAACCGGACGTCCGTTTAGGGTCGTGCGGTGGAGTTGGCCTTATAGCCAGCCGAGTCAGTCTTATTATACTTGCTCTAATGCTAGTGGGCGTACCATAACATTAGCTTCTGCTTTTGGGCCGTTGACCTGCTGCATGTGGTGAAGGCCTGTCGGTCTCTGGATTTGTGACGGGGAATTGGGCGTACATTCCCATGGTGGTACTACATCGTCACTTTTTTGTTAGGTACCGAAAATAAACAACGGACAAAATACGTACTATATATGGCGTTGGATTTATTGTCAGCTGGTGTAGCGGGTTGGGTTGGAGTTGGTGAGCACTATGAACTGAATATCAATATGAATATCAATATTTTGAGCAAGTTGAGTGAGCAGAGCACTAGGTGCTAGGTGCATGCATAGCAGCATAGGTCAGCTGGTCTTGGTTTGGAAGCCACTCGTTTGGCCATTCTTCCCTGGCCACGCGATGGCTGAGCTTGGAGCTTGGAAGTCGCCGTCGTCGCAAGGGAAAGGCGGCCGGGCCGGGCAGGGCAGCTGCAACTTGCAAGACACGACAGAACGTGAGACGGCCATAACAGAGGCAGTTCGGCTCAGCCCGTCTACTCTGTAATCATTAACTGAGGAGTATTTCTTTCAAAGATCATTTTCATCTTCACATATTACGACAAGTAGTATTGCTTCGTGTGCGCCATTTATCACAACCTTGTAGTTCTCTTTCTCGTATATCTGTTTATTTAAAATGTTTTATTTCATAAATCATGCGTTCAAACATCAAATTGTTTTCATCGTTGGATTTTCCGCGTCTGAGTTATTCAAAACTAGATCTCATGTTAGCTTTTTGACGAATTTTTAAAACCCTGCCTTAGTGCCTCTCGTAGAAGAAAAAAAACTGCTTTTTCCGTTTCCAGAAGGCACGGCCGTGCATCTCACGGAAGGAAAAAAAACGAGAAAACACCTTTTTTTTTCATTTTTGAGAGGCACTCGCGAAAGCAAATCCGTGCCTCTCATAGAAGCAAAACCATGCCTCTCGCTAAGGAAAAAAACCGTGTTTTTTCCATTTTCAAGAGGCACGGTCGCTCTCGCGAAAGCAAAACCGTACCTCTCATAGAAGGAAAAAACAAAAAAAATACAATTTTTTTCGTTTTCGAGAGGTACGGTTTTGCCTCTCGCAGAAGGAAAAAACGTGATTTTTTGCGCATTTTTTGTTAAAAAGCTTAGAAAAACTCGAGGAAAACCGAACAACCAAAAACGAAAAAGAAACATCTAAAAAACCGAGAACGCATGCAGAAAATAGAAAAAAATCCGGAGGGCACGCTCTCAGCCCACCCCAAGTGACCCTTAGGGAGGCTCCCGAACGAGCGCTCTTCAGGTGCTTGCTTTTCATCTACTCCTGTGAGAGAGATTATGTGTGAATGTTATATCTTGCTTATAGCGAGACTAGCATCCGTTTCGCATGAAGGGCCCGCGCGTATGGGCGGGCCCGTTAACAATGTCACTCACTCGCTCCTTTTATGTCCGGGTTTTCTTATTTTTGGTTTCTTTTTTCTTTGCTTTTATGTTTTTTTATCATTTTTCATCATTTCTTTCACTGTCTTACTCAATTTTTTGCTTTTCTTTTTTAGTTTTTTTAGTTTTTTATTGTTTCCTTTCCCGTTTATATAGGTTCTTTGTTTTTTCGTACATTTTCCATTTACACACGGAACAATTTTTATATACATGTTTAATATTTTCTAAATACGTGATTAACAGTTTTGACAACTTATATTTTTCATATCTACTTTTTCACTACACATTGTACATCTTATGCATACACACACAATATTTTTATAAACACATTTATCATTTTGAAAATACATGATTAACAATTTTTAAACATATATTTTGATGTATAAATTTTCATTAGACATTGTATATTTTTCGTATATATCAGGAACATTTATATACACTCCCTCTATTTCTAATTATAAGATCCTTTAGATATTTTAATATGGGCTACATACGGATGTATACATATATAATTTAGAGTGTAGATTCACTCATTTTGCTCTGTATATAGTCCGTATTGGAATCTCTAAAAAGGCTTATATTTAGGAACGGCGGGAGTACATGTTTAACATTTTCCCAAATTCATGATTAATTTTTTTTGAGCATATATATTTTGATGTCCACCTTTTCCATACACATTCTACACCTTTTGTATACTTCAAGAACATTTTTTATATACACGTTAAACATTGTCCAAATACATGATTAACATTTTTGGACATTGATATTGTTTATGTCTACTTTTTTCCATGCACACTGTACATTTTTTGTATACATTGGAAACCTTTTTCCATACACATTTCACGATTTTTAAATGCATGAATAAAATTTATTAAAAAAAATATCTCTTTGCTTTGTACTTTTTTCCATATATGTTTCGTATACGTCAGAGACATTTTTTTATGCACATTTAATATTTTTCATGCATGATTAACATGCATGGTTAACATTTTTTAACTTTTGTATATAAAATGAATTTTATGATAGACATACTCAGAATATTTCCAAATATAACCAAAAAAAGAATGTAAGATAGGTAAAAAAAGATAGAAAAGCGCTAAAGGCCTGCATCCGCGCTGGGTCAGTCCAATCGGGCGGCTGCCTTCAGCGAGACGCACTACTATCTCCATTGAAGCGCCCAGGGAAATTCCTATTCGCCGCTCGTTGCGGCAAGTAGTCGACCAGACGCACAGTGGGAGATCGACCAGCGTTCTTGTTGGGTCGGCCCGTTTAAACGTTTGTGCGAGTCCAGATTAGGGAATCTTCTAGGTGGTTCATATCCGGTTTTTTCTGGTTTTGGGAACCTTCTAGGAGGTTTCTGAACCGTTTTTTTTTTCTATTCCCCTTTTTTTCCCTTTTCTTTCCTTTTTGTTTCTTTTCTTGGTCTATTTCTTTTTCTTTTTCGTTTTAAAATTTTATTTTATTTTTCTGTTTTCTTGTCTATTTTTGCTCTTCCGTTTTTTTATTTTCTTTTGTTTGATAATTTCCAATATCTATTCGGAATTTTATAACATGTTCTTGTTTTCAAATTTTGTTCTTAATTTCAGAAAATGTTTCCGTTTTCAAATTTTGTTCACAATTTTAAAAAATTTCCGTGTTTCAAAAAATCTTTGAAGAATCTCAAAAAATGCTCTCGTTTTAAATTTTGTTCACAATTTAAAAAAAATGTTCATGCTTTAAAAAATGTTCAGTCAGTTAACAAATGTTCTGGTTTTTTATTTTGTTTTCTTATGTTCATGTTTTCAAAATATGTTCAGGAATTTTATTTATGTTCTCTTTATAAAAATCTCTTCAGAATGTCATTCATACAAAATTGATGTTTCAGAAAATGTACAAGAATTTCAAAATATGTTCTCATTTCCAAAATTTGGTCACAACTTCAGAAAGAAATTCGTGTTTAAAAAAATGTTCAGTTTCCATTTTTTCTGGAGTTTCAAAAAATGTTCCACTTTCATAAACTGTTTTCAAGTCTCAAAATATGTTCGTGGTTTCAAATTTTGCTTATGAATTTCAATGTTCGTGTCTCCAAATTTTGTTGTGGAATTTGCAAAAATGTTCCCGTTCCAAGAAATCTTCATGATTTTAAAAAAAGGTTCCTGCTTTTTGAAAAAAAGTTTTACAAAAATTCTTCAGAAATTTGGAAAGACTTGGTGTTTCGTAGAAAATTCCATTTTTTGACATAAAATGTTTGGAACGTCAAATTTTGTTAATTCTTTTGAAATACGTTCTTGGTTTCAAAATTAATTCCTTTTTGTTAATCAATAAAAATTTAAAAATGTGCTCTAATATTTTGAAATAAAATTACAAAGTAAAAATAACTCTTTCACAAATTTCAATATTATTTTACTATTTTTGTCAAAATCGTTTGGAAATTCCAAATTTTGTGCTCGTTTTTCAAAGACTATTTTGGAATTTCGAATTTTGTTTACATTTCTTCAAAAATTCTTTCGTTTGTTTTCAAAATGTATTCAAATTTTCAAAAATATATATACAATATCCCGCAAAGTTGAGTTGTTAAATATATTTGCGATGCGTTTTTGTTCACATGTGGGCATTTTGTCTAGTGGTAAGCAGCGCTCCGGAGTAGAGCGACGTCCCGTGTTCGAATCTGTGAGAAACATCTCCTCTTATTTTTCCATTTTTACTGCTGTTAAGTACTGACGTTGTGTCTTAGTGGGCCGGCCCAGCCACACAGCTCCTCTGTATGTCGCGCTCCGTATTCGCCGCAGAATGCGGCGCATAGGAGGGGCAAATCCTGTTTGGCGCTGCAGGCGCCGGTTAATGTGTATTCTGCAAATGATCGGCCCGGCCCATCTCAGCATGTTTCCTTTCCGTTTGGTAGACGCAAAAAATGGTAGCGACGCCGACGGGTATCGAACTCCAGACCTCCCGTTCTAGTTTAGATACAGCTACCACCGTGCCACGCAGCTAGACATGGTCACTAACATGCTTTCATATCTTTTCTTATTTCATATATCCTTTTGCTTTTCCCTTCCTTTTTACTTTATCTTTTTCGTTTTTGTTTTTGTTTTTTCTTTTTTCTTTTTATTCTTCCTGCCTCGATGATTTCTTTTTATTATTCTTGAACCTTTTCTTCAAATCGGTGAATTTGTTTCAAATCCGCTGAACTTTTATCAATTTCAATGAACTTTTTTCAAATTCAATGAACTTTTTTCAATTTCAATGAACTTTTCTCAATTTTCATTGAACTTTTTTTCAATTTCAATGACCTTTTTTTTAATTTAATGAAATTTTTTGAAATTTTGATGAACATTTTTTCCAAATTCAGTGACCTTTTTTCGAATTTAATGAACTTTTTTCATGTAGATGAACCTTTTTCAAATTTGTAGATTTTTGTTGAAAATCCATGAACTTTTTTTTTCATTTTCTATGAACCTTTTTAAAAATTGATGAACTTATTTTCAAAATCCATGAACATTTTCTAGCCACAATTTTTTTTGTTCCCAAAAAATTGATGCGATTTTTATGTGCAACAAATAGCGTCATGAAAATGTTATTTCTTTGTTTCGCGCTGTATCTAAGCACTCACGGCCGGTAGGTCGAGTGGTTAGCGAAGTTTGGGCGTGTAGCGAACTGCCTGAGTTCGAATTCTGAGGTATTCACTTTTTTGGGGGGTTTTCTGCGTACGAAGCGTTTCCTGGGCCGGCCCAACTTGGAGGCCGCGTGGGCGTCGGTCCTGCTAGCCGGCGCTTAAGACGCCGACTAGGAGCTCCCCATAGGAGGTCCCCGCGCCCAGGAGGTCCTGCTTTGTGGCCGTCACTATAAACGGGCCGGCCCAGCTAGCTTCCAGGTTAGCTCGTTTTATTTTCATGTTTTTCATTTGTTTCTGGACCCTAATAAGTACATGACGTGTGGCACGAGCACATGGCAACTCCGAACCCCTTTATGGAAAGTTTAATGATGTGAGGATGACAACTTTAGTTATCAAGCATGTCATTTCATGCTTCAGTATATTGTTGGCATAAACTTATCGTGTGCCACTAGAAGTTGCCATCCTTGCATGATTAAAATTGCCATAAAAAATGCAGGGCCGGCGTGACACCTACCTTTTTTTTGCATGGTAATACGTGTCTCATTCATATCATAAAAAACAAAGTACAAGTCACGTAATAACCGACATGACAAAACTGAAAAGATAGCAAAACATTTCTGAGCTTGACACTAACGCCCGTCAACTGCCTCCGGCACCACCACAGCAGCCACCGGAAAAAAGAATGACATATCACCTCCTCACCAAAGCTCGACGCGGCTCAATCGCTGATATGCAGCTTTGCGGACCTCCAAGGTGGCTCATCAAAAGTGAAGCCATTGCCGTTGAACGGATCAGACAGGGGCAACACCCCGGACACGCCATCGAACTCCAGATCTGGCATCCCACCACGACTAAGACGCCGAAGGAGGAAACCATACCTGTCTTCCACGAACCACGAACCCAACACATGTTCCGTCTTCCAGATGTCGTCGATGCAGACCACAATCTGCATCCGCTCCTGGACTACCTCCCAAGCTCCACGCCGACGCTGGAGCAAACGTTGTCGCAACGACGGAGCCCGAGGACACAGGTCCACCACTAGGATGCCGCCGCCGCCACGCCATCCTTGCTTGAACAGACTGATTTTCAGACCCATCCCCAACCATAGGACCGATGGCCTCGTCAGGAAAGGATCCGAAGAATATTTATTCAGCGTCGTCATCGTCGCCGCTGAAGCAAAAATGATGAACAACCTAAAAACCTATAGACTACGGATGAGTAAAAACGATCCACACGTGTGAATCTGGCGACCCTCCTCACCACCGACGACCGAAGTCGCCGGCGGAGGGGAGCCGCCGGAGAACGGCGTTGGAAGATCGGCCCCTGGCGGCGGCTAGGGTTGCAGCCGCCAGGTACGAGAGGAAAACAGCGGCTGGCGTGACACCTACCTGACGTGGGAACTTATCATTTGAGTTGTATTTTAGTTTTTCTTATTTCTAAAAATATTGTAAATACATATATATATATATAACATATTATTAATTAAATAAAATAAAAAAACGTGAGTTTAAAAAGAAAATAATGCAGTGTAAAACATGAGTAAGAACATGTGTTTCAGAAATGTATGCGACATTTTCTTAAATGTTTATGAAATGTAAAAATAAAATTTGTGTAAGTCAAAAAATGATTTGTAACATTTAGAAAAAGAAATCACGTTGTATTTTCAAAAATATTCAAATTTTACAAAAATATGTTCGTGACATTTCAAAAAAATATTTCTAAAATCTACCAAATGTTGGCATAGTATAAAAAGTCTTTTATATCATCTAAAAAATGTTTCAATGTGTATTTGGAAATAGTTTAGCATGTATTTGATTTTTTTTCAGAAACCTGTGTTTGAAAAATGTGAAACATTTATAAAACATTGTTTTAGACGTGTAACTTTTTTTATAATGTGTATGAAAAAATAGAAATAAAAACACGTATATGGAAAAATGTTAAGCATGTATTTAAAAATATTAAACTTGTATAGAAAATGTTGATGATGTATACAAAAATGTGCAATGCGTATCTAAAATATAGACATGTGTTGAAAGAAGGAAAGAAATGAAAAATTAAGGGGAAAATGTTCTTGTAGTTTAGAAAAGGGAACTACCCCAGCCAGCCGACCGACCGACGTTTCAGACGGTCTCTCGCGTGCGAGCGCATGTATTATAGGTCCCTATTGACATGTCTGAGAGGAGGAGAGGGGTTCCTCCCTCCACTCTGTCATGTCTATATATTATATGACTTTGTGTCCCCGGTGACTTTTAGATAGAACAATGCCCCTGCATTGCAACGGAATATAAATATACATTATATACCTGTCAATAATAATGTGATTGTGTAAATAAATGTTCATCGAATTCTGCCCGTGAATTACCTTATATTTTGATTAGAAGTTTGGTAAGTAAATTAAGGTGAAATTGGTTCATAAGGTAAGTAAATTAAGGTGATTTATTATCATATACATGAAAGGTTGGACGAAAGGGTGGTGGTAAAAAGAAGGTGAAATGGGAACCTTAGTAGAGATTGATAGGTAGATCTTGGAGGAGACTTTCTGGGCGGAGGCACCATCATCTCACATTTGTCTTCCTCCTCGGCTTGGGCATCGCTTTCCTCAGTTGCTGCTCCATGGAGATGGGGTTCGAAGCCTCTCTAGTCAATGGGCTCCTGGATGCGGCTGGAACCATCGTTCTCCTCTTCTCACTATTGGAGTTGGGGAAAGATGACTATGCCGGTTGGTCCCTTATCTACTCATTCTATCCTCTAGGTCTCAATAAAAATTCTCGTTGCACATTCTCGGTTATACCATTGCTGAGTTATTCGGTTGAGTATATCCCTTATCCTCGTTCCCAGTGCTTGCACTCTTTGTGGCTACATGGTGCTTAGCATATACTTGTTGGGAGATGGTCCATGCTTTCCTCCGTCTATGGTGTTGGTTTCTTCAAATTCTGACAATGTTATTCCCACTTCTCACGTGTCAGAGTAAGGCTACACATTCCGTGCAGTCTTCGTCTCCTCCCTTCTTCAACTTCTCCTTGACTATCTTGCTCCCACTGGCCTCTTGGTAGCAACCGAGTTGGGAGTGGGACTTCTTTTCCCTCCTTGACACTTGATGCATCAACATCGGTGTCAACTTGTAAAGCATGTCCAACCGAGGTGCGTCACTTCTTCTTATTTGGATTTTCATTGTATTGGCGGTTCTTCCACCTCTCGTCATTGCAGATCTCCATCCAACAGTGGTGCAATCCAAATGTGTTATCTTTCTTTCCACCTTTCTTCTTTCCTTTGCCCTTAAACATTTCTCGATCAATGTTGACCTACAGACAACAAGTGAGAAAAATAAGTTATACACCAAGGCGTACGAGAGATGAAGGAAAAATTGATCAATGATCGATGGATTCCACTAGCGTTGTGTTTCTTGATGTACTCATAGATACACTCCCAATAACTTGAAGTTTGTTGCTCAACCCGATGACGAAACAAGACAAATATTCTTCAATGCGTCACACAACATCTTGTCTTCTTTGGTACTCTCCCGTATTGAGTTGGAACAACAAAGCCCTCATCTTCCATGTCAAGAACTTGATCTTATTCATCGCAAAAAAAAAAAGAACTTGATCTTGTGATGCACATTCTTGAGGTGGGGAATCTTGTGATGGAAATTCCCGTTCAACACAGATGTATTGCAAAAGAAGTTTCATCATCCACACTACATACATCAAGTGTGAACAAAACACACACATACCACACACAATTTCATACAAAAAAAAGAGCACACAGAATTTAATGAAAACCAAACAAGATTTTTTCTATCTCTAGTCAATTCACCGAACAAGTTGGTGGTCCTAGCGGTGGTGGCGATGGGAGACACTAGCTTGGCCTTGGACGGCAACGGTAGGGCATCAGAATAGGCCATAGGTGATGCTGGAGGAGCCGGTGGCGCGAGGGAGGGAACGCCGTCAGCGCAGCCGATGCCTTCTTTCTCGCGCGATCCGCAGCCACGACCGATGGATCCCGCGGTGGCCACTTGCCGACGGGCTTCTTTGCCTTCGGGGGAGCCTTGGCGCGATGTTCATTGTTTTTCTCTTTGTATTTTTATTGTTCACCATTTTTGTGATAGTTTTTAATTTTGAGGCAAATTTTTGCGATAGCTCGTCACTCGTGTCTTTTTTTTTGAGGGGGAATCTGCCACTTTATTTATGAGTTAAAACAGGTCTGGGATCTCCATAGAGACCACCGAAATCACAAACTCTGGGGGAACCATAAGCCAAACCTTACAAAGTTCATCTCCTACTCCTACTTTTGCTAACTTATGCGCGGCAGAATTCGCAGAACGACCCACCCATGATACTTTCACATGGTCGAAAAACCTGAACATGTCCTTGATCTCTTGCACCCTTGGCCCCAAGGCAGCCAAGCTTTTCTCCTTCGCTTGAAGCATCGACGCCACTGTTTGGTTATCAGTCTCCAGATGGAGTTTCCTGACGTTGATCTCGGCAGCTAGTTGGACGGCGCGTCTGCATGCAAGCAACTCCACACTTTCAGGATCAGACTCATGATGATAAACGTGACATGCTGCTGCTCGAAAGTCCCCCGCGTGGCCACGCAGGATGACTCCCGCTCCTCCCTTGTTGCCAAACTTGGAGACCGCACCATCAGCGTTAGCTTTGATCCATCCTTGGTTCGGCGGTGTCCACTTGGCAGCTTCTTTGATGGCTTTTGCTTGGGTCTCCTTCCTATGAACAGCATACCATTCGGCCATATACGCGCAAACAGAGTTCAGTATTTCATGTGGTGGTGCAATCCTGTTTCCGTCCCTTGTCTCATTCCTTGCCAGCCACAACCCATAGCAAGCCTGGATCATCGTGGCTCTCTCCTCCTCTCCTGCTTCCGCGAACCACCCAAGCAGCCATGATGATAGTGCGCTCGAGGAATCGATCTGACACGGTGGGGCTGCCACCATAACTCCTTTCTCCGAGCGCATCATCCTCCAGAAGAAGGTTGAGTGCGGACATGTCCAAAAACGATGGAGGAGTCCCGTCCACATGCCACGCAAAACACCCCTGGCTTAATATGCCGCCGATGAAGCTCTGTCCCAATAGCTAGTCCATTTCTCATAAGTCTCCACATATGAATCTTTGCCTTGCTTGGAGCACAAGCATCCCATAGCGCTAGCCAACCCTTGTGTGCATTGACCGAGGAGGAAGGGCCCGGCCGTCCGGACTTCACCCCATTCAATGCCATCCTCAGGTGATAGGCTGATCTTACCGTGAACAGCCCGTTCTTCGTAAAGTTCCAAGCCATGTAGTCCTCCATGTTCGGCCCACCAATAGCTATCTGCTTAATATCTCTTGCATCATCTGGTGAAAACATATCATCCACCAGCTCCTCGTTCCATCCCTACGCATCCGGTGTCATTAGGTGCTGCACCTTGGTAGCCCCTGGAATAAACGTTTGCCCCAACGGCTTCATGCTGCCACGCCTCGGGATCCAATTATCGTGATGGACGTTGATCTTTGACCCATCACCTATGCGCCAGATCATGCCTTCTCGTAGCAGGTCCCGTCCGTAAATCATACTCCGGAAGGTGTATGACGCCCCGGATGGGCAAGTAGCGTTCATGATAGAGCCGTTTGTATAGTACCGAGCCTTCAAGACTCTAGCGCAGAGGGATTCCGGGCATTGCAGCACTTGCCACGCCTGCTTAGCTAGCAAGGCTTGGTTAAAAGCTACTGGGTCTCTGAACCCCAGCCCCCCTTCCCTCTTTGCCAGGCACATCTTCTCCCATGCTACCCAATGCACCTTCTTTTCTCCATTTGCTTCACCCCACCAGAAGTTTGACGAAATTGACTTCAGGTTCCCGCACATTTTCTTTGTCAGTTGGAAGCAGCTCATGGTGAAAGTTGGTGTAGATTGCAACCCCGATTTGACAAGTACCTCTCGTGCTGCTTTAGATAGGCCTTGTCCTTTCCATCCTGAGACCTTGCCTTTCGAGCACTCCGTTACATACTCGTGTCGAATGGTACACACATCTTTACCAGTTCTGAGATATTGGGCTTGTTTTTTAGGCTAGCTCGGCCCACTTTCATTCGAGGATTTTTTGTCAAAAGAGACCACATGCGCAATTGAATTGCCAGAAAAGACCCCCTCTGAGACAATTTGACAAAAAAGACCCCCTCGACCGTGGCGGCAGGCGCGCCAGGCGGCACGTGGCACCTGCCGCCACGGTGTGAGACGGCGGCCCCTGCCGCCACGGCGTCAGGCGGCAGGCTGCGTGGAACGGGAATCGGCTGGCGCGACGGAATGGGCTGGCGCTGTGGAGCCCTGTCGCCTGAGCGGCTAGCGGCAGGACTATAGCAGCCGGGCCCGGCCGCCTCAGGGGCTGGCAGCAGGCCTGTTCATCGGCGTCATTTCTGACACTGTGTTCATCGGCTGGCCTGTATTCCTTGCTTAGTTACTAGTACTCCATTAGTTAACACGAGCAGAGGCCTTATTCATGCATGCATGCCCATATGACGTCCACCTCTTTAAACAAAGCAAAGTACTGCCGTACATGCGCGACGCAGGGTACAGACATGAATTTTTGTCAAAGAGACCACCTGCTACAGCATGCCTGCCGCCAGCCTCTGAGGCGGCCGGGCCCGGCTGCTACAGTCCTGCCACCAGCCCCTCAAGCGGCAGGGGTCCATAGCGCCAGCCCGTTTCGTCGCGCCAGCCGATTTCCGTTTCATGCAGTCTGCCGCCTGACGCCGTGGCGGCAGGAGCCGCCGCCTCGCACCGTGGCGACAGGTGCCACGTGTCGCCTGGCGCGCCTGCCGCCACGGCCGAGGGGATCCTTTTTATTAAATCATCTCAGAGGGGGTCTTTTCTGGCAATTCAATTACGCAGGTGGTCTCTTTCGACAAAAAATCTCATTCGAGGCTACTGCGGCGTGACGGACGGGTCCTGGCACGCGCTCGTGGAGCCGATCCGGACCGTCCACGCCGTGTGCGTGCCAGAGGAGCCGACGGTGTGATCCAGCCGCCTGCTTGTCCGAAAAAAAGAGCTCGACACGCTCCCCCCCTCCCGTCCCTCCCCCACTCTCTCTCTCCGGCGCATCCAGAACCTCCGGCCGGCGCGGCGGCGGCAGCCATGGCGGACGCGTACTGGCGGTACGCCGACCTCCAGCGCCAGCAGCAGCAGCAGCAGATGCTTCCCCCCTCTGCCGGGGCCCCGCAGTCGTCGCTGGCCGCGGCGGCCGCCGCAGTGCAGCAGCCCCTCAAGCGCCCCCGCCCCGGCGACTACTCCGCCGGTTCGCTCCCCTCCCCTCTCCCTCCTCCGCACCCTCTTTCCCCCCGGCCTGATCCGTTCCTTCTCTCGCCCCTCCTGATCCGGACGTCTAGGGTTTTAGCGCCGCCGCGTTTGGTCGAATCGATCCGCTTCGCCCTGGCCTGCGCCCGGGCCGACGCCGCCCCGGAGTAGGCGTGGCGCTCGCTGCCTCCGTTCGAGTCGCCTGAGCTCTGCGCTGACTGTCACTGACGCGAAATCAAGCGTATTTTGTGGGGAATTTGCATCCAGGGGCGTAGATTTCAGGCCATCGGCCCCTGAAAGCGGTGACTCCCATGGTAATTTTGCGCGATCTCTCGGTTTAATGGTGCTGAAATCGGTACCGTCCAGGTGGATTCACGCGTTAAGCCTCGTCGGCTTTTGAAGGCGCTGCCGTGTGAGCGCAGACTGGGACTGAGATTTTTGCATGCTTGGGGTTTCGATTTAGGATGAAGCTGGATGAAAAGTGCAGATTTTGTTATGAACTTTTGATTTGTTTGCTTGGTTCTAGTCGTCGTTTATGAGTTGTGATGACTGCAAGTGAGAAAATAAGTTATTATCCATGCCACGCTGGTTTC
This sequence comes from Triticum dicoccoides, assembly GCF_002162155.2. Taxonomy (NCBI): domain Eukaryota; kingdom Viridiplantae; phylum Streptophyta; class Magnoliopsida; order Poales; family Poaceae; genus Triticum; species Triticum dicoccoides. Next base: position 704,864,587 of record NC_041386.1, on the reverse strand, counting down.
AGTATATCTTCTCGGCCAAAATCACTGTTTTGACCTTGCCAGAAAACTTCAACACAAAATGACCTCCCCCAAATTTTTTAGCACGATCTGACTCTTTTATGCAACGCCATGGCTTCCAGTGTTTCTGGCGCACATAGAAACGGCAAACCGCGGGGCGTTTCTGGCCTGGTCACGACCTGGTCGAGTGCATTTCACCTCCTACGTGGCAGGGCAGGAAGGCCAAACCACAGCGCGTTACTGGAAACGCCGTGGCCTGTGGTGTTGCTGCCCCAAGAAGAAACACCATTGCTTGTGGCGTTTCCAGCAATGTGTGCTCGTGGCCACTTGTCTATTTAGGGAAGAAATGCTGCCCGGTTTGGCGTGTCTAGGTGGGGCAGAAACGCCACAAGGCTTGGTGTTACCAAAAGGGTCAGATCGTGCTAAAAAATCTGGAAGGGTTCAGATCATGCTAAAAAATCCTGACAAGGTCAAAATAGTGATTTTGGCCTATCTTCTCAACCAATATCCAAATCCAGTACATTAAACGGATGGCTTGAGAGAGGCAGTCAGCACTGTCTCTAATTCTATGGTTGTTATAAAACTATAAATGTTCTGGGAAAAGCATCCCGACAAGGTCAAAATAGTGATTTTGGCCTATATTCTCAACCAATATCCGAATCCAGCACATTAAACGGACGGCTCGAGAGAGGCAGAGAGCACCGTCTCTAATTCTATCGTTGCTATAAAACTATAAATGTTCTGGGAAAAGCCCTGCAAAAATATGTCTTGGGACCTGTATTTACTGCTAGCTTTCCTCCCCTTTGTAGATGGACATGGTGCTCCTGAGATGGCGGGCTATTACCCTCGTGATGAAGAAAGGCCAGGATATGCTGCCGTGAGAGATACACAGGCTCTTAATGCTTCCTATGAGCGTTTTCTGCGTACTGGGGTATACGTCATCCTTTTTCCTGATTACTCATTTTCTAAACAACACTCTCAGCTAACATTTCTTCTTATGTTCAGCAAATTCAGTCCTATGGCGCTGGACCTGCTGGTGGATCTGTCAGGCCTACCGCGGGAGCCAGTGCTGGTGGCTACCAAGCTGATGATCGTCCGGGCATGGCTGCTGGGGGTATGAATGGCAGGAATGTTGGTTTTGGTGGTGGAATGCCAGAGCCTCCCCTTCCCCCAGATGCCTCAAACACCTTGTTCATTGAAGGCATCCCTCCTGATTGTGAACGCCGAGAAGTTTCTCGTATCCTTAAAACCTACACCTTTTCTGTAACTCTCTGCACTTGTTGCCCCTCATAATATGCCTCATGTTCTAGCTGTTGGTCCTTCACTTTTCCACCCAGATATCTTTCGACCATTTGTTGGTTTTCAGGAGGTGAGACTTGTAAACAAAGAACCAAGACATGTAAGTGAGCTGTTGGGCGTTTGCCAGGTCTTCTCTCACATTTTATTTTCATTTATTCTTCTAACTCTTCGCTTCTGACAGCCTGGTGGTGACCCAATCGTCCTCTGTTTTGTTGATTTCACTAATGCTTCTCAAGCAGCTATTGCCATGGAAGCTTTGCAAGGTGAAATCGGTGAACTTGGCATGAATAGATACTCTATATTCTGTTTGTTCTTAACTAGTACTCCCTCTGTAAAGAAATCTGAGATCGTTTAGATCACTACTTTAGTGATCTAAATGATCTTATATTCTTTAGAGGGAGTATGATTTCTTTTCTTTTCCTTGGAGTGCCAATTATCTCATAGTTCTACCATACGCATAAATTCGAATAATTCATGTCCCAAAGTTCGCATAGGTGCTTGTAACATTGTGAGGAATTGTGGTCATTTGAATCCTTTAGCCAAAAGCCAATATTGTCAGGTTGTGTTAGTAGAATCAAACTCATTCAACTTAAGTCACTATATATCCTTTATTTTGGTGTGAAGTAATTGCCAACATTTTTTTTGTCATCGCCCGTTGCTTCACATAGCACCTACTGGTTATTGGTGATTATGCTACTTGGTGGTAGATGATGTTCAGGTGATAAGGCTCCCCTAGATTTTATAACGTGGACTTGAGACTAGGCTTGTCCCTGAACAATCTACAGTAGAAAATGCTAGTGATATTTATTATTTACCATCTATTAAAACAAGATTGTGCCTTGCTCATACTCCTGGATTGCATCCTGTCTGTCATTTTGCCACCCATTTTAGCAAGATATATATTAAGCCCTGATATGAGAGTGCGGCTAATCTGCACCCGGGCTCATCTGCACCCACGCTTAGAAAAAAATTCAAAAAAAATACTAGAAAAATTCAAAAAATTCCAATTTTTTTTTGTGGTGGTAGATAATTTGACCCGTGAGGTGCGCCCCAAAATTCAACTCATTTGAGCATCTGAGCAGCTCTCGGCAAAAAAGACAAAATCAGGGTCTGTAAAAATGTTTACTGTTCACGCACTGTTTTGACCCGATTTGTCTTTTTTGCCGAGAGCTACTCAGATGTCCAAATAAGTTGAATTTTGGGGCGCACCTCACGCGTCAAATTATCTACCACCACAAAAAAGTTTGGAATTTTTTGAATTTTTCTAGTATTTTTTTTGAATTTTTTGCTGAGAGGGAGCAGATGAGCCCGGGCTCCAGGATGAATTATCCCTGATATGAGCACTACTCGTTAGTGATGCTTGCCGCGCTATTCTACTGCCTTATTCCAGAGAGATGGTTGGTGATCAGTCACTCATTATTAATTTCTGCGGCTAGATAGAATCAAGCTAGTCAAGGGAAATGTATGTAACATACTCATGCAAGGAGTTTAATGACGCCTTGCAGAAGCGAACATCATCGTAGTTCAGAAAGCATTTTCAATGAACAGCAAACTAATTTAGGGTATGCTATTCTTCATGATCTAGTGGTCATTCTGAGGCAAGGTGTTGTCTGCTAGGCACCTGCTTCGAATTGGTTAGGTATATCATGAATGGAGCATTGTGCATTTGTTAGCTGAAACGTTTTTTAATCTATTTGATTGTTTTGCTGTCTAGATGCTTAGCTCTTGCACGCAGCATTGTCACCTTGCGAATAATAAAATACCGCAAATATGAGGCCAATCTGTTTTGTTGATTTTGCAGGCTATAAGTTTGATGAACATGACCGCAGCTCACCTCAGCTGCGGCTGCAGTTTGCTCGTTTTAAGGGTCCAAGGGGGCAAGCAGGAGGACCTGGTGGTGGTGGCGGCGGCGGCGGTGGTATTAGGCGTTAAGTTGTTGGGTCGATGATTCAATCATCTCGACCGCGATGTTTGCTGAATTCGCTTGACCACAAGCTCTTGGCGGGGTGACAGCACCAGCTAATTTATTTCTTATCACCTCGTAGGTCCGATAACGTGTGGAAGTGCGACGATGATATTTTGTTTGTTGTTCTAGATATATATTTATTTGTCCCCATAGTACTAGTATTGATAGCTTTTGCTCCCTCTACCGTTCCGAAGTCATTACTACCTTGGCCTCGCAAGGTGATCTCTTGGACGAAATGAACTATTTAAATGTGGAAGGGGAAAACGACCGCGGCAACCTCAAGGCTATGTCTGAATCGTGTGGAATTGTATTGTATTGTACAAACGGTTTTGCTGGTTAATGCGTGTTGCTCCATGTAATCTGCTCTTGTGTGCTGCATTATCACCCAGCTGTTAATTTCCTCGTCCTTCGACCACAGTTTCTGCTGTTATTCCTTGTTTTAATCATTTTTGGCAGCATTGATCCATTACGTCTTGAAGACCAAAGAGTTGGAAAAATACTGTTGAGTGTGTATGCAATGAGATGAAATGAAATATGTCATTTTTCACCAGGATCGCTGCAGTGGCTGCCCTCTGCATCATTTCGCTCTCGAGCTCTCATGGCAAATTGTTCTGAAACCCGCGGACCATTTGACTACATATAGTATGAATTTGATTAGTGCCGGTTTATTGTTTGTATGGTACACAGGGAGGGAGGAAAAGAAGGTTTTAAACATACTGGAGAGTAGCAAAAAATATAACTAATTGATGGCTTGTTTTTTCTTTTTAGCAATAGTCGACATGTACATGACGGGGAGTTACATGACAGGGCTCCCCGGGCATAGGCGCCGCTCGGCTTGTGCAGGCCGTGGCCATTGAACTGATGTAAAATTGGCCAATCTAGTCTCGCTGCTCTGGTTTGCAGCTGCGTGGTAGACAGTCGAAATCTTGTGAAATGTGCAACATGGCCACAACCGGGGAGTGGATAGCCCACATCTCTTTTCAGTTCCTTCTAAAATCTCAGCTTGTCAGCGACCCACAACAAAAGCTCATTGTGGAATATGTAGCACCTCATGGCCTGACAACCAACATAGGAAGGACTGATATCAAATGGTTTTGATAGAACGATGTATATATAGTGGTGAGCAATGACCACCAGAACTTCTAAGTAAAGCACAGGGGGTAAGCATGATGCCACTGAATGGTGTAACTCATGACTCATGAGGAACAACAATAAAAGCATGACCAGTGCGTCGACCATTACGAGTTGTCTAGAAAATTGTTCATAATGCAAGACGGGCATGAAGGGATTTGTTTGGTACTCTATATTTTATCACATGGCTGACGTGAGCACAAAGAGGATACCAGAATTTGAATATTCTAGATTAGTAAGTCAAGAAAATTCCCTCGCAAAAAAAGCAAGTCCAGAAATTCAGTAAGACTCCCACACGAGCGCATTCTATGCAAATGGTTTGTACCTCAACTAATGCAGTAGCATATGGTTCTTTTCTAAGATTAAATGAAATAATTGATAAATGTGATGATTTATGCAGAGGAACGAAAGTAGATGGAGGTCTCCGTGATGAGCTAGGGACTACAAAACCTTCATTTCAACAGAAAAGTACCATTGGCTATGGTTCAGCTGAGGATCGAATTGGTCAGGTATATCATGAATGGAGCATTATTCATTTGTTCGCTGAAATGTTTGTTAATTTGTTTGGCTGTTTTGCTCTCTGCATACTTAGCTCTTGCACGCAGCATTGTCACTTGCGAATTATAAAATACTGCAAATATGAGGCTAATCTGTTCTGTTGATTTTGCAGGCTATAAGTGTTAGACTGTATATACGTAGTCTTGTATAGGCCTTGTATTGTACCTCTTGGTACGTCTATATAATGAGATAGCCACACCCCGTTTTAGGGTGTCGAGCCAGTTTCCGAAACCCTATGTTTTACATGGTATCAGTTTAGGTTACGATGTCTTCCACTGCATCACCTCCCGCCGCCGCCGCGCCGATCTCGGCCGCCGCCGCCGCGCCGGCCCTTGCTCCGATGTCACCCTTCCTGGCCTCCCGGCCCCTCGCGGTGACATACGGTGCCTTGCCGCCGCCGCCCGCTTCCCCGCAGGCCTCGGGGGCTCCAGACAATCTGATCGTCTGTAACATCCCAAATTTTCAATTTAGAATGTTATACATTAGATCATCATTGCATATCATATTTTATTGCATTTTGGTTTGGTCCAAGAAATTCTACGCAACTCAACGACCCACGGAGAGAGTTGGGGATTTCGTTATTTTCATATTTGAATTTTCTCAAAATTTGAAAATAGGATCATTTGATTTTATTTATTTTGTTTTCAATTATTTCTATTATAAAAATAAGAGAGAGGGAATAAAATGACTTTCCCAAAATAAAAAAATATTGAGGATTTAATAAAAAATCAAATAAGTTTTTATTTCGGTGTTTATCGCGGTTTTATTTGAATTTAGGGAAAATGCACGTTTTTCAAAGTTGCATTTAGATCCCAAATAAATGTTCATCTTGTCCGGCTTGATATTAGAGGACGGTGAAAATTTATTTCGGGTTTTTTGGAGTCAGTTTAGTATTTCTTTTAATTGTTTTTCTGCGCAGAATTATTATTTTTAAAAAAAATCGAACCGACCTAGCCGGGCGTACCCGACTAGGACTCTGCCCGGCCGGCCCCTTTAAAGGCCGAAGGCCCGAGCCGCCCCAGCCCCTAGCACCACCTGAAACCCTAGCCCCGAGCCGTCGCCGCTCGCCGCCGTCCGTTGCCGCCGACCGCGCCGCCGCCGCCACCGACCGCCCGCCGCCGCCGTCGCCGGAGTCCGCCGCCGCCGGAGGTAGCCGCCGCCTCGGTTCTCGCGAGGAAAACCAATTGTTTTTTTTCGAAACCCTAAATCCGTTTTTTATAGCTCGGTTTATTTATTTTCCCAGTTTAGTTATTTAGCAGACGTTCGTCCGTACGTTCGTTTTAACGAACGGTTTTCGTCATTTAGCCACATACAACGAACGTTCATTTGTTAGCCTGTTCGTCCGCTTTTCCTTTTCTCGGACTTTCCGCGATTATTCCAAATCGCGATTTCTGATCCAATTTTCGTTTTAGTATAACTTTTCGCTCGTTTATCGGAATCAGGGGATTCAAGCGCCTAGAGTTTCGTCTCAAAACCCTCTTTGCGTTTAGCCAACTCAAACAAGTTTTTGCCACTGTAAAATTTGACCTAGGTCCAGATTAGTAAACGAAGTTTGTTTCTTTCGCCGTTTGACTTTCGTTTCTTCGTTTGATTTGATTCTTTTTGCAAACCGGAGCTCTTAAGTTGAACTTTATGGTTATTTCTTTTATTTGAGTTTTACCTGTGCATTAGTTGAGTGCTTATTGTATGCTTGTTTGTTTGCGATAGAGTATCCGGAGTGCGCCGCTTGCTATTACGAGTCTCTAGGTTTCACGGATCATCAACAAGGCAAGTAACACTTTGATCATACCTCTTTACTACCCAGTTTTATTGCATTAGATCAATCCTCAAACAAATGCATGATTATGATATGAGTAATATGTGGGTTTTCGGAAGTAGATGAGGTAGTACCTATTACCTGTTTTATCATCAAACCTTTGGGAGTTACTTCTATGTTTGCTTATATTGTCATGCTATGCTAGTAGACGTGGATTGGCTGAGTGTATCCATGACAGATGTGAGATTGTTATTTAATGGTTTACTTAAGGTGGCAACTTAAATTCACATCTAGGTGGATTGAGGCACCTGGGGAACCCAGTGTTGCCTGTATTTTTGGAAATCCCGGGGTACCGTGTGATTCTCCTATGGACCGCCACCCAGGCTCAAAGGGATCATGAGATTATTCATGCTAGAAACTTCCGTGTGCATCCACAAGCTACTATGGGCTCTAGCATAGTGGAGTAGGTTACAAGACCTCTTTCAGTGGTGGGCTAGCAGATGTAGGGGAAAGTAGGTGTAACTGTCCATCTAGAGTAAAGAGTTATTATTTCTGGAAGACTGTGTCTCGGTCATCCGTTTCTCAAACACCATGTAGTGCGAGAAATCCAACGAAGAAGATCGAGTCTTGTGGGGAAAAGTGCGCAAACCTCTACAGAGTGTACAAACTAATCATGGTTAGCCGTGTTCCCGGTTATGGACGTTTTGAGTATCTAGTACCTGGATTATCATGTGAATCTCATCATGTTATTTTAATTTAATCATGTTGGGGTAATGATGTTACTTAATTGGGGTTGAGTTGGAGGAACCTTCTCAATGTTTAACAACCACCATGATAGTTAAATAAAATTTATTCCTTTGTTGTAGGGAAAAATTGGCTTTATGCAAAACTGTAACCATAGAGCTTTCCACCAGCCATATATGCATGTAGTGATAGCATTATTCTATTCTTTACTCTCTATGTGTTACAATGTCAGCATATTCCATGCGCTGACCCATTTTCGGGCTGCAACGTTCATGTTGCAGACTTTTCAGACGACGAGTAAGGTGCCTTAGGTCGTGGTCTTATACTCAGTGATGCCGTTGGAGTTGATGGACTCACTTATCTTCCAAGCCTTCCGCTGTTATCGTTATTAGATGGCCTTAAGCCATATTTATTGTAATAAGTTCTCTTTTGAGACATTCGATGTAATAGGTGTGTGATTGCTACTCTGTTATAAATCCTTCAAGTACTGTGCGTGTCAGCATTACCGATCCAGGGATGACACTAATGCACAGAGATCAGACTGTTTGAGGTCTGGTCGCTACAAGATGGTATCAAAGCACACGCTGACTGTAGGACACGACCACTAAGCTAAAGCCCTAGATCACTCTCTCTCTTCTCATTTTTGACACCTCATCTTTTCTACTCTTTTAGGAATGGCGGATGCAAGGAACAAGTTCACGCAACCGAATGAAGATACACCCTTTGGACGCCACCTGAAGGAAGTCACTAAGTACCTGAACATCGGAGTACCAAGTTTCACCGGGATCTCACTTTACCAGAAGAGGAGCGTTTGATGATTCAAGTTCAAGTTCCAGGAAGGACGTTCATGCCCGTCACCGAGCCCATAGAGTTTTCCTTTGATGCACCAACCCGGAGTCTAGGAAAGAGCATGGCAGCTCACATCACAATGGGACACATTGGAGAAGTTTACCACAAGGATCTCAGGGATACTATCTACCAGATTTGTGGGCGCCGAGATGAGCAATGGGAGATGATCAGCACCAGAAAGGATAGATCAATTGCAGCTTTCATCCAGGAGTTAAACCAACATATTCGTCGCCAGGAGAACCAGATGTGCGCAGGCATGATAGATCTGAAGAAGGCTATGCCCAAGATCACGGAGCTAGAGGAAGAACTCAAGTCTACACGCGATGGTTATGAAGAGGAAATGACAACACTCGTGGAGAAGAATGAAGATCTGAAGAAGAAGCTAAATGTGTTTATGGGATTTCCCGCGACTGGAGGAGAAGACGATGATTGCACTTGCCCGGAGAACTACATCATCATCGACGACACCGACTCGGACCCGGACGATAGCGATGATGACTTTGTTGATGAAGCTGGAGCAGATATCATGGAGTCTTCGACCGATCAATTTTTCTAGTCGACCACCATAACAGTAGTAGTATTCCCCCCATGTATATAGTATAGTCCGAGCACTTTTGTAACGATAGCTAGACCGTTGCATGCCCTTGTTTGATTTGATTGAAGTAAAATTGTTTGCTTTTGTCTCATGTGCATATGGGTAGTGTTTTTCTCTCTAGACCTCATTCTATTCTGTATTCTCATCTTTTCTAAACCCTCAGATGCCTCCGAGACGTGACAATGGATTTGCTTTTCCACCGAAGCTCACTCAGTTGAGCCAGCAACAGAATGCATTGATGCAGTTACTAGTCCAGAATCAGAATCAGGGGAACAACAACAACGCACCACCACCACCTGCTGATCACTTAGCCCGTTTCTTGAGGCTGAATCCGCCGGTGTTCTCTAGTAGCACCGAGCCGATAGTTGCAGATGATTGGCTCCGTAAGATGGAAAGGGAGTTGACCACTGCAGGATGCACAGATGCGGAGAAGGTGCGTTTTGCCGCACATCAACTTGATGGACCCGCAACATCATGGTGGGAGAATTTCACAGCCACTTATCCTATCAACACTGTCACATGGGATCAGTTTCAGCAGGCTTTCCAGACTTCTCATGTTTTAGCAGGAGCTATGGCCATGAAGAAGCGTGAGTTTCACAACTTATGCCAAGGAGGACGTACTGTTGGCTAGTATGTGGATGACTTTAGTAAGCTAGCACGTTATGCCCCAGATGACGTTGCTACGGATGCCGCTAAACATGAGAAGTTTCTGGAAGGACTGAATTATGAGCTGAGCATGCAGTTGATGGTAGCAACCTTCAACAACTACCAGGAGTTGGTAGATCGTGCTCTCATGATTGAAGGGAAGCAGCAGCAGATTGACAACCGCAAGAGGAAGTATGGACAAGGGAAGTACAATTCTGGAGCTCAGCAGAAGCCTCGTTTTACCCCGAACTCGGAGGACCTTTTCAGCATACCCATGGAGGAGGTAGTTCGCACAACCATAGTGGCCCAAAAAATGGTAATGGGAATGGAGGAAGCAACAGACAGAATCGTACCAACCCATCAACCCCAGCCAAGAGGGATCTAAGCCACATTACATGTTTCAAATGCCAGAAGACTGGACATTATGCCACTGAATGTCCTGAAGCAAAGAATGGAAATGGCAATGGAAGCTCTGGGAAGAAGCCTAACCCTTTCCACAAGGGACAGGTGAACCATGTTAGCGTGGAGGAGGTTGAAGCCCAGCCAGATGCAGTAATAGGTAAGTTTTTGGTTAAGTCATTTACTGCAATCGTTCTTTTTGATACTGGTGCATCGCATTCATACATATCAAGGGGATTTGTGGATAAGTATAAACGGCCCACCAAGGTTCTTAGAACACCTATGTTAGTAAGCTCACCAGGAGCGGATTATATGGCCAGTGGAGGATGTTTTCAGGTGCCATTGACCATAGGCAGGCATGTTTTCCCCTCGGATTTGATAATTTTGGAGTCACAAGGTTTGGATGTGATTCTGGGTATGGATTGGCTATCTATGTATGGAAGAAACATCGATTGCGGCAGTAAGTCGATTTTGCTTACCACCCCAGAAGGAAGAAGGATCAAGTATGTATCCCGGCACGAGCCGAAGAGAACCCAAGTGAATTCCTTAACAGGAGTTGTACAGGAGGAAGTACCAGTGGTGAAGGATTTTCCTGACGTATTTCCAGAAGAGTTGCCAGGCATGCCACCGGATAGAGACATTAAGTTTTTGATTGAGCTTTTGCCAGGCACAGGGCCTATATTGAAGAGACCGTACAGGATGCCCGCATAGGATTTGGAAGAAATTAAGAAGCAGATTAAGGAGTTACTGGATAAAGGATATATTCGCCCAAGTTCTTCACCCTGGGGATCGCCAGTGCTTCTAGTGGAGAAGAAGGATGGATCTTTAAGGATGGTTGTTGATTATCGAGGATTGAATGAAGTGACAATCAAGAACAAGTACCCACTGCCGATGATTAATGATTTATTTGACCAGTTGCAAGGAGCTAAGGTATTTTCCAAGATCGATCTGTGATCGGGATACCACCAGTTGAAGATTCAAGAGCAGGATATACCTAAGACGGCTTTTACCACTAGGTACGGGCTGTATGAGTATACCGCTATGTCATTTGGTCTGACGAACACACCTGCATATTTCATGAACATGATGAATAAGATGTTTATGGAGTTTTTGGATAAGTTCGTCGTGGTGTTCATTGATGACATTTTGGTCTATTCGATGAATGAAGAGGAGCATAAGGAGCATTTGCGTTTGGTACTTGGGAAGCTCAGAGAACATCAATTATATGCCAAGTTCAGCAAGTGTGAATTCTGGTTGAAGGAAGTTGGATTTCTTGGACATGTTATATCCGGAGAAGAAATAGCAGTAGATCCCACCAAAGTTGTCATCGTGACCAATTGGGAAGCCCCAACGACAGTTGGAGAGATCCGGAGTTTTCTTGGACTCGCAGGATACTACCAGAGGTTCATTGAGAATTTCTCGAAGATTGCAAAGCCCATGACGGAGTTGTTGAAGAAGGACACCAAGTTCAAATGGACGGAGGAATGTGAGGCCAGTTTTCAGGAGTTGAAGAAACGTTTGGTTACATCACCGGTGTTGATTCTGCCAGATCAGCGCAAGGATTATGAGGTGTATTGCGACGCTTCACATCGAGTACTTGGAGAAGTGCTTATGCAAGAGGGAAGAGTTGTTTTGTATGCCTCACGACAGCTTAAGCCCCATGAGTTGAATTATGCTACACATGATTTGTCGTTAGCAGCCGTTGTGCATGCATCGAAGACATGGAGACATTTTCTCATCGGAAATCATTGTGAGGTGTACACGGATCACAAGAGTTTGAAGTACATCTTCACACAGAAGGAGTTGAATCTCAGGCAAAGGAGATGGTTGGAGCTCATCAAGGATTATGATATGAGATTGCATTATCACCCCGGAAAGGCTAACATAGTAGCTGATGCGCTGAGCCGCAAGAGCCATGTCAACATACTCTTGACCGGAGAGTTACCAAAGGAGTTAACCGAGGATCTTCGCGAGCTATGTTTGGAGATAGTTCCGAGAGGCTATGTTGTAGCGTTGGAGATTCAGTCGACTTTGATGGATAAGATCAGAGAAGCTCAGAAGACTGACAAAGGAAATTGCTGAGATAAAGGAGAGGATGAGCAAAGGAAAAGCTAAAGGATTCCGTGAGGATGAGCATGATACCTTATGGTTTGAAGATCGCGTTTATGTGCCTAATGACCCGAAGATCAGGAAGTTGATTCTGCAAGAGGCCCATGATTCGCCGTACTCGATTCACCCAGGAAATACCAAGATGTTTCTGGATTTGAAGGATACTTTCTGGTGACCGGAATGAAGAAGGATATTGCGGAGTATGTAGCAGTATGTGGTGTATGTCAGAGAGTGAAGGCAGAGCATCAGAAGCCAGCAGGATTGCTACAACGATTGCCAATACCCGAGTGGAAGTGGGATAAGCTAGGCATGGATTTTATCACGGGATTGCCTAGGACTCGTTCAGGCTATGACTCGATTTGGGTTGTAGTCGATCGATTGACAAAGGTAGCTCATTTCATCCCAGTGAAGACCAGTTACACCAGTGCTAAGTTGTCAAAGATATACATGACTAGGATCGTATGTCTGCATGGAGTTCCGAGGAGCATTGTATCAGATAGCGGAACCCAGTTTACCTGAAAGTTCTGGAATCAGTTGCACGAAACTTTGGGTACCAGGCTAGAGTTCAGTACATCCTTTCATCCGCAGACAGATGGACAGACCGAGAGAGTCAATCAGATTCTGGAGTACATGCTGAGAGCTTGTGCGCTAGATTATGGATCTAGTTGGGATGAGAATTTGCCATATGCGGAGTTCTCTTACAACAACAGTTATCAATCCAGTTTAAAGATGGCCCCCTTCAAAGCTTTGTACGGAAGGAGGTGCAGGACACCATTGTTGTGGGACGAAGTTGGAGACTGTCAGTTGTTTGGGCCAGATTTGATTAAAGAGTCTGAACAGAAGGTGAAGTTGATTCGCGATAGGCTCAAGGTAGCCCAGTCCAGGAAGAAGAGATATGCAGATTCTAAATGCAAGGAGACAGTTTACGAAGTCGGAGACAGAGTTTATCTTCGTGTATTCCCACTTCGAGGAGTTAAGCGCTTTGGAGTTAAGGGAAAGTTAGCGCCATGTTTTGTAGGACCATACAAAGTTTTGGAATGTATGGGAGAAGTTTCTTACAAGTTGGAATTGCCCGAAGGATTGTCAGCAGTTCACGATGTGTTCCACGTTTCCCAGCTGAAGAAGTGCCACGCAGAGATGGCTGATATATGCTGAGAGATACAGTGCCGCTGGAAGCGATTCAGTTGGATAGTGATTTGACCTATGAGGAGAAACCAGTCAAGATTCTCGAGTTTGCCAGTCGAGTCACCCGCAGCAAGGTTATCAAGTTTTGCAAAGTTCAGTGGAGCCACCACACCGAAGATGAAGCCACCTGGGAGCGAGAGGAAGATCTACTGAAGGACAACCCTCACCTATTTTCTAGCCAACCCGAATCTCGAGGGCGAGATTCATCTTAAGGGGGGTAGGTTTGTAACATCTCAAATTTTTAATTTGGAATGTTATACATTAGATCATCATTGCATATCATATTTTATTGCATTTTGGTTTGATCTTAGAAATTCTACGCAACTCAAGGACCCACGGAGAGAGTTGGGGATTTCGTTATTTTCATATTTGAGTTTTCTCAAAATTTGAAAATAGGATTATTTGATTTTATTTATTTTGTCTTCAACTATTTCTATTATAAAAATAAAAGAGAGGGAATAAAATGACTTTCTCAAAATAAAGAAATATTGAGGATTTAATTAAAAAAATGAAATAAGTTTTTATTTCGGTGTTTATCGCGGTTTATTTGAATTTAGGAAAAATGCGCATTTTTTAAAATTGCATTTAGGCCCCAAATAAATGTTCATCTTGTTCGGCTTGATTTTAGAGGACGGGGAAAATTTATTTTGGGATTTTTGGAGTCTATTTAGTATTACTTTTAATTGTTTTTCTACGTAGAATTATTAAAAAAAAATGAACCGAGCTAGTCGGGCCGTACCCGACTAGGACTCTGCCCGGCCGGCCCCTTTAAAGGCCGAAGGCCCGAGCCGCCCCAGCCCTAGCCCCGCCCGAAACCCTAGCCCCGAGCCGCCGCCGCCGCCGCCGCCGCCGCTGCTGCTCGCCGCCGACCGCGCCGCCGCCGCCGACCGTCGCTGCCGACCGTGCCGCCCCCGTCCGCCGCGGCACCGATCGCCCCGCCGCCGTCCGCCCCGCTGCCGCTGCCCTCGCCAGAGTCCGCTGCCGCCGGAGGTAGCCGCCGCCACCTCGGTTCTCGCAAGGAAAACCGATTGTTTTTTTCGAAACGCTATATCCGTTTTTTATAGATCAGTTTATTTATTTTCCCGGTTTAGTTATTTAGCGGACGTTCGTCCGTACGTTCGTTTTAACCGAATAGTTTTCGTCTTTTAGCCGCAGACAGCGAACGTTCGTTCGTTTGCCTGTTCATCCTTTTTCTTTTTCTCGGATTTTCCGCGATTATTCCAGATCGCGATTTATGATCCGATTTTCGTTTTAGTATAACTTTTCGCTCGTTTATCGGAATCAGGCGATTCAAGTGTCTAGAGTTTCGTCTTGAAACCCTCTTTCTGTTTAGCCAACTCAAACAAGTTTTTACCATTGTAAAATTTGACCTAGGTCCAGATTAGTAAACGAAGTTTGTTTATTTCGCCGTTTGACTTTTGTTGCTTCGTTTGATTTGATTCTTTTTGCAAACCGGAGCTCTTAAGTTGAACTTTCTGGTTAGATCTTTTATTTGAGTTTTACCTATGCATTAGTTGAGTGCTTATTGTATGCTTGTTTGTTTGCGATAGAGTACCCGGAGTGCGCCGCTTGCTACTCCGAGTCTCTAGGTTTCACGGATCATCAACAAGGCAAGTAACACTTTGATCATACCTCTTTACTACCCAGTTTTATTGCATTAGATCAATCCTCAAATAAATGCATGATTAGGATCTGAGTAATATGTGGGTTTTGGGAAGTAGATGAGGTAGTACCTATTACCTATTTTATCATCAAACTTTGGGAGTTACTTCTACGTTTGCTTATATTGCCATGCTATGCTAGTAGACGTGGATTGGGTGAGTGTATCCATGACAGATGTGAGATTGTTATTTAATGGTTTACTTAAGGTGGCAACTTAAATTCACATCTGGGTGGATTGAGGCACCTGGGGAACCCAGTGTTGCCTGTATTTTTGGAAATCCCGGGGTACCGTGTGATTCTCGTATGGACCGCCACACAGGCTCAAAGGGATCATGAGATTATTCATGCTAAAAACTTCCGTGTGCAGCAACAAGCTACTATGGGCTCTAGCATAGTGGAGTAGGTTACAAGACCTCTTTCAGTGGTGGGCTAGCAGATGTAGGGGAAAGTAGGTGTAACTGTCCATCCGGAGTAAAGAGTTATTGTTTCTGAAAGACTGTGTCGTGGTCATCCGTTTCTCAAACACCATGTAGTGCGAGAAATCCAATGGAGGAGATCGAGTCTTGTGGGGAAAAGTGCGCAAACCTCTGCAGAGTGTACAAATTAATCATGGTTAGCCGTGTCCCCGGTTATGGACGTTTTGAGTATCTAGTACATGGATTATCATGTGAATCTCATCATGTTACTTTAATTTAATCATGTTGGGGTAATGATGTTACTTAATTGGGATTGAGTTGGAGGAACCTTCTCAATGTTTAACATCCACCATGATAGTTAAATAAAATTTATTCCTTTGCTGTAGGAAAAAATGGCTTTATGCAAAACTGTAACCATAGAGCTTTCCACCAGCCATATATGCATGTAGTGATAGAATTATTCTATTCTTTACTCTCTATGTGTTACAATGCCAGCATATTCCATGTGCTGACCCGTTTTCGGGCTGCAACGTTCATGTTGCAGACTTTTCAGACGACGAGTATGGTGTCTTAGGTCGTGGTCTTATACTCAGTGATGCCGTTGGAGTTGATGGACTCACCTATATTCCAAGCCTTTCGCTGTTATCGTTATTAGATGGCCTTAAGCCATATTTATTGTAATAAGTTCTCTTTTGAGACATTCGATGTAATAGGGGTGTGATTGCTACTCTGTTATAAATCCTTCAAGTACTGTGCGTGTCAGCATTACCGATCTAGAGATGACACTGATGCACAGAGATCAGACTGTTTGATGTCTGGTCGCTACATCGCCCCGCCCGAGCCCGCGGCGCTACCGGCCCATGGCGGCCCTCATCCGCCGAGTTCGCACCCATGGTACGGCGCTCCCGCGCCATCCTATGGTGCGCCCCCGCCGCCATCGTCCTTATGGCAGGGGTCGGCCTATGCTGCGCCGCCGCCGCAACCCTACACGGCAGTGCCGCATCCGCTGCCACCGCACCACTACTACCCGGCACCGGCGCAGCCGTCCTATGGGGGTGTGGCCACCTCGCCGTATGGCGCCCCTGTAGTACCCGACCAGGTTGCTTCGGCTGCTGCGGGTGCTGGCGCCTACGCTGCACCTTGCACCTATGGTCCTCCTGCAGTGCCCGGCCACGACGCTTTGGCTGCCGCCTCTGCCCGATCCTACTCCTCGCCTGGCGCCTACGCGATGGTCCCTCATCCAGAGATGGCCCTGTCCATGGATCCCTATGCACCACTGGCGTAGGCGTACACTGCTCAAACTGCGGCGCCTCCGCCGTTTTATTTCTCGCACCTGCTGCCGGTGAAGTTCGCGTTGTACAACTACCTGTCATGGCATGCTCAGGTCTTACCTCTACTCCGCAGCCGCTACTTGGAGGGCTATGTCGACGGGTCCATCCCGTGCCCACCCCCTCACCATCTGGCATATCACATGTGGGTGGCGCAGGATCAGTCCATTCTCTCCGCCATCCAGTCTTTGCTCACGCCGAGTGTTTTGTCGATGGTCATCTTCGCCGCTACGTCCAGGGAGGCATGGGCGGCCCTCCACACTAGTTTCGCCTCTCAGTCTCAGGCGCATGCGCACTCTATACGCACCGAGCTGGGTGAGACCAAGCTTGGCGATCTCAGCATCACGGAGTACTTCAACAAGATGACGAGCCTCGCCGACACCTTGGCCTCTGTTGGTCAGCCGCTTCAGGATGAGGACTTCACCACCTTTGTGCTTAACGGGCTCGATGATGATTATGTCAATCTCATTGAGAACGTCCATGGTCGAGAGGATACGCTGCCGCGTTGTGAGCTCTATGCGCGCCTCCTTGGGCGTGAGCAGCGCATCAAGGCGCGCCGTGTTTCCCCCAGCTTCGTCTCCGCCAACGCCGCCATATGCGGCAAACCTCAGAAGCCGGCCCCATCAGGTGGCAAACCACCGGCTTCCTCGCTGCAGGCCTCACGGGGCAATGCGCCGACCATCACTGGCGGGAGTCGCCCAGTTGCTTGATGTTCTAGTTGCGGTGCTCCTCAGGCTTGTTAGCTTTGTGGCATAGATCGTCACCTTGCTTCTCGCTGCCACAGACGCTACAAGCAAGACTTCCTTGGCCTTGGTAACAATGGAAAAGGGAATGATAAGCAGGCTGCAGCTGCTGACGGGGCACGAGCACGGGCGCACCCAGTCCTACTCTCTTGATCCGGCGTGGTATATGGATACAGGAGCGATGAATCATCTCACTAGCGAGATGGGAAAGCTCTCCACTCAGGAACCATATCGTGGACATGATCAGGTGCACACCGCCAACGGAGCAGGTATGCGCATCTCCCATGTTGGTCAGGCATCACTTCTTGCACACAATTTTTGCAAACTACATCTTTCTAGTGTCCTTCGAGTTTCCTCTGCTACACGTAGTTTGTTTTCTATTACTCAACTTACTCGTGATAATAATGTCCTTGCCGAGTTTCACCCTTTTCGTTTCTTTATCAAGGATCAAGACACGAGGGCCATTCTGCTTAGTGGTCGTCTTCGCCATGGCTTGTATGCACTTGACGCACCGCCTGCATCTCCTACGCCGTCTTCTCCTCAGGTGTTCAGTGGTGTTCGTGTGTCGCCTATGCATTGGCATGCATGCCTTGGTCACCTTGTTGCTCCTATAGTTAGTCATGTGCTGCATCACCATGAACTACCAGTCGTGTCCAATAAAAGTGCTGAAACTATCTGTGATGCCTGTCAGCAAGGCAAGAGTCACCAACTACCTTTTTCAGAGTCTAGTCGTGTTGTGAAACATCCTCTTGAGCTTGTGTTTTCTGATGTATGGGGTCATGCCCAAACGTCTGTTAGTGGTCACAACTATTATGTCAGTTTCATTGATGCTTACAGTCGGTTTACTTGGCTATATCTTATCAAGCGTAAATCTGACGTGTTTGATGTTTTTATTCAATTCCAAGCACACGTTGAGCATCTCCTTAAGCACAAAATTATTCATGTTCAATCCGACTGGGGTGGGAGGGGGGGGGGTGAATATCACAACCTCAACTCGTTTTTTAACAAGCTTGGGATCTCGCATCGCGTATCTTGTCCTCACACACATCAGCAAAATGGCACTGCTAAACGTAAGCATCATCATCTTGTAGAGACTGGACTTACTTTACTAGCTCATGCCTCTGTCCCGTTTCGATTCTGGAGTGGTGCTTTCTCCACTGCCCGTTTCTTGACAAATAGGCTTCCCTCATGACTACTGAAAATGAAAACCCCTCTTGAACTCTTGCTCAATGATATCCTAGACTACACATTTCTCAAAGTGTTTGGGTGCGCGTGTTGGCCGCACTTGCTGCCGTACAACAAGCATAGGTTAGAGTTTCGGTCTAAGAAGTGTGTCTTTCTTGGGTACAGTTCTCTCCACAAAGGGTACAAGTGTCTTCATGTTCCCACCAATCGTGTATACATTTCTCGTGACGTCGTGTTTGATGAGAATGTGTTCCAGTTTCGTGCTCTTCCGAACCACTCTACCATTAGTTTACCACCTGTGCACTCAGCTACACCTTCGCCTGATCAATTTGTGGATGGTGCAAATGCTCCTGTGTTGCTTCCTAACCAGGCTGCAGGTATTGGACGTGGTGCCCGTCTTGAACTCCTGGATGATGAGGCTATGGAAAACTCTCACGATGGTCACGCTGATCCGGTGCATGGCCCATGCATGGCGGGTCGTGCCCGCCAGCCCGATGCATCTACAGCCGCCCCGCGGGTGTCGGAAGCACCCGCAGCTACGCCCGGCTCGCCCGCCGCGTCGCCCAGCTCGCCCGCCCCGTCGCTCGGCTCGCCTGGCTCACCCGCCACGTCGCATGCGTCGCCCTTGCCTGGCCCAGCGGCAGGCCGCCCAGCAGCCACTGGCCCAGCGGCAGGTGGCCCAGCGGCCACGTCCGCTGCACCGGCCAGCCCCGCCTCGGCCCCCTCGGCTCCTCATGAGCCGGCCTTGTCATCGGCTGGGCTCGGCAGCCCCGTCTCGGCCACGTCGTTCGGCGCTGAGTCTAATGACTTCGGCTCCTCCAGCTCAGGATCGGTCTCGCCTTCGTCTCCTGTGGCAATCCCCGTGTTGCGGGCGCCGCCTGCTGTGGTCACTCATCGACCACACACACGCAGCCGGTCTGGTGTTTTTCGCCCCAAGGAACGCACAGACGGGACTGTGGTGTGGCTTGCCGCATGTGTGGCTCATGCTGCTGCGGATCCGACGGCTGAGCCGCGTCATTTTCAGGCCGCATTGGGTATTCCTCACTGGCGTGCTGCGATGGAGCAGGAATTTCAGGCTTTGCTGAAAAATGGCACTTGGCAACTTGTTCCTCCGGTCTCTGGCATCAACATCATTGACTCCAAGTGGGTGTTTAAGGTAAAACGACATGCAGATGGTTCTATTGAGCGCTATAAGGCACGACTGTTTGCCAAGGGTTTCAAGCAGAGGTATGGTCTTGATTATGAAGACACGTTCAGTCCAGTTATCAAGCCTACTACTATTTGTATACTGCTGTCTCTTGCTGTTACTCGTGGTTGGTCTCTTCGTCAGCTTGACGTGCAGAATGCTTTCCTCCATGGATTTCTTGAGGAAGAGGTTTATATGCGTCAACCACCGGGCTTTGTTGATCCTACACGTCCGCATCATCTCTGTCGTCTAGTCAAGGCGTTGTATGGACTTAAACAGGCGCCTCGTGCGTGGCATGCATGCCTTGGTTCTGTTCTCCGGGCTCTTGGGTTTATTCCCTCCACTGCTGACACAATACTGTTCCTCCTTCAGCGTCCCGAGGTGACGATATATCTATTGGTTTATGTTGATGATATCATCCTTGTCAGTTCCTCTGATGCTGTTGCTGATCGCCTTGTGTCCGCATTGAGTGAGGAGTTTGATATCAAGGATTTGGGTGCTCTGCATTACTTCCTTGGTTTGGAGGTGTCACGGTCTTCTACTGGGTTGACTCTGACTCAGAAAAAGTATTCTTTGGATTTGTTGCGTCGTGCTGGGATGCTCAAATGCAAACATGCTATCACTCCGATGTCTGCGACTGATCGGTTGTCTGCCCTTGATGGAGATCTTCTTTCCACTGATGACGCCACTGAGTATCGTAGTATTGTTGGTGGTCTGCAATATCTCACTATCACCAGGCCTGATGTCTCTTATGCAGTCAACCGTGTGTGCCAGTACCTTCATGCACCTCGTACCACTCATCTTGGCAGTTAAGCGCATTCTGCGGTATGTCTCTTCCACTGCTTCGTATGGTCTGCTCCTTCAGTCTGCACCGTTTTGCGAACTTTCGGCTTTCTCTGATGCGGATTGGGCTGGAAATCCTGATGATCGGCGACCCACGGGGGGATATGCAGTGTTCTTTGGTCCTAACTTGATCGCCTGGAATGCTCGCAAGCAAGCCACCGTGTCTCGTAGCAGTAAGAAGCTGAGTATAAAGCTGTTGCGGATGCTACCGCTGAGATCATATGGGTACAGTCCTTATTGCGGGAGTTGAGAATCTCTCCAGGTCATCCTCCAGTTCTGTGGTGTGACAATATCAGTGCTACATACCTTTCATCTAATCCGGTGTTTCATGCTAGGACGAAACACATTGAGGTTGACTATCACTTTGTTCGGGAACGTGTTGCACAGAGACTATTTTATATCAAGTTCATCTCCTCAAAAGATCAACTTGCTGACATCTTCACGAAGCCTCTTCCACAACCACAGTTTGTAGGCTGTAGGCGCAATCTTAACTTACTTTGTACTTCAGGCTATAGTTAAGATTGAGGGAGGGTGTTAGACTGTATATACGTAGTCTTGTATAGGCCTTGTATTGTACCTCTTGGTACGTCTATATAATGAGATAGCCACACCCCATTTTAGGGTGTCGAGCCAGTTTCCCATACCCTATGTTTTACAATAAGTTTGATGAACATGACCACAGTTCACCTCAGCTGCGGCTGCAGTTTGCTCGTTAAGGGTCCAAGGGGGCAAGCAGGACCTGGTGGTGGCGGTATTAGGCGTTAAGTTGGGTCGATGATTCAATCGTCTCGACCGCGATGTTTACTAAATTCGCTTGACCACAAGCTCTTGGCGGGGTGACAGGGCCAGCTAATTTATTTCTCATCATCTCGTAGGTCCGATAACGTGTGGAAGTGCGACGATGATATTTTGGTTTTTGTTCTAGATATATATTTATTTCTCCCCATAGTGTATTGATAGCTTTTGTTCCCTCTACTGTTCCAAAATCATTACTACCTTGGACGAAATGAACCGTTTAAATGTGGAAGAGGAAAACGACCGCGGCAACCTCAAGGCTATGTCTGAATCACGTGGAATTGTATTGTACAAACGGTTTTGCTGATTAATGTGTGTTGCTCCACATAATCTGCTCTTGTATGCTGCATTGTCAATTTGTCATCTAGCTGTTAATTTCCTTGTCCTTCGAGCACACTTTCTGCTGTTATTTCTTCTTTTCAGGTAGTAGCTTCTCTAGTTTGCACTATGGGCACACTGTTTTATTCATTTTTGGCAGCATTGATCCATCACATCTCGATGATCGAAGAGTTGGAAAAAGACCATTGAATGTGTATTCAATGAGATGAAATGAAATATGTATTAGCTTCTTGCTGTTCCATAAGCCAATACTCCTCATCAGTCGTGTGTTTGTTATTTTTCACCAGGATCCCTGCGGTGGCTACCCTCTGTTACATTTTGCTCTTGAGCACTCGTGACAAATTGTTCAGAAACACGAGAATTATTGACTATATATATAGTATGAATTTGATTAATGGTGATTTTTTATTCGTATGGTACACAGGGTGGAATAAAAGATTGTAAACATACTGGAAAGTAGCAAAAAATATAACTAATTGATGGCTCGCCTTTACTTTTTGAGCAATAGTCGACATGTACATGAAGGGGAGTTACATGACAAGGCGGAGGGGCATACTGTCTTCAGTTGCTTTATTAAACCATCAAACGAAGCGTCTTTACATGCACATGCCTCACAGCATCGGGCATTGGTGCCGCTCGGCTTGCGCCGGCGGTGGCCATTGAACTCATGTAAAATTGGCCAATCTAGTCATGCTCCTCTGTTTTGCAGCTGCGTGGTTGACAATCGAAATCTTGCGAAATCTGCAACACTACGACAGCGAGGGACAGGATGGTCCAAACCTCCTTCTAGTTTCTCCTAAAATCTCAGCTTGTCAGCAAGGCACAAAAAAAACTCATTGTGGAATATGTAGGACCTCATGGCATGGCAACCAACATAATAAGGACGGATATAAAATGGTTTAGATATAACAAGGTATATATAGTGGTGAGCAGTGGCCAGAACTTCAAAGTAAAGCATAGGGTAAGCGTGATGCCATTGAATGGTGTAACTCATGAGGAACAACAATACAAGCATGACCAGTGCGTCGACCATTACGTTGTCTAGAAAATTGATCATAATGCAAGAAGGGCATGAAGGGAGCCGTGATATGTTTTATCACACCACATGGCTAATGTGAACACCGAGAGGATACCAGACTGGAATAATCAGGATTAGCAAGCCAAGTAAATTCCCTCGCAAAAAAAAAACAAGTCCAGAAATTGAGGAAGACTCTAAATCGACAGTGTACCTCAACTAATGCATTAGCATATGGTTCTTTCTATTAGTAAATGAAATAATTGATAAACATGATGATTATGTAGAGGAACTAAAGTAGATGGAAGTATCCGTGATGAACTAGGGACTACAAAACCTTCATTTCAACAGAAAATGTACTTCTTGTTTGCCATTGGCATCATGGCATGTGTTATCCAAGCAA
This sequence comes from Triticum dicoccoides, assembly GCF_002162155.2. NCBI lineage: Eukaryota > Viridiplantae > Streptophyta > Magnoliopsida > Poales > Poaceae > Triticum > Triticum dicoccoides. The sequence continues at coordinate 704,841,439 of NC_041386.1, read as the reverse complement.
TACATACATGATGATAACAAATAGCGGCATGCACATCTGTTTTGTGGTTCGGTTTCGAGTTGACACTCATGCTCAATTCTCTATCATTTGGCGGTTCAACACACTTCGAGCTAGGGCAAGGGGGTCTCCTCAGCGATAGACGAATGCACCATGATGAGGTCCGTCATTCTTTGAAGAGAAGAAGGCATATTCTTCAAGTTGTTTGCCATTCCCTAATCTAGGTATTGTATTCGCTTCAACCTTGGTCAAGGCGCGTTCTTGTGTTTGAAGATTTTGACATTCTCAAGGTGTGCCTGTTTTTCTTTACTTAACGTGTGTTTGTAACTATTTGTGGTCTAAGTAAGATGTTCTTCTCAGCACCTTGCATCTGATCGGCCACCTGAGACTTTATTAATTCAAAGCCGGGCGTAATACCTTATGTTTAAAAGGCACTTGTGAAAGAGAAATTGACATCAATATAAAAAACCATGAGCTAGCAAAGTTTGCTACTCCCTCCGATCCAAAGTAATTGATGCAGCCTCTATACAATGTAGAAGACATTGCATAGAGGTTGCATTAAGCGATTTGGATTGGAGAGTAACCTTTTTCTTGTCCAATTGTTTGTTTGATCAATCTATTGACCTAGCTACACAGACTATTAGCGCGTACCGCGATCCCATGAAACCAAACATAATAAAATCTAAAGTTTGACGTTTCTTCGCTCATCCTTTTCTTGTTGTTGATTACAAAAGTTGGACAAGTTATAATTTTTTTCAAGAACACACAAGCTGTGCGTCTTCTATATTAAGAAAGGGGGTAAAACACAATACTGGTTCTGCACATATTAGATGTTAGAAAAGAAACATCAGGCTAATGGGAGCATCGACCATAGGCCTAGTACGACCTGCTCGTAATCCTAATCTCCCTCAACTGCCACCGCTCCCCTCTTCATGGCCACCTCACTTTTAATTCTGGCCGTAGTAACAGACTCAACGGTCGCAATCATGTCGAACACACGGCTGTTCCTCTTCAGCCATAGCATTCTGAAGGTGCAGCAGATAGTCGAGCTTGAACCTAGTTTTGTAGTCTTTTGCATACTGATTTATGCATAAAGGTAGGAATTAAGTAGTTCCTTGGCCATTGTTCTCAATGGTGTGTCATACGGAAGTAAAATAAAAAAATGTTCCATGAAGAAAGACTTCTAAGATGTTACATAACTCATTGCAGTTTCTTCTAAAATCTCAGCTAATCAGTGAGACACATCAAAAGTTTAGCCTAGAATGTAGCATCTCATGCATGACAACCAGCAACGGAGAGAAAACACAAGAATGTCAAATGGTATTGACATACAACAAGTCATATATATAGTGGTGAGCAATGGCCAAAAATTTAGTTAAGTATAAACCAGATGGTAAGTATGATGCCGACAAATTGTGTAACTCATGACGAGTAACAATACAAGCATGAAGAGTCATCCATAATGTTGTCCAAGAAAATAATGCAAGAAGCGCATGATGCCACACGACGCTACTGGTGTGCACACTGAGGCATTGCTGGAACATAATGTTGTCCATATGTAGTATTAGCAAAAAGGCCCGTGCGTTGCAACGGGAGAAAAAAAATACCACATGCTCTTAATTAATAAAAATTGTTTTATAATCTGAGAATTTGTAGCTATTTCTTAGATACATGAAGAGTTAAAAAAGTTGTTAAAAAGATACATGATTTTTCAATCATAAAAGGAGGGGTTCTTTTTCTTCTGAAAAAGGACATTTTTTTATGGTCTCCTGTTGACGCAGGTACTTGCGCCCCTACTCCATCACTATTTCTTGCCATACATGTCATAGATATTGATCCCTATTTCATCACTATTTATTTCTTATCAAACATGTCTTTTTATTTCATTTTTTGTCATGCATGCCTCCTTTTTACTTTTTTTTTCATGCATGTCTGCTTTTTCTTCTTCTTATATAGGAGAATAGAGCAACATCTCATCTTTATCGTGTCTCCTCTGCATTTTCTCTTTTATTTATTTTATAGCGGACATCCCATCTTTATTGGGTCCTTTTATTTCTTGTGATGCATGTCCATGTTTATTGGGTGTCTCTAACAAATTTATCTTCAATCTGATGTTCAATCCTGATTTTGCTGAGGTGTTCATCCCCAATCTGAATCAGTACCGGTATGAAAGAAAGACCGATAATGCATTGTTGATTAAGATTGCAGCCTAGATAGTATCTTTAAAATTATTAATAGTAAAATAACATCACATTTAGATTCTACATAATTTTATAATCAAAATTCATATATAATATGTTAAATTTGGAGTTACAGTTTAAAAGATATGAGTATTTTAAAAAACATTTGATATGTACTGCGGGTTTAATGTTAGAAACATCAGTTTTTTTTACAAAATAGCATGACGGACTAAGAATACCTATTTCTTTTATTAGTAGGTATAGAGGTATAGATATATTAAAATCTCTAAAAAGATATATATTTATGAACGGAGGAAGTAGCTAGCAGTCTGGTAAATTCAAAATACACTGGTACTAATTGGTTGCTCATGTGTTGGCGTGTTCTTCACGAGGAACTGCGCTCACGCCTCCCTCAGGCTGGTCATAATGGTAGTATCATAGCTAGGTCGTAATGGTCGTAATGGAGTATCATGCATGCCAACTAGGCAATTTTAATGAAGTGTCATAACATTAAATGAAGAAAGAGAGGGTGTGGTATCATATCATGATACCGTATCATATTAAATGCTATGCTATCTTGTGTCATGCATGGCAATAAATAAAGTATTACATGATACTAATATATGATACTATGCATTACAACCAGCCTCAGCGTCGGGCAGCCGTGCCGCTCGGCCAGCGCCAGGGCGGCCGCCATGGAGTTGGAGTCGATTCTCTTGCACAGTGCCTCCACGCAGTGGAGCTTCAGCTTTTCCAGCTCAAACCTGTCCGCTGCGGCGAGCAGCCGCTCCACATTCTTTGGCGGTGCCGTCTCGAGCTGCGGCGGTGTTGAGTCGGTGTAGATGAACCGGAGCAATGACTTGCACACGTCGCCGTCCATGTCATTCACGAACAGGCGCAGATGGTTAGCGGTGGTGTTCGAGGCGAAGGCCAGATCCACTTTGAGGACGGGTGACCTGGCCTCGAGCACCCACCGGTGCGCCGCGATCGTCTCTCCGTCCCCGAGGTGGATCGTCACGTCCGCTGTCTCCCTGTTCTAGATGGCTTCCACGAGTTGCAAGCCGCGCAAGTCGAATGGCAGCTCCACCATAGCACGCAGCCCCTCGGCGGTGGTGACGTCGCAGAGGATGGACAGACAGTCGTCCACGAGGAGCTTGTTCCTGTCCAGATCTTGGAGTCGGATGAACTCTGTCCAGCCCCATCGATCACCCCTGAAGTGGCGCTCATGTTCGAATTTAGTGTACGATGGTTCCAAGGGTGTCCTCGCACTGTTACCAATGGTGATGGTGGTGGAAGCATAGAAAAATTTGAGGTCCTCCTCGTTACATGGGTTTCCCATTCCCACCCACATCTTGGTGGGCCCCTTCCATTCGTACCACGACCATCGCAAATGGAGAACCCTCATAAACTTGTCTGTGTTGAGGACCCCGAGTCCTCCGTACTCAAGTGTTCGACAAACATACTCCCAATTCACCTTGCATTTTCCCCCATTGTCTTGTCCGAACTGGACCAAAGGAAAACTCTCTTGAGCTTGTTGACGTTGTGAAGGATGGTTGGTGGGATGACCAACGGGGTGGCAGGGTAGATGACTTGGGATGTGATCACGGACTTGACAAGAGCCGTATGTCCAATGGTGGTGATGTTTTGGCCATCATACGTTGATAGCTTGCTTGCAACTTTGTCCATGAGAAATTGGAGATCCACCAACTTTAGCTTCCAAACGAAGAGGGGGATCCCCAAGTATCAAAATGGGAAAGAGGGTGCAGCCGGCAAGCTTTGAGTTAAGCGACCCAAATCAAGGTGGTTGCAACGAATGGTCACTACCGAGCTCTTCTGGAAATTGGTGCAAAGGCCCGTGACCTCCCCGAACCCCTTCAAAATGCTTGCAAGGTTGTCAACATCCTTTTTGATCGGATCCAAGAAGACGTCCGCGTCGTCCGCATAGAGGAAGGTCCTCAACATGGCTCCCTGCCCCTGGATTCTATGGAGGGGACCCCTCTATGTTGCCACATCTAATATTTTTTGTAGCGGATCAATTGGATGATGAAGAGGAGCGGGGATATGTGTCTCCCTGCCGAAGACCCCATCCATGCTTGATTGGGCTGCCGGCAATGCCATTGAGGATGATCCTCGAGGAAGAGGTGCTAAGGAGGGTTGCGATCCAATCCCTCAATTTGCTTGGAAAACCTCGCCGTTGGAGGAGATCTAGCAAGTACTCCCACTTAACGGAGTCAAAGGCCTTCTAATTATCAAGTTTTCAAAGGAGGGAGGGGGTCTTCCTCGCGTGAATGCGTCGAGCAAGATTGCGAACATACAAAAAATTGTCATGGATGCTTCTTGTTTTGATGAAGGCGCTTTGGGCGTTGGAGAGTAGATTTTTCATATGAGGGCCAAGCCTCAAGGAGAGCACCTTCGCAATTGCATGGATGAGGCTGATGGGTCTATAGTCGGCGATTCCCTCCGCCCCATCCTTTTTAGGAAAGAGGACCAAATTTGCGGAGTTGAGCCATTGGAGATTTGGCGTGTGCAGGGAGTCGAAATGCGAAGTGACCCTCATGAGGTCAGTTTTAATAATGCCCCAACATTTCTTGAAGAAGAGGCCTGTGAAACCATCCGGCCCCAGCGCCTTGTCGCTAGGCATGTCGTTGATAGCTTCAAGAACCTCACACTCAGCCATTGGTGAGCCAAGGCCATGCAAGTCAAGAGGTTCCAAATTAAGCTCCTCCCAATTGAAATCTTTGTGACTTCGGGGGCCTCTCTTCATGAACTTGGAAAAGTGGTCATGGATTAGCTTTTCCTTTGGCATCGTGCTCGGTGACCCACTGTCGGTGTCAAAACCGGCAGATCTCGGGTAGAGGGGCCCAAGCTGTGCGTCTAGAGATCGATGGTAACAGGGAGCCAGGGAACACAAGGTTTACCCAGGTTCGGGCCCTCTTAATGGAGGTAAAACCCTACTCCTGCTTGATTATATTCGACGAGTATGAAGATTACAAGAGTTGATCTACCTTGAGATCGTAATGCCTAACCCTAGATGTCTAGCCTATGAAGATTCCGATGATGATGAAAAGTTACCCTCCACAGACTAACCCCACCAGTTTATATACACACCGGAAGGGATCTAGGGTTTGTACAAGGTCGGTTTATTAGGGAAGGAAACCTCCGGACTCTATTCTTGCCGTCCACATATTGAGAAGTCCCATTCGGACACGGTAGATATTCTTCAGCTTGATCCTGTACGGCCCATGCAACCTGGCCCATACTCCTAGGTCGAACACCTGAGGACCCCCGAATCCAGGACTCCCTCAGTAGCCCCTGAACTTTCCTTCAATGACGACGTAGTATGCACGCGCAAGTCGTCGGCTTTGCAAGGCGGGTTCCCCATTTTACTCCAGATTGATGATAGTCCAACATTGGTTTCCGTGCCGAATCTTCATGATTTCTCCCTGCCGTCGCCTCGATTTCCACGCACCCAAGTGAATGCGAACAGTCCGTTATCCCTGTATTTTAATATTCCTGACAGGCACAAGCCGCGTCTTAAAGCAAGGAAAGATCTTCAAAATGCCATCTCACATCGCATCAAAAGCAACAGAGCAAGCCACGGAAAATTTCAGATCATCGCGAGTGCCCCTGGTTCCTCCTCGCGCCCTCATGGACCTCAAGAGGGGGACTGGTAGAGTTGCTCTGTATCCCACCTCCAGCTCAGTCGGCTCCAAATGCAAGGATATCTCCCTCCCTCGGATCTAGTCTCCGTATGGGTGGGGTTAACCACTATAGGTGCTGATGCATTGGCGGAGAATTTCCCCAATCTCAGTCAAGGGGAGAGGGTGTGCTTCACCTCATTCCTTTTGAGGGACGTGGGATTCCCAATCCACCCCTTCCTTAGGGGCATACTGGAACACGACGGGATCCAGCTGCACAACCTCACACCAGGTTCTATTTTACATATCTTCGGTTTCATCGCTCTTTGAGAATTGTTTTTGGGTTGCGAGGCTCACTTTGAACTATGGAAAGAGTTCTTCTACCTCGTCCCCCGCCATAAGGGCGGCGGGTCTATTTTTGAAGTGGGCGGCGCCGAAGTATGGCGTATAGCCGGATCCGGCTACCCAGTCGGGACTCCAAAGAAAGGATCTGCCGAATGGTCTTCAGAATGGTTCTATATTGATGAATTACCTCTTCCAGACCCTGTTCAGCACGGACTGCCAGAATTTTCCAGCGCCCCCTTGAAGAAGCTATATAGCTGGCGTCCCAAGTCCCCTGCCCAGGAAGACAGTGCGGAAGTGATGAGATTGGTAAATAAGGTCAAGGTACTGACCCATTTCGGGCTCTCCATAGTGGAAGTTATGGCGATCGTGATACAGAGATGCATCCAACCACTTCAATCCCAGGTAACCCCCTTGTGGAACTATAACGGGGAGGACGACGCATCCCACATCAAGCGAAAGGGGCCGGATAGTCAAGCCGCATTAGCCGTAGCACTAGCCGACCTTTATAAAGGAGAAGAAGAAGACTTCCTTCGTTTAAATTGCCGAGAGACATACTCCATGTATACTCCCATTGAATGGGTAAGTTTTCTAACCGTTCAATGCTTTTTTACTCATTGAGATTCATTAACCGAATACCCAGGTTATTATTATTTTTCTTTAAATAGTCATGGAGGCAAATTGTCGAGAACATTAACTGCCCCGCTCCCCAGCCAGAGGATCATTATCGTAATGAAGACCCCAGATTCCATGAGGATCCGGACATATTTGTAGAGTTCGAAGATGGAGTCTACTATCAGGCGAGCCTTGACGGCTCGGGGGTGTCCATTATGGCTGACTACCCTGACCTCTATCCCTTCGTGAAGGTAAGTATTCAGAAATTGTATTCTTAGGGAAGAGGGATACTTCTGCTCGTCTCTTTACCCTCTGCACTGGACCATGTTTCACAGGATCGGCGCTTAGTGAGCCATACTCAGGGGAGGGCGACCAAGAAAAGGTCAACACCTTCACGGAAGGGCCGTGCAAAGCGAAAGGAGGTCGGCAGCACCACTGAATCTGTTCCACCACCGAAAAGGTATATTCCTCTTTTTTAATATTCGATCGTGAAGCCGGACTATCATTCAAATCCTTCTTCTATCATCTCAGGAGGGGTATACGGCGAACCATGAGTAAGATCCCAGCCAGCCGAGCCACGGCTAATCTGGCGCTGGAGATACCAATCGGGACGGGGGCGCATGCCGCTGCAGCAGAGACTCCTTCGTCTCACGGAGAGCCGGATGAGTTGTCCGTGACCAACTCCGAAGTCAAGAGTGCGATGAACCATCATCACTTAAAAGAAGCCTTGCGCGCCCCTTCCTTAATGGAGCCGGAGTTTAACACCCTAAGCACTGTAAGTGCATATATCCGAGCTGCCCGGGACGGACTCATCGGGGTCGCTCGCCTGTTCTCAAAGGATATGCAGGTACAAATCTTTATGAACTTAGTGGATAGATAGTAGTAGCCCCCGAGACTTAAAGCGGGTGTACAAAACCGATTTGAGGATCATCTGATGAACGTAGGTTCTCAAGGAGAAGATCAGTGTGTTGACATAGGAGCTTGAGGCAAGCCGGACACAGCTAAATACCACTCTCTCCGAGCTTGAAGAAATAAAGAGTGCCCCAATGTATTATGGAAAAGATAAGAAGCTAGAAGAAGAAATGAAGAAACCAACCGAAGAGATAAAGAGCTTGAGGCTCAACTCTTGGAGGCACAACAGGAAAACCAGAAGCTGAAGGGCGGCATATTCGGTATGACTTGTGAAAACTGTCCGAATTATGGATTTAATCATAATGCGGAATGTTATAGTTCGGTTGATACAGGTATGTTGACCGGCCGCCCCAAAGAGGAAATGCCCGTGCTACAAAGCGACATTCTGAAGGAGCTGGCAAAGCTGCACCAGTGTGCTCGGAAGGCTATGAAAAGTATGGTCAAAGCCTTATTTCCTTCCGACGTCCCTCCAGAAAGTATGGAGGGGTTGGCTGATCTATTCAAGGGTGCCCGACATCGTTTTGAGCTGTGGAAGACATCCGCATGCCGTGAAGGAGCTCGAGAGGCATGGGCCATGGTGAAGACACATTATACCGGTCTTGACCCGAACCATATAGCCAGAGTTGGACAGCGGGGACCTGACGGGAAGGAAATTCCTGTAAGCCTGGTGTACGACCAAGTAATGACAACGGTGAAATTTTCACAACAAGATTGTAAATTAGATAGTCTACTATATGGCGTACAAAGGGAGTGAGCGTTCGATTCGATGTATCTATGTACTTTATGACCGAACTTATCTCCTGTCGAATTGTATGAAAATTTTGCCATCGCAGACCTTCGACTTCTACCTCCGAACCAAAAACTTGGAGTGTTTCCGTATACTATGTTTGACTAGGAAACATTTAGTATTATCGGAAACCAGGCAATCCGGCCATATTGCTCGAACAGACAAAATGTGTTTGGCGGAGTTATGTTATATTACTGTTTAGCGTAAGAAATATCTTCGAAGAAAAATAGTACTGTTAGGGGTTCCTTTCCTTGGTCTGGGCTTGTATCTGAAGTACAAACATCCAATTTTATAATTTTGTCCGAAAACAGCCTGATGGATATGTGCTGACCAATGATTCCCTTAAGAACGCTAGCTTTCGGCTTCACCCGTCTGAGGTACAGGACCGGATAAACCGGTTGTAACAATCGTAGAGGTGCTCCCTTTACACCCTAGTCGAACAATCAGGAACGTAGGGTATAAGCACAGGAGCAAGGCAACCCAGCTTGGCAAAAACTTAAGTCATAAAGGTGCATATAATGGCAGAAGCAACATATAGTATAGGCAAAAGGAGCTCATGAGCTTTTCAATAAAATGCTTCTTTTTAAAAGAAGCCCCCATGCATGGTGGGGTGTATACATTCAAAGATGCGTACTCCCAACAATGCGGTTTATCTGGACATACAATTAAGGAGATAAGGAAAAAAGTAAAAGAGGAGAGAAAATATAAAAAACCTAGTTTAAAATGAGACCTAAAGAGGCCGAACTATGCGTAAAATCTTCGGAGCCAGGCAGTGTTCCATGGGTTCGGCTCAAGACGATTATCCTCTGCATTGCGAAGGCGATAGGCTCCTCCAGTAAGGACTTCATTTATTATGAAGGTCCCCTTCCATTTAGGTTTGAGCTTATCCTTTTTCTTCTCAGGGAGGCATAGAACAAGTTCTCCGACATTGTATGTTTTAGCCCGCACTTCTCTGCTTTGGTAATGCCTGGCCTGTTGTTGATAGAATGTGGAACGGGCCTTGGCAGCATCACGCTCCTCTTCAAGTCCATCTAGGTCGTCCTATCGATCTAGTTCGACTTCTTTCTCTTCATACATGCCCACTCTAGGTGAGTCATGAATAATATCGCAGGGCAATACAGCTTCTATGCTGTACACCATAAAGAAAGGTGTGTATCCGGTAGTTCGGTTGGGCGTGGTCCGGAGTCCCCAGAGTACAGAATCGAGTTCCTCAATCCAATGCTTATCTGATTCTCGTAAAGAGCGCACTAGTCTGGGCTTAATACCACTCATGATCAGACCGTTGGCCCGTTCGACTTGGCCGTTTGTTTGAGGGTGGTATACGGATGCATAGTCAAGTTTAATGCCCAACTTAGCGCACCAAGTTTTCACCTCATCAGTTGTGAAGTTAGAGCCATTATCAGTGATAATACTGTGGACACCGTAACGGTGGACTATGCTAGATATAAAGTCAATCACTGGTCCGGCCTCAGCTATTTTTACTGGTTTGGCCTCTATCCATTTAGTGAATTTATCCACCATGACCAGCAAGTATTTCTTTTTGTTGCTTCCCCCTTTAAGGGGTGCAACCATGTCAAGCCCCCAGACCGCAAAGGGCCAGGTAATTGGGATTGTTCTTAATGCGGTGGGAGGCATGTGGCTTTGATTGGCGAAAAGCTGACAACCCACACATCGTTAGACGAGGTCTTGAGCATCAGCTCTGGCCGTAGGCCAGAAAAAGCCTGTACGGAACGCCTTGCTTACAAGGGAGCGGGCTGTGGCATGGTGACCGCCGAGACCGGCGTATATTTCTGCCAAGAGCTGCCTTCCCTCTTCTTCGGAGATACACCTTTGAAGGACTCCGGTGGTACTCCTTTTATATAGTTCACCCTCATGCACTTTAAAGGCTTTAGAGCGCCGAACTATGCATCGCGCCTTGTTTTGATCGTCGGGGAGCTCTTGCCTATTAAGGTCAGCCAGGAATGGTTTGGTCCAGGGAGCGATAACTGCCATGATCTCATGAGCAGAGGGTGTTATCGCGATATATGGACTCCCGACGTTGTCTGCGTTGTGTTCGGCGGTTAGGGGTGTGATCGGGTCCGCATTGCCTTCTCCGTTCTCACCCTGCCACACCACAGATGGCTTAAAGAGCCTCCCCACGAAGGTGTTGGGTGGCACAGGGTCGCGCTTAGCGCCCATACGAGCGAGGATGTCGGCTGCCTGATTACTCTCTTGAGCGACATGATGGAACTCGAGTCTGTCAAACCAAGCTAATAGTTTTAATATGGCGTTTTGTTATGCCACCATTTTTGGGTTCTTTGCATCAAACTCTCCATTGACCTGGGAAATTGCGAGGTTCGAATCACCATGCACCTCCAAGCATTGTATACCCATGGAGACAACCGTGCGAAGACCGTGTAGTAGCGCCTCGTATTCGGCTGCATTATTAGTGTCCTTATCCATAATTTGCAGTACGTAGCGGACTGTGTCCCAGTAGGGGATGTGAGGATTACACCAGCCCCCAGTCCGGCCAGCATTTTGGAGCCATCGAAGTGCATAATCCAATTAGAGTATGAGCTGCACTCTTTAGGGAGTTTGGCTTCCGTCCATTCGGATAATACCTGGGATTTAATAGCCCGGGTGGCTTGTGTGTGATTTCGAACGGTAATAGCTCGATGGCCCATTTGGCTATGCGGCCAGTGGCGTCCCTGTTATTAATGATGTCATTCAGGGGCACTTCGGATGCCACTCACTACAAAAAAAAGACACATCCGTGACATTTTGGGCCGAACGAAACTTTTTTCTGTCATACATATGACACTTCTATGACGATGATTGTGAAAAAACCTGGTATCATCATAGATGTGGTGTGATCCTACTTCTATGACAAAAAATCATGACAGAAAATGGGCTTTTCGTCCTGGGCGGGCCGGAGACGCAGCTGCATGACATTCTTTGGGCCGTCCATGATGGAAAAAACCGTGGTAGAAGCGAGGGCGAGGAAAATTTCGGGGAGTTCCCGATTACGATGGGTGGTTAGGGGCCGAGCGATGCGCGTTTCTCTCGTACACGTGCGCGCGTGTGTGCGAGGCGTTGGCTCTAACTGAACCCCAGCGAGGCGTTGTGCTCTAACTGAACCCGAGCGATTGCACTGCAGGCTATGCGTTACTGAACCCGAGCGATCGATCGATGGCTGTTAACTGAACTCGATCGAGCGATTCCTTCTCTACTGCTGCTAACTGAAGCCGATCGATTGGATGAACAA